>NC_141149.1:7458546-7779380 GCF_053477565.2 Lygodium microphyllum | reverse complement strand
AGTCCGGACGATTGACCGCTCACGTCATGCTCGTCTCTACGCATGCATCACTCACGCTCCGCTCGTGGCGCCGCCCGATTGACCAGCGTGTGCTTCGCCTCGCTTGCAGCTCTGCTCGCGCCTGGCCAGCTCGCGCTTGCCCTGCCAGCGTCTGCTTGCTCGCGCTTACTCTATTTGCGACCGTCTGACTGCACTTGCGCCATCGCGTCTGCATCCCATCAGGCTCCACCCTCTACGTGAACGATCATCGACCTACTGTGGCAGTTCCGCCCTCTGCCTCACGCACGAAAAGATCTCCCCAGTTGACCTACTCTTGCGCCTCCATCCTATGCTGCACGTTCATAACACTAGCAATCGTTGCTCCCTCTATCTCCAGCAACATTCCCCTCGGTATCATAGCAGCTAGCTTGGTAACCCTCAGCAGTGACGCACAATGGAAACCTTTGGTTAGACGACAGTGCATTCTGTGAGTGCCTCCCAATCAAACACCTTGTGTGTCGTTCTTTCTGAGGAAGAGCTCCTTTCCATTTGTGCCACAGAACTGAAACTAAAAGAAATAGCAGTCTTTGGATAGGTCGTAGGACACTCTCCATCCAGGGCCCAACTTCGGGATTGGCTTCACTCCACGCTACGCATTGGCATAGCGCAGATTGCGAAGGTAGTTCTCATGGGTGAGGGGATCTTCATGGTTTGACTCACCTCTGCGAATGCAACCTGCGAGCTAGTGGATAGCTCACCTTATGCCTCCATAAAGGGAGTTCTGTGATATATTGGCTTCATAGTAGAGGAGTTTGCACTCCACAACAAGTTTCCTAGATACTTGGTCACCCTTCTATTCCCCGGACTGGCGGTAGAGTGTCGGCAGTTAGTGGAGGACTTTGGACGGCTTTTCGACACAGTTCTTTCTCCCTTCTTTGCGGATGTAGTGATAGCGGCAAGAGTTCTAAAGGTACGGGTGACTGTGAAAGATACAAAAAACATACCTAAGTTTCTTGAAATTGAGGCAGGCAGACACTCTTTTAGGCAGTAGGTTATTGTGACAGGGTAGCTTGGCCAATGCTTGCAATGCCATGACTTTGGGTATCAAACAGCAAATTGCACACATTTCGGAGCCAAGGTGGCTCAGCTGATGCGCAAATCGGATGTTGGATGCGTACGTAGCGAGCGTCGGAAGGTCCCCAAGAACAAAAGAACTCTACCAAAGCTCATAAAACAAAAAGATAGATTTGCACGACATGAAGAAAAGAGACAAATTGGGTACAATCTCCCCCATGCCTTGTGTGAGCGCTTCACAAGACATGTATTTATAAATTTATTTATCTCAAAGCTCAAAAATAGCCAAATTTTACAATTACCATGCTTTAGCTTTTGTGTTTGCTTTTGTCCAAATAAAGAATAAAGCGGTTGGGCGTCCCAAGAGTCGAGGGTTGTGCCCAAATACAATGTCCAATAATGAAATATTTAAACCGAGTGTCCATGCGTATATAAAATAATAAATATTTATCAAATGCTTCAATAAATAAGTGCGCCTTAATAAATATGAGCGCCACGACTTTAATAATAAGGTGCGCGCCTATCAAAAATGATAATTTTTTCTAGGTAATTTGAATACACTCTATCGCCCAGTGCTTCCCAACACCACCGCTGCCTATTCTACACATCAACTGAAACATTCACA
Organism: Lygodium microphyllum; assembly: GCF_053477565.2. Classification (NCBI taxonomy): domain Eukaryota; kingdom Viridiplantae; phylum Streptophyta; class Polypodiopsida; order Schizaeales; family Lygodiaceae; genus Lygodium; species Lygodium microphyllum. Next base: position 7,777,702 of record NC_141149.1, on the reverse strand, counting down.
ATTGTTAGAAAATAATAAAATTAAACCGACAAAAGTCAATACCTAGCAGTCTTCAGCTACAAAATAAATAAGTAGGTTGGAACTGTGTCCTAACCTTAATTTAATACGAGTGCACTTTAAGCTCATAAACGCCTATTAATTTAAATATGTATTTTGCGAAATCATCCGCCATGGAATCACCCACGTGCACATTAAATTAACATGACGCCTGAAAAGGATAGGCGTTCTCGTCAACTTCTCGCACAAGGAATCCACCTTGTATACGAGCCTCGGTAAATAAATATAGTTTTATGGAATCCACCACAAAACCTCACGGAATCCACTGTGGAATAAAAAACTCATGGAATCCACCGTGGTCTCACTGAATCCACCGTGGAATATGTCTCCTGGCATCATATCCCCGGGGTGGGATAGCAATTGTCTTCAATTGCTATTAGTTCAATGTGGAGCGAGCAGTGAGGGGTAAGCACTTAGATCACGAGTATGCATCCATTGGGCCTTTTCAACAGGATGATTTTTAAATTTAACCAAATATCTAAAATATCTACGACTAGTTCTAGTGGTCATAAAGTCAGTATCTAAAATAGTTTCAGGTTCTTCTTCTAACAAATGAGGGTTTTAATAGATATGGTGAACATGTAATTGGCCTCTAAAAGGCCGTAACAAACTGATATGAAAAGTATTGTGGATTTTTCAGTGTTGGGGTAGTTCTAATTTAAATGCATTGTCGTTGATTTTGTGAATGATCTTGAAAGGTTCATAAAATCTAGGGGCTAACTTAACAACAGGGTGTCTCTCAACACTTTGCAATTTTCTATTTTCAATGTGTAGCCACATATAATCATAAACTTTGAAACTTATACATTTTTTAATCTTGTTAGTTTGTTTCGTGTATGATTGCTGGGCTTTCATAAACCTCTCTTTAACTTCAGCAAAAATAGTAGCATACATATCGGCAATATCATCAACAGCTTTAACTTTGTTTGGCAATGATGTAACAGGTGTAGGCAATCTATATCCATAAATGATTTCAAAGTGTGCTTTTTGTGTAGCTATATGTGGTGTATTATTGTATGTAAATTGAAGTAAATATAAGTGTGTATTTCATGTTTGTGGTTTTGAAATTGTGTATGCATGCAAAAGATCTAATATTATACTGTTAGTAGCTTCTGTTTTTCCATTGGTTTCAGGATGAAATGTAGATGAAAATCAATCTTTGTACCTAAATTAGCAAACAAAGTAGTCCAAAAATTATTGCAAATCTAGAATCACGATCAGAAATAATAACTTTTGGCAAATCATGATTAGTGAAAACAGTCTTAAAAAACAATTGTGCAGCTTGAGATGCAGTTAATGTTTTCTTGCATTGAACGAAATATGCTTATTTGCTAAATCGATTGACAATAGTCAAAATCATATCATGATTAGCTTGGGTGTAAGACAAACTGGTTATAAAATCCATTGAAATATGTTTCCATGGTCGTTCAAGAATTGGCAAAGGTATTAACAAACCATATTGCTTACCATGGTGTCGCTTAACTCTTTGAAAAATTAAACATTAGATACAAAGTTAGAAACATCAGATTCCATTTATGGCCAATAAAAATCTTCAACGAATGTACGTAAAGTAGAAATAATACCTCTATGGCCTTAAAGACAATGAATCAATTGAAATTCAGTTATTAGCAACTAATTTATTCAAATCAGCTTGAAAACTGGGGTCTCGGTCATAGGTATCTTTCATAGGGATAAGAAAATCAAAAGATATAACGGAGATACTATGGATAGTTGGTCTTCTACTTAAGGCATTGGCAACAATATTCTCTTTTTCAGGTTGATATTGAATAAGTGGATGAAAACTTTGAATAAAAGCAACCCGTTTTATATGACGGTCAAAGATTTGTGATTGACTGAGGAGATGTTTGATACTACGAGTACATCTTGCCGCCGCTAATGATGAAATTCAAGGGCTTAAGATTTATTATAAAGCTTATTAAGCTTTATAAACTCAATCTTATGAAAGTTGCTTGTTTGCCTTCTCTAAGAAAAAACGTGTTGATTAAGGAGCTTCCCGAGTGGTCCTCCGTCGATAGAGAGTGGTCCTTTGCGATCCAACAACACAATAGGGGGTTCTTCACCGCCAGGAATACACTAGTATTGACGGTTCGTTGCGAGACTGCCTGTAGAGCCCATTTGTTCCAGGAGCTTCGCCTTCACACGAGATGGTAAGCGATTGGGAGCCCTTGATCTTAGCTTCGCTCTGATACCACTGGTTTGCAAATCGAATGCTGGATGCGTACGCAACGAGCACCGGAAAGTCCCAAAGAACAAAAGAACTCTACCAAAGCTCATACAACAAAAAGATAGATTTGCACGACATGAATAAAAGAGACAAATTGGGTACAATCTCTCCCTATGCCTTGTGTAAGTGCTTCACAAGGCATGTCTTTATAAATTTATTCATCTCAAAGCTAAAAAATAGCCCAATTTTACAATTAGCATGCTTTAGCTTTTGTGTTTGCTTTTGTCCAAATAAAGAATAAAGTGGTTGGGCGTCCCAAGAGTCGGGGACTATGCCCAAATACAATGTCCAATAATGAAATATTTAAACCGAGCGTCCATGCGCATACAAAATAATAAGTATTTGTCAAGCGCTTCAATAAATAAGCGCGCCTAAATAAATATTAGCGCCACACCTTTAATGATAAGGCACGCGCCTATCAAAAATGATAATTTCTTCTAGGTAATTTGAGCACACGCTATCATCCGATGCTTCCCAACGCCACCGTTGCCTGGTCTACACATCAACTAAAGCATTCACAATTGTTAGAAAATAATAAAATTAAACCGACAAAAGTGAATACCTAGCAGTCTTCAGCTACAAAATAAATAAATAGGATTGTCAGATCATCCTGGCTATTGTGGTAGACCATTAAAGATGACCATTGTGGCCATTGTCCCATAGGTACTCGCTTATTTATCCTGGGCTCTCTTGCGCAGGCCTATTTCATCATGCCTCCCTAAACATTTCAAATACTACTTTACAGAAGACGCCTCACACATCTACAATGTTTCTCTGCAGACCAGTTTACATACATTGGACTGAGTAGATTGTTGAAAGAATGTATAAGGGATTTAGCGGAGGCAATACATGGATCAACCATGTATGCATTCCCACACACCTTACCCCGATGTAGACCCATACGATCTACTGCTCCCCAAAATAGCCGGTATGATGACGAGTGTAGAGTCACCCGAGATCGCTTACAGAGAGAAGTGGAGCTAGGCACTCAGACACATCACCAAGCAAAGGCGTTCTTCAAACGCCTTGTGCGGAAGAAGAAACAAGACTACTTAGCAAAAGTAGAATTAGAGATATATCAGCTATTTTTGGGGCAGGATAGCAAGAGCGCATGGAAGATGTTTCATGAAAGACAGCCCCCCATACGGATTACATCACCAGATGCTTGGCTTGTCGACAACGGGAGACAGCTCTATGACCTGCTAGAACAGCCACCTATACAGCCCCCACAAGCTTGTAGACCAACACAATGGTCTTTCTTCACATGGAAAATGGTTAGGGATGCAATTTATAGATTATAAAATGGGAGGATACAAGATGAGGATGAACTAGTAGAAGATCATTTCTCACATGGTTGTGACATATTAGCACCCATATTAGCACATATGTTCAATAGAGCAGTATGTGAAGGTTTCCCTATGAGTTCGTTAGACAACACTATCATTCCGCTATTAAAAAGTGGTGATTCCCTAATTCTAGCAACTACAAAACGACCATGATACTTTGGCCAAGATATATGGATCTATATTGGAGCATGAACTCAGTGACTGGGCTGAAATGCAAGGCAAGAGAGCATAAGGAGAGACAAGTTTCAGACGAGGATATACCACGCTGGGCCATATTCTCACACTTAGAACCATTATTGAGGAGGGTCGAGCCCAAGACAAGAGGATCTATTGTTGCTTTGTAAGACTTTCGCAAAGCTTTTGATACAGTGCCTCGTACACGCATCATGCAGAGATTGTAGGACATTGGAGTATCAAAGGGTATACAATGGGGTGTTTGTGCATTATATGAGGCAGTGATAGGTCATGTATGGGCACCTGGGGGGACTATCAAAGAGGATTGACAGTACCATAGGAGTGAAACAAGGATGTCCACTTTTACCCAAATTGTTTGGTCTATACATAGATGAAGTGTTTGATTATATAGACCGAGGAGGAGGAGCTGGAGCCAGAGCCTGGCAGTGGTGCTGATACCGATATTATTGTATGCAGATGATATTATTCTCATTACAGATTCACCAAAGGTTTTGCAGTCCCATCTAGATGCTTTGTACATCTTCCGTAGAGATAAAGATCTCACAGTGAACCTTGGGAAGACCAAAACCATGGTTTTCAATACTTTAGCAGCATGAGTGACTAGATCTATGTACCAATTCACATTTGGGGGAGACATACTGGAGCATGTGAGAGAATATGTCTCTTTGGGAGTCGCCTTCTCTGGCCCACGTTTTTCGTTGAGAGGGGCATCAAAGGCACGTCTAGCAGTGGATATTCAACACTAGGGGCACTTGAGAGTCAATGTGCTCACATACATTTCTAGGATCCCAATACCAAACTCTGGTTGTTTGACACCCTAGTCACATCTACATTACTATATGGAGCATAGGTATGGGGTTGCAGCTTGTACCACAGGCGTCTTTGCCCACTCATTGATCAGATTGGAGTAGAGAGGGATTATTATGATTGTTGGGATAGCATGGAAAGGCCATTGATCATGATGATAGCACACATGATTAGGAGTAAACTCTCCAACCCACATCCCATTGTTAGAGCAGAGCTAGGGGCAACACTTATAGTTATGGAGGCACTCTTTAGGGCAGTGACCTTTTGGCACAGACTTTGGGAACTTCCACGCCATAGATACTCTAGATTTGCACTAACCTCATCCAGACAACTAAAAATAGGAGGCGAGAATAACTGTTGGTTTTCACAGATGGCTATTTGGATGAGCCTACATGGTTTGGATATTGACCGTCTTCCACCTCTGGATTATAGCCTTGACTGCCCTACACTTTCTCTCTGTCGATCAGAGTTGAACTAGGTGATCAGAGCTGATATCTTGAGGATTGAAACAACAAGGACATGGATCCATCCACCACTCCCATATCTTGAGCTGATATCTTGAGGATTGAGGATGGAGTTCTACAGGAGTTATTTCTTGTGTCTCTTTGATGATGGTTTCACTATTTAGCCAACATATATGGACACCCATCTCTCCCATAGTGTACGCGTTGCTATCGGACAGATTCGCACCTCCTCACATAGGCTTCAGATGGAGACATGTAGATGGACAAATACCCTAGCAGAGGATAGGACTTGCCAGCTTTGTGGTCGAGAGCCTCAGACGGATGAGCACTACATATGCAAATGCACAGTATACTATGACATACGAGGATGGTACCACTGCCTCTTCCATGATGGATTTGGGCCCCTTCGTCGCGTCATGGAGTACGAGGGCCAGAGATGCCTAGGTCTTTTCCTTCTAGAGCTCAAGAGGCGTCGAACTACACTACTACGAGACAGGAGGCCAGCTCACCCAGAGGGACACACATAGAGAGTAGTGATAGACTTCTTCTACAGAGCCGACCCTACTGACACTACCAGCCTAGCAGAGACAAAGCCACCCCGCTAGACACCTTACAGGCCACACCGTGGAGTCACATTGGATAGAGTCATTTCCCTTCCTCGAGTACGACGACCTTGTCTACCAGGACCACATCCAAGGAGGCCACACCACAGTCGGATTGGAGCCATTATCACGAGACACTAAAGACTCACCACCAGGCATATTAGTGAAGTAGCTAGGGACCACATCATAGCTGAGATCATGTGCAGATCTTGAGATTAGCTACAGCCCATAGTCTCCACCACACTTTTGTACATGGTCCTATCAGATCTGATTCTCCTTTCCTTTCCTTTTCTTTTCTATCAATGGAACAACACTACACATGGTTCAACCCTAGTATAGTCCCATATCGTATAGTTATTTTCAGTATTGTTTCATAGACCACCCACTTATTTGTAATATTATCTTTACCTTCGTGATGAGATGACATTAGACATGGATGTACTCTGGATTTTGTCTCATAGGCCTCATTGGCCTTATGTAGACGTTAATATATCTTTCTTTCTTTCTCTCTCAACCTTTTGTCTCTCAAGCCTACTCTTATTTGTATGATCCTTCATGTATAATATATCCACTCCCATCTATGTATTGTACTGTATGTATTCGGATGATTTAGTATGAAAGAATTGGCCCTTTTTGGCCACTCTTCTCCAAGCCTACACATTTCTTTCTTTCTCCTCTCTCATAGCATTGCTATTTAGACTTTAAACATCTATTCTATTATCTTTAGTCCAAAATAATCAAGTTAATTTTTTGTTTTCGTACTAATATCGTACCGTACCTTATAAAATCTTAAGGTACCATTTAGTACTGTATTTTATCATACCGTACCATATCATACCTTTCGTACTTGACAACTATGCCACCACCTTGTACTTCCTCTATTGCTTTTGATTCTTAGGCTTGACAGACTGGGTAGGGAGGCCTTGGAGGGCACTATGTTGAGGATAAGCTTGTAGACATTGCTGTTATTAAGGAAAAATCTGATGTACAAGAGGCTATCTGACCAGTATGTGAAAGTGCAGTAGGTCACAGGTTTCTCAACTTTGCACTCTACAGCTCAACCAAGTTCTTATTAGCAGTGTTGAAGAGAGGAGCACAACATTGGGAGATCTGTGAGACAGAGTTGTCCTCGTACTCCCTTCTTTTGTGTAGTGAAGGAAGTGGTGTTGCTTTCTGACAGACTGATCAACTGGGCATTAGAGGGACCATCTGATTTGGTGAACTTTTCAAATGGAGTTTTTTGTCTCGATGCCGATTATGGTAACTCCAAGGTCTGCAGAGTTTCAGGTGCCCTCATCAATTGGCATGACTCATGTTGTTTTTGGGTTTGTGAGACAGCACCATGTTTGGAGTGCACGTGGTCACTTACACTGGGGTTTCTCACGGGACCTGAGTGACATAGCTAGGGATCGACATCAGTTCAGAGCCTTCAGGGCAGCAGTTAGTCCCCCCTTCTTTTGAGCACCAAGAAAAAGCTTTTTTATTGATGAATGTCGAATGGCTTTAGCAGGGAAGGTGGTGGTGGGTAATGAGGTAGTGCTTGGGACTATTCATTACCTGTTACTGGCTTTCTCCCAATCTTGCATTGTTCAGGTGAAGCATCTGCCAAGGAACTCAATCTGGGATGGGAACCCAGGAAAGATTGAAGCTGCCTGGAATGTCATCATTCAGCTGAAAAATAGAGGTGGCTTGGGGATTACTTACCTACACTATCAGAGTAGAGTGCTGCTAGACAAGCTTATAGTCAGAGGTCTTCTGTGGAGTGTAGAGCCATGTAAGAAGTTGCCGTTGCAGAGTGCAGATTGAGTTAATTTACTTTAATTTTGAACAGCAGCTGTACTATCATTATATGCATGGTTACACTCTTTACATGATGCCTTCTAATAGTATGTGCTAAAGGTTGAATGTCTATTGGCAGTATTTGTTCACTGTTAAACAGTATTTCCACTGTAGGTGCATTAGGTTTATGTGTAAGATTTATTCTAGAGTTTGTTTTCCTAGTTTCCCATGCTTTCAAATTTACTGTTTGCTACATGGACAACCTTTTGCTATGTTATGCAGGTTCATAGAGAATGAGTTTTTGGGTTTAAGAAATGGAGTTCTTGATCAATCAGCTATTTTACTCTCTCGAAGAGACTGTTTGACTATCATCCATTGTAAGGTAGTATACTAAATATGCAAATGTGAACACTTACTGATTTCTTGTTTTGGTCGTTTGCCAGTGTTTCAGAACTGAGTTTGAGGTTATTCAAGCTACATGTGCTTTAGGAAGTAAATAGAGCTTCTGGTAGGGATCTTATTTCATGGCAACAAAGAAAAGTGCCTCTATGTGGAGCAAAGAAACTAGACAAAGCTCAAATAAAGGAGGAGAGAATGAAGATGCAGAAATTAAGTAGAGACATGCAATTTCCCAAATATGATGCATGTATAAGCTGAATTTTCTCTGGTTTGCACTGCTCCTAAGTCCTGCTTGTCCAATGATGCATGATCACATCTTTGCCTTACTATTTTACTCTAAGAACAGTAAGGGGGGATCTTTGGCCTCAAACTGATAAACTTTTGAATGCTCGTTTTCCCTATTCAAGTTAATGCACTTGCCTTATCTCCTGCAAAAATGGGGATTCTATTCATAGTGAGATATGTTTAAGTGTATTCTCAACCAAATCCCAGTGGAAAGAACACCTCTATTCAACCATCTATCTAAGATTACAAAGTGCCAATCTGTTTTTCAGCTGTCTATTAAATTTCTCTGCACAAATTTAGAAAGTTTTAAATTGTTTGCTTTTCTTGGCTCCTATTCTGGTTTTTGGCAAAGTAAACATTCGTTATATGTAACAAATCCACAAATGATTCCACTGCTGTCAGAGGGATAGGTCAGGAAATAGACCATATGATTGACTGAGCCTTCCGCCAGAGGCTGATGGAACAAATACACTGCTCAGCTTCAGGGCATTGCTTTAGATTATGTTGACCATTTCATGACAGCAGATCCTCCTCCGTTTAGCATATAGGGAGCTAGACAGACAGTTTTTCCTATTCCTGTAATGAGGAGAGATCCAATCGTGTTATGAACCAGTGATGGGAGCATCCTATAATGAGGAGAGATCCAATCGTGTTACGAACCAGTGATGTTGCTCCCATCCCTGGTTTTCCTCAACAGAAGTTTTTTCTTCGATTCAAGCAAACAATACAATGAAAATGAGAAGTAGGAAACTACTACACCCAGAATATACACAAAGTCCAAGGGCTGTAATTTATAAAGCAGGAGAAAAGATGAAATAACCAAGGTGCAGGATGGCAGTCTGAACAGATAGCATGAGTATGTGTGAAGAACACAATACAGATGAGAACTCAGATGTATGCTCGGGAAATGGAATCCATATATCAAACACGAGATAGTCGCATAAAATAGTGAGTCATTGGCTGTGTGGGCACCAGCACTGGCTCCTCTCCCTAGCAGAAGATCCATAAGTGATGACGAGTGACTGATTGATTGAGGAGGAAGAGCCTGAATAAATAGGACAAAAATATGTCCTCAAAATGATCAGGTCAGCCAGCATCTAATGCTGGCTGGCAGCAATAAATGCCCAATATGATCATAAAATGTCACAAATAAAAATGCCTAAATATCCTAAAAAATGTGCCCAGCCTTTGTATGCACAAACTCACACACGAGCTGACATATTTGCTAACACCCTCTCTCAGATCATGGGTGATTTGATACAACAAAATTGTACAATGAGAATGAATATAAACCATACAACATAGAACCAACAAGTAGAACCATGGATACCCAAGCACTGGGTGATCAACAAGCCACCACCAAGGTGCTTCGAAGAGACCTGATGTCAAGGTCAATCGTACAAGCTCTTGAAAATATAGAAGATCATAGCATATCTCTGTGTTTGTCCCAATGTCTCTCAGTAGCATACATGACTATCCTGTCAAAAATGCCGCTGGAACATACGTGACCATGGATTCCCTGCCTTTGGCTACAAACTGCCAAAGTGTCCCCTCATGTGAGCTCATGACTAGGAACCAAACCCACTCTCTGTCAAATAAACAACCCATCATGAACTTGGATGTCAATCCTAGCTCCAGGATTTGAACCTGCCAAACTTCAATCAATGCGTTAGGAAAGTCCCTCTCTGGATCCCATGCAGCTGTATAGATGTATAGATGAGGTGCAACTGCCCCATCTCACCACCCTCTCACACTCCCTCTCTGGCACTGGAGAGTCGTTAGGGATGCCATTATCACCACCACTAGAAAGCAGCAGAGGAAGGGGCCATCAATCCTTTCCCATGATCCAAAGAAGCTGATCCATTCCACGCCTTGGACTTCTCCTTGGTCAGAGGATCGAAGTTTGAGTCGGAGGCAAATGACTCCTCATCGGAGGAGTCCACATCCTTCTTCGTCTTCTTCTCCTTCTTCTTTCCGAAAGCCACTAACTCTTTGCGGTCCTTTCGCAAATGACCTTTCTTCCCATAGTGGTAACACTAGGTCTTTGACTTCTTCTTCGAATGCCTCTCTGAAGCTGCAAGAGCCTCACTAGAACTTGATGAAAGTCGCCCTGTAACCGCAAAGATGCCTCATGCTCAAGCAGCATCAAGGTTATATGTGTAAAACTGATAGGAATCGATGATGTTTGTGCCCTCAAAGCATTTTCCACTCCATCAAACACTGGAGGGAGTTTGGAGAGTACGAGTCCAATAAGGTGAGTCTTTGGTAGACTTGCCGAAGGTGGTCTTGGATTTGGGTCACACGAAGTAGAAAAGATTGAATAGTATCCTTGGCCTCAAATGGAATTTGCTAGAGTTGTCCATAAAGAGTAACTTCTTGCATGGTAGAAGGTGCCACATACATCAACTGCAACTTCATCCATACTTCAGAATATGTCCTCCAGAAGGTAACCACCGGTAGGACTTCTTTGGAAATACAACGAAGCAAGGTCGAGTAAGCACGAGCATCGTCCGAATCCCATGTAACCACCGCTTCCTTATGGTTTTCTTCATCAAAATCAACTGGAAGAGGAGAAGGCCGTTGAGGACGTTCAATAGCTCTGCAAACCACGTACCATAATCACTTTTGTATAAGCCAAGCCTTTATCATAGCACTCCATGTAAGATAATCAGGTCCATGTAACTTATCATCAGTGGATGTGCACGGAGGAGCCATCTGGAGAGGATTCAGAAGAGAAGTAGAAAATAGAAGGTATTTGGAGAGGGAACATAGCCAAACCACAAGCGCAAACTGCAGAAAATGAGAGTTCACATGCAATATTCACCAAAATCTAACGAAAGCAAGAAGAAATCTGCTGCAAAAGTTAAAAGATCAGCCAGAAACTGCCTGAAACAGCAAAAACGGCCTGATAATGCAATCACCCAACCAGGAGGAGATGCAGAAACACCAAAACGTAGGTTGGATCTGACCTGCAAGCAGGCGGTACAAACATTGATGTTAGCAAAAACGCAGGAAAAATAGATCACCTGGTTGGAGTAGGAGTTGCTTGATCCAACAATGGTCAAAACAGTCTTGAAAATAGCAAAGAAGACACAACAGGAGCATAGATCCTGAAATTTGATACCATGTTAGAAGTGGAGCAACAATGGAAGCGTAAATATATGCTGTAATAAATTGCTGAAACACAAGACAAAAGAGAAAGGGAAAGAAAGAACACTAAAGAATACAATACAGATGAGAACTCAAATGTAGACTCAGGAAATGGAATCCATATATCTTAGTCTCTACTTTAGTCTTCAAAAGCTACTTCTTCGAGCTATTTTGAACTTGTATTCATCTCTTCCCAAAGTTGGAAAACTTCCCCAAGCTATACATTCATCCGACATAGCACTTACAGAGGTATACAAAACAAAACAAAATAGAGATAGAGGCTCTACAAACGGTCAATAGAGGGTTAACAGGCAGTCATCGGAAAGCCTTTAGCTCAACTTCAATCATTCAAAACCATCAAGAATCAATCAATAAGCTTCCAAACATTCTCAAACTCCATCAAACACTATTCCAACCTCTCATATGGAAGAAAAACAGAGCAAAACTGAAGGTCAACAAACCCCAAACAGAACCAATCGAACACTAACAAGACATCAACAAAACATGTGAGAATATCATATCTCCACTAAAAACTATCATGAGCTTCTTAAACCTAATCAACCTCAACATCCAAGTGAGGATACAAACACAATCAGTGCTGAGGTATAAAGCTCAAAAATACAAAATTAAACTGATTGAGTGGATGGGAAACCATAGATACTAGAGAGTGTCTCCAAGGGATGACCGCGGAGCTGAAAAGATGAAGAGTTTCTTTTGCATGCAAGCCCCAGTGTCCACAACAAAATTGAGATGAGGAAACTCTATGATACAGCCAATGATGCATTATATACAGGAAAAGTATATATGAGCCAAGCTAGTTTTCCTGGAGGTTTAAGCAATGGTGGAAGGTGAAAAGGAGCCAGTCAAAGGTATCATACCAATAGAATACAAATATCTGGGTGGAACACCAGAGTGTCTCTGGCAGTGGCTGGTCATCCACTACTATACAAGTAATCTCATATTGTCAGGTATTCAGTCCACAAACAAGTAGAAAGAATTTAATGACAATGTTTTGAAAACTGGTTCTGGAGAAATTCTGTGAAGAGTAAGGAATAAGACGTATCAAGTAGTGTCTAAGAGCAGTGAAGTCTTTGTTGCTTTTCTTTGTCAGGTTAACCTTGTCTAATTGAGATTTTCACATCAAATTTGAAGGCAAAAAATAGGGTTACCCAAAGAAAAGTCGCATGAATAAATAATTTTCTATGTCCAACATCATAATACTCCCTCACATTCAAATTTGTGGCATAAAAAGTAGGTTTTGAAAGCCTAAAAGTGCTACTTTGATAATTGAAAGGCATAGGGTTCTATTGAAAAAACAAATAGAGATGTAGAATGCGACAAGTTCCTACCAAAATGAGACTTGTCACCAAATATGTGGCCATTAAGGGGGACTTTTGAAAAGAAAGCATTGCTTAGAAGATGAGTTAGTTTTCAGTTATGTCATATGCTTTCTTCTTTATTTGTTTTTGAAGTGTGGTTGACAAATGGCAAATCATAGCCATGTCTGAGGATACAAGTCCTAGACATTATTGATAGTACAGTATGCTTGTATTCAAACAAAATTTCTAGTTTTTAATGTAAAAATTTTTGAGCTTGTGGCATCACAGGATCAAACTCATGAGTTGATAAGCCCACAAGTTGTGAAAAACAAACGAGGCGACTTTAAGGTGCTTTTAGCATTTTCTGGGTTACGGCATGCATTAACTAGTAGTACAAACTATAATCAAAGAGTTTCAGAGTGTCAAGCGGCTGCAAATATATTACTAAGGTCTCTCTCTCTCTCTCTCTCTCTCTCTCTCTCTCTCTCTCTCTCTCTCATGTACATTCATTACTTTATTAAGCACTTGTGTCACCAGGGTTCTTTAGTTGTAATTGTTGGTCTCATAGGTCATTTTGACCTCTTGTAGATGGCATCTCTCTCTCTCTCTCTCTCTCTCTCTCTCTCTCTCATGTACATTCATTACTTTATTAAGCACTTGTGTCACCAGGGTTCTTTAGTTGTAATTGTTGGTCTCATAGGTCATTTTGACCTCTTGTAGATGGCATCTCTCTCTCTCTCTCTCTCTCTCTCTCTCTCTCTCTCTCGGTAAACAGGCAAGAGCCCTGTGTATAGTCTCAATAGAATTTCATGGAAGGGACACAATAAAACAATACACTACATTCGGGGAGTATATACTGAAAAGAAAATCAAGGATCTCAAGGTAGAGAAAAAAACAAGACTTCTTACTGCTTAGGACTTCATAGGGGATATTACTAAAGCCCATATCCATAATGAGGCTGGAATTGAAATAGAATAACATCCACTTGGATGAAGGTACCTATATCCCTGCTATGATAGTCATTGTATTTAGAAATTTTCCGGTCAAGGTGACAGCCTACATATATTTCTCTAGCTCCAACCTGCCGCAGCTTTTTTATATTCTGATCCAGATAATTTGCAGCATGATCTCCCTTAACCCACAGCTGTTAGTGCAAGCTGCCTTCCTACTGTCACCACTGCTTGAAGTATTATCTCTGATGGTATGAGAGAATGCTGATCATATGCTTGATAATGAGTATTTCTTTCCCTGCGATCTGAAGTTCATGTGACCCAGTAGAAATCAACCTTTCCCTTTGCGTTCCTGAGTTGATCCACGCTACTGCTTCAGCTGCTTTCTCAGTTGCCATGGGATTCGTGGAGCCATATTATTCTTCTAGTTCTTGGAGTGTTGCTTTTGCAGTTAACCATAGCTTCACAGATTTGTGTGGTCTTGTTTGTAAAATGCTCCTTTTTCCTCCTCTTCAAATCAACAGTAGATCCCTTCCTTTTATCATACGTCCCCCAGTCGGCCAGAGCCTGGTGTCTGTGTTGCAGGCCACCAGCTCCTCAATCAAGATTGGCCCTGCTGATACATGCTTTGCAGTCGCATCACCCATCTTGATGTAGTCAACCTTGGCAAATATACGGACTGTATAATCATAACTCCTCCCTGGTTCAATAAGGCAGCCTGCTCCTATAGTATGATGCTGATAGAGAATGAAAAATCATATTTACAAATGAGGTCTCTCCTAGGTGATCTAGTAACAGCAATTACAACACTTTCTTCCACAGTAGAGGCTGAATGCAGCTGGTGAAAAAGGATAGTCCTCAATCCTTCTTGCTGTCTTTCTCAAGGAGAATAGCCAACTGCAAGGAGAAGTGGACTGCACCAGGAGAAAGGAGACAGCTCTCCATCATGGTTGGTTTGTCCTCAGATCATTACTGCACCAGGCATCTAATTTGTGGCTGTCCCTCAGTCTGGGTGGATTTGGTGAGGAATATAGTGCTGAGGGCCCTCTCTGCTCCCTTTTTAAACCTCCTTATCTCTTTTTTATCGTGAAGAAGTTTAAATTAGTATATAGTTTTTTTTTCTTTTTTGCAAATGAAATGTGGCTGATTATATTACTAAAAAAAAACTGATTACAACGGAGTGCTCATGCTCAACAGACTAGCTGGAGCTGATGCAAAGTCACAATAGACTAGCTGGAGCTGATGCAAAGTCACAAATACATCATGTATAGAAGTCTCTCAAGGCGGTCTGGGAGGGATGGAGGCAAGAAGCCATGGAGGGGAGGGGGGGTGTATCGCCATCTAGGGCTGCCTGCCTGCATCACGAAAAACAAGTCCTGGCCGCCCCAAGTACGCATGAAATGACAACGGAGCTCCTGACAAGCCCTAGATACGCATTGCACCTGATCCCACTGGCCGTGGAGGGAGTGGATGATGGAGGTCCAGAGCTTTGCTAAGGTCAACTGTACTGAAAGTCTCTCTCCGCTAAAAGCCTCTTGACACTGTGCCTTTCAGATATGCCATCCAGTAAGACTCCTTATGATCTCCCATACCTCAGAGCGGTTTGTTGTGGGCTCCAGTACCTAGTAGATGGGTAGAGCCTTCAAACCGACCATTGCGCACGACCTTGCCTCGATGATGAATATCGTGTCCTACATCTCAACCTCATACAAAAGGTGACGGCCCTAGCTGACTGCTTGCCAGTAGAAAGCATCCCCATGAGATGCAACCAAGGTTAGGTGCTATACGGCGAAGGATGCGGCATGCTCCTCTCCACACGAGCGGCGCCTCCTCACATGACCAAAGGCAGTGCTTTGAGGTTTCCAGAAGCTGTTGTATGTAGCGCTTACAACCTCCCTCCTTCTGCATCTAGACAAGCCAACTTCCCACCGCCAAGCCTCCATGTGCCACCAGCCAAGTCCGTTGGAACGGCTCTGTGATATTGTACTCCGCCTAGTGCCTGCTACATGACGGAACGGCTCCGTCAAGCCAACTTCCCACCGCCAAGCCTCCATGTGCCACCAGCCAGGTCCGTTGGAACGGCTCCATGATGTTGTACTCAGCCCAGTGCCTGCTACATGACGGCGCCCAATCCGTGTCCTCCTACATCCAATACGTGTTTGCCAACCCTAGCAATATACTCCAGAACCTCGGTGGCCTCTTGGCGACTGCAGTGGCCGGCCATAGCCACTCTCGTGGATCCCACTCTAGCTCATCAAGTGGTCTTCCCTCCCAGATCCAAAGGCGCCACTCCCTGAGCTCCTTCCAGAAAACAAAGGGGTCCAGTTGCCATATCTTCCCCTGATGGCCCACCACCCGAATCCTCCTCCACGAAAGGGCAACTATCCCCTCATCCTACTGCCCTTTGTCAAGGGCAAGACTCCCCCCCTCCTGAATAGTGAAGAAAGTCCCATGCGGGGCGCCGCCCACTCTACCTGCCACCTGTAGGGGGATGCCTGCTGGTGAAAACCTAGCGGCCCATACCTCCCCGAGCTCTATCGGCACTCATATCGGGGGAGCAAGCCACTCTAGAGGTATGGCTGTGTCTATCTCCCTTCTCCTCAACTCCACTCCTCTTTGGCAGCGTGATACTCGCTACAACACCTCCTCGTCTGCCATCTTGTACACCTCCCGCCAAGTCTTGATGGTACGAGCTAGGCCGGCCTCCCAACCAGCCCACTGGATGTGGGGGTGCTCACCAATCTGTGCCCCTTCCCGATCTTTGATCACCGGCTAACGGTCTATCTCCTCCTGGCAGCCTGGGGGGCTTTGGATTAGGGCCTTATGGGGGCCCTGCCACACGCGGAGTAAGCTGCGTAGGAAGGGTGATCTGGAGGGGTGATTTGGGCTGACGTGAAGATCCATCTTAGGGACGGCCTCCACTTACCACCAAGCCTCGGTCTACAATCCTGAAGACCCTCCTGCAATAAAACCTTCCAGATCTGCCCTCCTGGTGTGAGGCCGCAGACAACTAGCTTGCCCAAGAGAGCCATACTCTGATACTCTGGGTCTATGATCCCAAGCCCTCCCTTTGACTGATGCCGTATGATGGTCGCCCATGCCACCTTGGCCCTAGTATCCCTAGAGCCATTTGACCCTGACCAAAGGAAGTTCCGTACTAGGCAGCGAAGTTGCACTACGCAGGATGAGGAGAAGCACCAACACGAGGCCATATACCAAGCCGTCTCTAGGAAGACCTAGTTGACCACCAAGGCTCGGCTCGGCTGGCTAGTGAGAGGTGAGCCGTGCTCTAGTAGGTCAGCTTCCTCCGAATAGAATCAAGGACAGGAAGAAACTACTGGGCAAGGGTGATGTCGAGTCCCACCTGGAACCCTAGGTACCGGACGGTCTGCCCTCTGCTCAGACCCATCTAAATCCCAAGTGGACGTCCCACTCCGTGCTAGAGTTCGGGTCTGTGAGGAACCCACCGACTTTCGCCAGTTGATCTTCGCTCCCATTGCAAGACAAAACACCTCAAGAGCCAGCCTCACTCTCTCTAGCATTAGCTCATCGTCCTCTATGTAGAGTGCTGCCATTTGCATACTCTAAGTCTAACAACTCAGTCTCCTCTCTCACTGGAAGTTGGAGCCCGCGTAATCCGCTCATACATGACCTGAGGAAATAGGACATCACCTCTGCAAAGAGTAGGAACAGGTACGGGGCTAGGGGGCAGCCCTGCCGTACCGATCTCTCTAGCCGAAACTCCTCCCCATGCCTGCCACCTATGAGAACCCTGCTGGTGGCTGATCTATAAAGTGCAGAGACCCCGCGAATCCAAGCCTGGGGAAACCCAACCTCACCATGGTGCCCTCTAGGAAGTCCCACCACCCTATCATAAGCTTTCTCAAAATCCAAGAGTAGTACGGCCAACCTCTGCCCACTGTGCTGAGCCCACTCTGTCGCCTCAAAGAAGGTGAATACATTGTCCAGGATGTTCCTATCCTAGACAAATCTTGTCTGTGTGTCATGGATGATGTCTGGTAGCATGGGGCGTAGTCGTCTACCAATCATCTTTGTCAGTGCCTTATAGGCCACTGACAATAATGTGATCAGTCTCCACTGGGAAAGCTCCAACCAGTCTCCCCCTTTGGAGAGAAGACTGATAAGACCTGCCGACTCCCTGGCATCTGTCCTAGAGTGAAGATCTCCTAGAAGGCCATCAATAGGGGGTCCTTCACCACTTCCCAGCAGGCAGTGAAGAAGGCCTTAGAGAGGCCATCCTCTCCCGGGAATTTCTACCCCTCTTGTGTATGGAAAGCCTCCTCTAGTTCCTTCTCTGTGAAGGGGGCTAGGAGGGAGCGCCCCATCTCCTCTGAGACGAGGGACGGGATGTGATCCCATACTTGCTGTCTACATTGCTGCCCTCTAGCTAAGGCTATCTCCTATTGGAACAAGTGATTGTTGTAGTCGGTGGCGATCTCCATCACCTCCTCTAGGCTAGAACGAGTCCTCCCATACTGATCTCGAAGGCTGCGTAACTGCTCTCTTGAGGAGCGAGGCTGGTGCACCTGGAAGAACTCCCTGCACATCGTATCTCCCCTTCGCGCCCAGAAAGCTGCTGAGGTGCAGAAAGAGAACTCCGAGCGCTTGTCCTCTAGGCCAGCAATGGCTGCTCATGCGCACACCTTCTGTGCGTGAAGGGTGGAACCCCTTGGTGCCTCATGTAATAATCTCTACGTGGCTGCAAGGTTCCACCGGAGTGCTCTCTCCTCCTTCCAGTTGTGTCGCCTGGCATGTATGGGTGCCTCTTGGCAGATTCTGCTTGACTCAGCTAGGGCCTTTGCAACCGCCTCTGCGACCCGATTCCTCTTGCCCCACTCCTTGGTCCAAACCTGCTCAATCTGTCTCGTCACCTCCTCCCTCCTATAGATCGAGTTAGAGATTCCACAGGCTCATGTATCTAGGGCAGATGTTGGGGGATCTAGTATTAAGAAAACCGGGCAATGATTGGACAACGTGGTGCTTACCAACTGCCCAATCTGGCCTCCACGAGAGCCACCCCAATCTCCCACATAAAACCTGTCCAACCACTCCAACAGGTAGTGTAAACATGGTGCTAGGAGATCCAAGATATACACACCTGTGTGGAGTCCCTTTTCCAAAGCAAGAACCAGATGGGTTGAGTAATTTCCCATAAACTAGACTTCAGCCAGTGAAGTAAGGGGAGGTAATATGAAACCATTGGTACCATGATTGTCTGGGCTGTTTTCAATCTTAGCTAGAAAGGCCAAGCTTGTGATTTCTAATACACAAACTTATCCATAATGCTTGAGGATATCCAATCCATTAGCACTTTAGGCAAAACCTACATCCCCAAAGGAGCCAAATGCTTGAAAACAGAGCCTTTAAGCACCGCCTTGTCTTGCCAACCCAAGGCCTAAAGATCACTCTCAATGCAATTGATAAGGGTCAATTTAGATGTAGTAATGCAAAGTCCTCAGGCAAGGGCAAATAAGTTCCATGTATCCATCACTTTTCGTATATTATCAAGATCAGCCTTAAGAAACATGAAAGTGTCATCCACCAAAGCTTGACCAACCAATTGCTCTTGCAAAGAGAGAGAGTCCGACCACCTCACCATTAGTCGCCAAGCCAGACAACACCGACAGAATGGGATAAGTGGGCAAGGCAAAGAATAAAGGACTCAACGGGCGACCCTACCTAATATGGTAGAGGGAAAAGGGATCCACAAAGCCACCATTGAGCAAAACTGTTGAAGAGAAATCCACACTAATAGTGTTAATTAGTCGAGATATTCTAGGACCAAATCCCATGCATTGCATTAGCTAACCCAAGATAGACCATTCCAAGTGGTCAAAGGCTTTTCCTCGGTCCAACTAAACCATCACCATTTCGTGCTTTGTGTAGCAAGCATAATCTATGCCCATTTCGTCCTTGGTTCAACACCTATAAAAGAAGGGGCTCGCCATAGAGCTTCTCAGTCTTGCCAATGCTAGTCTTGAGAGCTCAAGGAGTCAAGACCTCCAAGTAACTTCAAGTTCGAGTTCTAGTTCTTGTCTAGTCATGGTATCTAGTCTTGTCTTGTCTTTTATTATACTCATGTTATCTTGTCACCTTGCAATATCGTAGTACGAGATCTTGTCTAGTATTGTCTTGTATCTTGTGAATTAGGGCCTTGTGGAGGCCCTGCCACATATGAAGTAGGTTGCGGAGGATGGAAGATCTGGGTAGCGTGATCTGGGCAGTTGTGAAGATCCATCTCAAGGATGGCCTCCAAATACCACCAAGCCTTGGTTGGCACTCTTGGGGACCCTCCTGCAAAAGAATCTTCCAGGTTTGCCCTCCTGGTGTGAGCCCACAGACTACTAGCTTGCCCAAAAGGGCCATGCTGTGGAACTTTGGGTCTATGATCCCAAGCCCTCCCTCAGACCCGATGCCGGATGATAGTCGCCCACACCACCTTGGCCTGAGAATCCTTGGAACCGTCTGAGCCAGCCCAAAGAAAATTCCGCACTAGGCGGTAAAGTTGAACTACACAAGATGAGGAGAAGCACCAACACGAGGCAATGTACCAAGCCGTCGTTGGGAGGACCTGGTTGACCACCAAGGCTCGGCCCGTTAAGAAAAGGCGGGTAGTACTCCAGTAGGTGAGCTTTCGCCTGATAGAGTCGAGAATTGGAAGAAATTGCTGGGCAGGAGTGACGTCGAGTCCCACCTGGAACCCTAGGTATCGAAGGGTCTGCCCCCCTACACACCCATCTGAACCCCAAGTGGACGCCCCACTCTGTGCTAGAGTCCGAGTTTGTAAGAAAGCCAACTGACTTTCACCAGTTGATTTTTGCTCCAGCTACAGCGCAAAACACCTCTAGAGCTGGTCTCACTCTCTCCAACATCAGGTCATCATTCTTTATATAAAGGGTAGTATCATCTGCATACTCTAAATCTAGCAGCTCCGTCTCCTCTCTCATTGGAAGTTGAAGGCCACGTAGCCCACTCACACGTGACTGGAGGAAGTAGGACATCACCTTTGTAAAGAGTAAGAATAGATACAGGGCAAGAGGACAGCCCTACCGAATAGATCTCTCTAGCCGAAATTCCTCCCCCCCTTCTACCACCTATGAGAACCCTGTTGATGGCCGATCTGTAAAGTGCAGAAAACCCGCAGATCCATGCTTGGGAAAAGCCCTCTAAGAAGTCCCAATCAACCCTGTCATAGGCTTTCTCGAAGTCCAAGAGAAGTATAGCCAATCCCTGACCATTGTGCTGGGCCCACTCAATCGCCTCAAAGAAGGTGAAAACATTGTCTACGATGCTTCTATCCTGGATAGGCCATTGACAACAAGGTGATCGGTCTCTACTGGATAGCTCCAACCGGTCTCTCCCTTTGGGGAGGAGACTAATAAGACCTGCCGATAGACTCCCTGGCATCTATCCTGACTTGAAGATCTCCTGAAAGGCCAGCAGTCGGGGGTCCTTCACCACCTCCCAGTAGGTAGTGAAGAAGGCCTTAGAAAGACCATCCTCTCCTGGGCATTTTTGCCCATTTTGTGCATGGAAAGCTTCCGCTAATTTCCTTTCTGTGAAGGGGTCTAGGAGGGAGCGTCCCATCTCCTCTGTGACGAGGGACAGAATGTGGTCCCAGACTTGCTGTCTATAGCATTGTCCTCTGATTGAGACTGCCTCCTGCTGAAAAAGGTGTCTGTAGTAGTCAATGGCAATCCCCATCACCTCATCTGGGCTAGAGCGAATCCTCCCATACTGATCATGGAGGCTACGAATCTGATCTCTTGAGGTGCAAGGCTGATGCACATGAAAAAACTCCTTGCACATCGTGTCCCCCTTCCACGCCCAAAAGCTTACTGAGGTACGGAAGGAAAACTCCAAGCGCCCATCCTCGAGACCGGCAAGGGCTTCCCATGTGCCTCCTGTCCCACTCCCTAGTCTAGAGCTACTCAATTTGCCTCCTCACCTCCTCCCTCCTATAGATCGAGTCAGGTATCCGACACGATCGTGTGTCAAGGGCTGAAACTAGAGCATCAAGTGTGAGGAAAATCGGCCAGTGATCAGACAAGGTAGTGCCAGCCAACTGCCCTACCTGGCCTCCGCGAGAGCACCTCCACTCTCCCACATAGAACGTGTCCAACCGCTCCAGAAGAGCTCCACCCAACCGCTTGTATCCCTAAGAGAAGTCTAGTGATCTCTCCCTCCTATGGAAAGCTGAGTCCCGCCAAGCATCACGTGCTCCTATTGCGAGGAGGAAGACCTCCCATGCCTCCTGCTCCTCCCATGCCTCCTGCTCCTCCCTTGCCATACCCTGGTTATCTCTGCCTCTGCCTTGTTGGTCCTCTAAGGCCTCCAGGTTGTTGACGTCGCCTCCAACAATCTAGGAGTCCACCTCTTGGAGTCTTGCTACGATCTCCACCCAGAACCTAATGCGTACCCTAACCTCAGTAGGAGCATAAACATAGAGGACTCTGAGCCACGAGTCCCCTATATCCAATCTGATTCATAGGACCCTCCCTGCCACAATTCTCCCGTGGTCTTGTACACAGGCAATGAGGCTTGGGCCAATAGAGGTGCATATGCCTCCACTCCTGCCTTGGGCACCGAGCTTGTGCTCTTGCAAAAGTAGATGTTGATCCGTCCGGCAAGGGTAGGCTACAACTCTTGCCAAACAATCAACTTCCTCGAACCATGTGCCCCACTGTAGTGGAGGCTATTCACATTCCAGTATGCTAGATGTAAATTGATAGGGAAGCTTGTGACTGACCAAATAGGCATCTGTTCGGTGTGGAAGCTGCTGATGAAGAAGAAGAGCTATGGGACATGTGAATACGTTTTGCCGCAGGCTTGGAAGGTTAACTCCATTCCCCATGGTGGCTCTCAGGAAAATCATGGGGGTAATAGATGCTCCATGCGGTACCACCAGGGCATCTATTAGCCAGGTTGAGAGGTGTGACTCTGTACACTGGTAGAAATGGACAGCCTGTGCAAGGGGGGGACTAGGTTGCCGGTGAGGGGAAGTTTAGGCGTATGAGGCTCATCACCTCCTATGGGAACAAAAGGGGGGGAGGGGGGGGGGGTCACCTATACTAGGTGAGGATCAAGGGGACTAATCGAGGGGGGGGAGATGGTGGGGAGGAGGAAGATCGAGGGATGGTGGGGTGATCAGAGGTAGGAGGTGGGTGTGGGTAGGGGGGGGGGGGGGATCCATGAGGAGGGGGTGGATGTGGGGGCTATGGGATCTTTGGTGAGGTTGCTTGTGACGCCTTTGTGGGTGGTGGAGGTGGTCTGTGATCTTGCTGGGTGGGACGAGTTGGGGGGTGCTGTGGGGTGCTTTGCCAAGGGTCCATCGCTCACCCTTCTGCTCTTTGCTGTCATGGTTGTGTCCGAGGGGCTGACTGAGGCTCCCCCTACCGTCTCCCTCTCTATCGTCACTATGGACCTGTGTAAAGCCATCAGTGTCCACCTACGGGCCTGTTGGCAAAGCCACCTTTGCAACGAAGCACGTGCAATTTGTTGTCTAATGCCCAAAGTCATGGCATCGCAACCACTGCCCTGGCTGCCCAGTCACAGTAACCTGTTGCCTGAAGGAGTGTCCGCCTACCTCAATCTCTAGAAACTTCGGTATGTTCTTTGTATCTTTCACAGCCACCCATACCTTTGGGACTCCTGCAGCTATCACTGCATCCGTGAAGGAGGCAGGAAGAATTGCGCCGAAGAGCCATCCAAAGTCCTCCACTACCTAAGGATACTCTACCGCTAGTCTGGGGAATATTAGGGTGACCGGGTGTCTAAGAAACCTGTTGTGGAGCGCGAATTCCTCCAGTGTGAAGCCACTCTAAACCAGGGAACCCTATAGATGACCCCCTTCGTGGGGGACGCAAGGGCAAGGGAGGCCGAGGCAGCGCGGGAGCTGGCGATGGCAAGGGGGCTGGCAGCAGGGGGGTACGATGGCAGAAGGCGGGGGTGCGATAACGTCAAGGGGGGGTGATGGCAAGCAGGGGGCATGTTGGCGACAACGGGGGTCGCAGGGCAAGGGAGGTGGGGCAGCGCTGCTGTATCTGGAGATATTACCAAGGAAACTCAACCACTTATGGTAACTCTTGGTGATCACAAATCTCGTGTATGCTTTAATGTCATATCCAGTCCCACAAATCCAATCATCCTTGGGATGCCTTGGCTAAAGAAACACAACCCAAAAATTGATTGGGTTAAGCAAAAGATTACACGTCATGAAAATCAAGGAAAGTCAGTATACCTAGGAGCCAAAGCCTTTATGCACACAGCAAGGCAGGAACCGATCTACATGATATATCATATACCAGCTCAAGAATCTAGTAAGGATGAGTCAATCAAGCTACCAAGCCAGTATCAAGAATTCTAAGATGTCTTTTTAAAAAAGAATGCGAATCTCTTGCCCAAACACAGACCATATGATTGTGCTATAGAACTCCATGAGGGGGCTGAACCACCTTTTGGATCCATCTACATACTATCCCTTAATGAATTAGTTGAACTATGCAAGAACATTAATGAGAAATTAGCCAAGGGGTTCATTAGGCACTTGAAGTCTCTTGTTGGAGCCCCAATTATGTTCGTGAAGAAGAAAGATGGGTCACTTCGAATGTGTGTGGATTATGAAGGACTCAACAAGATAACAATCAAGAATCGATACCCTTTGCCGTTGATACTAGGGCTCTTTGAACACCTTGGAAAAGCCAAGATCTTTACAAAGACTGATCTACGAGGGGCTTACAATCTTGTATGGATTAGAGAAGGAGACGAATGGAAGACAGCCTTCTGCACAAGGTATGGTCACTTCGAGTATGTTGTTATGCCATTCAGTCTCACCAATGCTCCTGTAGTGTTTCAATATATGATGAATGATATATTCCGAGAGCATCTAGATGATTTTGTAGTTATATACTTGGATGATATCTTAATATTCTCAAAAGATCCAAAGGAGCTTGAGCATTATCCAAATTAGTTTTGGAAAAGCTCAGAGAAAAAGGACCATATGTAAAACTTAAATGTTTTTTTCAACAGATAAAAGTGGAATTCTTGGGGTATAATCTCTCCCAAATAGAAATCTTCATGGACCCCAAGAAGATCAAGACTATTCTTGACTGGCAAACCCACATGTGTCTGCAATGTTCAATGTTTCCTTGGCTTTGCCAACTTCTACATTATAGTTATCAAGGATTACTCAAAGATAGTCACACCACTCATGAAACTCACAGGAAACTCAAAGTTCTCATGGACCCGAGAAGGTGAGAAAGCCTTTCAGACCCTAAAGACTGCTTTCACTACTGCCCCAATCCACCCAGATCCTACCAAGTCATTTTTCTTGGAGACCAATGTATCAAACTATGCCTTAGGAGCCATCTTGTCCTAGCATGGAGATGATGATCATATGTATCCAATGGCATTCGACTCAAGCAAGTTCTCCCCTCCAAAGATAAACTATGAGATCCATGACAAAGAACTCCTTGCCATTGTAGATGTCTTTGATACTTTGTGTCATTATCTAGAGGGTGCAGCCCATAAAGTTATTATCTATACAAATCACGAAAACCTAGAATACTTTATGACAACACACATCCTCAATCGAAGACAATCCTGCCAAAATAACTTCCCATCTAGGTTTGACTTTGTCATCACCTATCACCCAGGACGCCAACAATGCCAATCAAATGCTTTATCAAGAAGATCCTGCCTAGCATCTAAAAAGGGAGAAGATGCTTTTGATCAACAACGAGCAATACTATTCAAACCAGAGCACCTCCAGCTAGTAGCCATCTCTAGTTGTCACCAAGACCCTACCTTGATCCAGTTAATCCATGAAGCCCTGTCGCATGATAATTTGGTCAACAATGTCAAGAGAAAAAATCAAAAGGGAAAAGGAAATGAAGTTTGAGTTTAAGGAAACTAATGGATTGTTATACTATAAGAATCTACTTTACATCCCTCCAAGAAAGTCGAGACTCTACTCAAACAATGCCATGACACCCCAACAGCAAGACACTTTGAAGTTAATAAGACCTTAGAGCTTATTTTAAGAGATTTTTGGTGGCCTTAGATGTGGAAAGAAGTTAAGAAATATATAAAATCATGTGATACCTGCAACATGCCAAGGTACCTCATCACAAACCACATGGCCTGCTACAACCCTTGCCCATTCCAACTCTACCCTACTCTTCTCTGTTCATGGATTTCATAATAGATCTTCCCAAATCAAACAAATATGACTCTATTCTTGTTGTGGTAGGTAGGTTGACAAAAATTGCACATTTCATCCCTACTACCAAGACCATCACAAGTGCAGCTACCGCTAGACTCTTCCTCAAATACATTTTCAAATTACATGGACCTCCCAGATGACATCATCAGCAATTGGGGTCCCCAATTCATATCTAGTTTTTGGAAAAGCCTTTGCAACCTCCTTGGAATCCAAGTTAAGTTATCCACAACCAATCATTCACAGACTGATAGTCAAACAAAATAGGTAAATCAAGTCATGGAACAATATCTGTGCTACACCATCAACTACCATCAGAATGATTGGTTTGAGCTCTTGCCCTTTACAAAGTTTTCTTATAATAATAGTATCCATACATCTACCAAGCAAACTCCTTTCTTTGCAAACTATGGCCAGCATCCAAGGATGGATGTACATCTCTCTAATCAAGTAAAGAACCCTGCTGCCCAAGATAAAGCTGAACACCTAGCAAATATATACTAAGAACTCAAAGCAACAAATCCAAAAGGCTTAGAATCAGTACAAGCACTATGCAAACCAACGTCGTCTCCAACATCCAGCATACAAAGTTGGTAATGATCTATGGTTACTCAAGCACAACCTCCAAACAACAAGGCCCTGTGCCAAGCTAGACTACTAGAGATTTGGGCCCGTCACTATTATAGCCCAAATCAACCCAATTGCTTACTGACTCCAACTCACCAATACCATGAAGATCCACCTAGTCTTCCATTTTTCCTTGCTTGAGCCATACTAGAACTCACCACTGAGGGGGGAGAGATCAAATCCACCACCACTTGTCCAAATTGAAAATCATGAAGAATTTGAGGTCGAGCATGTCTTAGACTCCAGGATCTCATGAGGTCGATTGGAATACCTTGTTCACTGGAAAGGATATAACATCAATGATCGCACTTGGAAACCTACAGAATATCTCCAAAGACCATCTCTCAAAGTTAAAGAATTTCACAAGAGGAATCCAACAAAACTTGGACCAAACCACCAATCCACTCCTCGTGAAACTCGTCATTAGGGGAGGGGGTGATATCACAGACATGCAATGATCAAGTGTACGGATTAATTCTTGCTCGTACCTTAAGAATCCACACCCCATACGAACGCACCCTTAACAGGACATCCTCGAGCCAACTATGCGAACCCACCCTTGCCATGTCATCGTAGAACCTTTAGAAGATATGCTATGCCATCTCTTGCATCATTGATGATGTCATAAAACCTTCTAGATGATATATCATATCATCACCTGCATCATCGATAATGTTACCATGGAACATTCTAGAAGATTTTTAGCTGCCCTCCAACACCAATAAAAGGAGGGGCTCGCCATAGAGCTCCTTAATCTTGCCAATGCCAATCTTGGAAGCTCAAGGAGTCAAGACCTCCAAGTAAGTAACTTCGAATTCGAGTTTAGTTCTTGTCTTGTCTTCCATTATACTCCTGTTGTCTTTGTTACCTTGTAATCTCGTAGTACGAGATCTTGTCTAGTAATATCTTGTATCTTATTCATTCCCGTCGAGGGAGATCTTGTAATTCTGATATCTTGTATCCATACCTGTGGTCCTAGATTGCAGAATCCTTCATATCATATCGAGTCTTGTTGTCTATACCTATGGTCCCAGGTTGTGGGATTTTTTGTATTTTGTTAAGTTATCATTGTACCTTGTCCCCCTACGTGGGATTATCTTGTAATCAGAATGTTTGTAACAAATCTTACATCTAGTCTCATCTCTCGAGCACAGTCTAGTGCTCCCATAACGCCAGCTGGCATTAAGGCTATCAAAGGTGCAACCAATTGAGTTGCATAGGTTTCAAAGAACTCGTTGGTGCTACCATCCTAGCCCAAGCTCTTGTCTTTAGGCAAATGTAATAGAATCTCCATCACCTCGTCTTGTGTTATGTCCATATCCAAACTATCAGCAACATCCAGTGAGACTTGATCTTCAACCAAGTCACAAAACAATGAGCAAGCCACATCAACTGTATGAGAAACAAAGATTGTGAACCAAGCAAGTCCATTAAGTAGGTCTTGCACATTTGCACAATTACTTGGGGATCTATGACTATTTCTCCTTGAGAATTGCTTACGTTTACCACATTTTCCCTAGCAAAGAAAGCGTGCAAACCCCGATAAAATTTATGTGACTAACAATTATTGTCCTGCAATCCCTCTAATAATGCAACAAGTTTAGCCTATTGATAGGACCTCTTCTGAAAAATATCAACGAGCTGTGTCAATCTTAAAGAGATAGAAAGTAAAAGTGGATCTGCAACGAATCCATCAAAACAGAGTGTGTCAAAGCCAGGAGTTTCTCAACAATTTAGCATGATGTATTGCATATAGCCATTAAATATCTCATGCCAGAGGAAAGAGGAGTTGAAACACAAAGGCAACTTGCTCAAAAAGGATCAAAAGGGATGGACAGGATGCTTGTGCATGTAAAGCACCACAGGGAAGTGATCAAAGAGAATATAGCCCTGCAAAATCCTAATTTCCAAAACCTCTGGCAAGAAGGAATCATCATGCATAACGTAGAGTTGATCCAAATGGCTCTAGGTTTCCAAGTGTTGTGCCGAATGATAGGTGTAACCATGCTCAAAGGGAGATAATCAAGACCACAGATCCTTTTTCAACGTTGCTAAAGCAAAGGTGTTCCAATCCTAGCATTCTAGGCCATCCATTGAGTCATGTCAGGAAGTCGAATGAGATGGATCAACACACATTATTAAAATCGCTCATGATAAGCCCGGGTTTTCCAAGGGAAAGACATGCTATCAACCAAGGCCATAACTCATGATGACAACGAGAAACATCACTAGGTGCATACAAGCCCGCCAACCATATCATTTCCCCATTGTAAGTAATTTCCACAACTTTGAATCTTCTAAATACATCTCCCTTGATCAATGTTGGTTGCGATTTCTCCTGAATAAGGTTGCGATTTCTCCTGAATAATTAGCAACGCACTAGAATGGATTCCCATAGGAACACCAACAAAGAAAAGCTTGAAGCCATGATAGTATAGGGTTCTCCCCACTTCTTTATGATTCTTGTGCTCTATCACACACAAGACATTCCAGGCATTAGAGTGCAAGGTTTTCCACATAGCATGTTGTTTGCTATGCGAACAAATACCCCAAACATTCCATGTAGCTATTTTCATGATAAACGAAAGAGAGATCAAATGTGAGATCACAGTTGTCTCTCTGCAGTTTTATTTGCCAAAACAGCAAGAACATCTTCATCCAAAAAATCTGCCAACATAGCAAGGGCATTTGTTCCATTACTACATGCTTTAGAAGTCAAGGGCTGATCTACATCCACCGTACTATGGTACAGGTATCGATAGTTCCATGGAGTAATTACTTTATCACATTTACCAAAGGCCAAACGCTTGGGGGGAGCATGTAATGGCCCCTGTTGATAGGATTAGACGTTGCCTTAGTGCTCAAAGGTGGTATACCAACACCTTGGGACAAAGATTTGTCCTTATGGCACATATAAGTGCACAAGAAATTCTATGTATCCTCCAAGGATCCTGTGTTCTAAACATCATTTGACTTTTTGCTCTTTTTCAACTACACCTCTTGCCAGCCATGGACAACATCAGTGGGAGATGAAAGCAATTATTTTCCTTTGGCCAAATTTTCTTCCATGGGCTGGGCATCTATATGCATATGCACTGCATAAACATCCTGTTGTACAACAGGAGCATTATGCATATGCAAGGCAGAACTATCCTAATGTACAGCAAAACATTTGCATGTCGTGTCTCTTCTTCTCATTCCATGCATTTTGCCATAAGGTGACCTGATTCTCCGCAATTGAAGCAATGTCCCACAAAGGTTCTGCATTTGAGATGGAAGTGCCGGGTATGCATACCAAGGGAATTGACACAAAGCCAAGTGAGACACTTAGAGGTATCCCAAAGCATGCACAATTTGTTTCTGTTGATGTCTCGAGTACTGGGGGGTACCAACACTTTATCAATCCTAGCCATGACATCAAGCAAAAGAGGCAATACACGGCTGGGCAACCCTCCACTTCCATCCAGACTGGGCATTCCTGCTTTAGCAGCTTTTGCGAAGTCTGCCATAGCAACTTTGCGAAAGCTGCCATTTTCTGCCATGAACGCAAAGAGGTCATGGAGGTCATCTTTCCCATAATCCAAGAACGAGTTGATATCCGATGCAGAGTCAGCGAGAACCACACACGAAAAACAATACTCCAAATGTGTCTCAAAACAAGGCCGGAGACAAAAAGATGAAGCACTGTCTCATCACATGTAGTACAGAATACACATCGACCAGCAGAGATCTTGCGAGCACGTAGCACACTCCTAGTAGGAAGAGCCCCAATAAGTAGCTTCCACATAAACACTTTTCCCTAATACGCAACCTTCGATTTCCAGAGCTGGAAAAATCTATCTTGTCACTTCTTTTTGCTATCCCGAATATGCCATACTTTATTAGCCTTAACCGTGACCCATCTCTTGGCCTCCACCATCTGATGATATATCTAGTTAGCTGACTTAATCTCGAAATCATCAGAAATCACAAACATCCAATCACACCAGGGAGACAATAGTTGTAACATAGGTAAAGGATAGTACGTCAAAAGTCTATCGTATATGGCCAACCAAATATCATAATATCCTCAGGGTACCCGAAAGTATTGAGGAATACAGTGAAACGAATAAAGACGGACCTGCCCAAGAATGACACCATCCAAGACAGTTTGCAATCCCAAACGAGCCATCCGATTGAACTTGTCTCGCTGCAAATCTTTATCAAGCCAATCCAACAACTTTGAGATAGCCAATACTTTACCTAGCAGGGAATTCTCCTCCTTACGAAAATTAGGAGGGCGCCAAACTACAAAACGTAACATCGCCTACCAAGATGTGATCATATGGGAAAGGAGAAAAGACTGGGAGACCATAATAGATCTTGTGGAGTTAAGCACATGCCACCAAGAAGCATGAATAACTGTGCTACCATGAGAAACGCTAGTCCTTTCTCAAAATATTTTGTTATATCTGTCTAGGGATGACTCTCTACATAGAGTGCTTGCAGAAGAGGTAACCTCAAAGCAGCCATATGAAAATTAACATCCAAAAGAGATGCTTCCCCCATCCTTTTAGGAGTAGTCACATGCTGCCATGAAATCCACACCTGGCCCAGCAGTAGGCGATTCCCTTTCTTTTTCCATAACATGAATCGGATAGGTTGAACCAATTCTAATAGGGACTTCTTGGTCCAAGGGAGCAATGGCAAGAAAAACGAAATCATGCTAATCATAATGCATTGAGCAACTTTAAGTCTCACATGGAGAGGTCAGCCTTGAGACTTCCAGTACATAAACCGATCATGAATACTGGATGCCATCCAATCCAACAGGGCACCAGGAGCTATCTCCACACCAATAGGATAACCCAAGTGTCTAGTCATATTTCCCTTCGGAATACAATACCATGCCAACCCAAAGCCTGCAAATCATTTTTTGTACAAGAGAGCAGTGTGGATTTCTGAGCATTAGTATGAAGTCCTGATGCCATAGCAAAAAGTTTCCACGCTACCATTGCCTGATTAACATTCAAGCAATTAGCCTTGAGAAACATAAAGGAATCATCTGCCAAATATTGACCCACAAGTTGGATCCCACTGGGAAGAGACAAACCAACAATCTCACCTTGATTGGCCAACTTATCCAACAAGGAAAGCATCGGGTGAGTGACTAATGCAAATAACAAAGGGCTAAGAGGACAGCCTTGCTGAAGAGACTGAGATAAGGCAATTTCATCAAGGATCCCTCCATTAAGTGCAATATGGGCCACTGCCCCCTAACTAATAGTATCCACAAGAGAAACCATACATGGCCCAAAACCCATGGTGAACATTAGCTGCCTCAAACAAGACCAGCTTACATGATCAAATGCCTTTTCAATATCAAGCTAAAGCATAACAACTTGCTGGCTTGAAGCTTTTGCAAAGTAAATCCCCAGTTGAACATTCAAAATGTTGTACATTATATTCCAACCCTTAATGAAACCGTATTGACGTGGAAGAACCAAATGCAGAAATACTTTCTGCAATCTGTTGGCAATGATTTTTGAGAAGATTTTGTATAAAGAACCCATAACAAAAATGGGTCTCCATTGTTTCAAAGAGGTAGGAGAGGGAACCTTAGGCAATAACTGAATGACTGCAATCTTCCAATTTGAAGGCATGACACCAGAATTCCACACTTGCTGACAGAGGCGAATCAATGGATCCTTAAATTGCTCAACATTGGCTGAAAACAGTTTAGGAAGCCCATTTCAACCCGGGCTTTTCCTTCTAGGCAAATGGGACAGCACCTCTTCCACTTCATGCTCCGAAATATCAGCCTCCATTAAGGCTACCCATTTTGGCTAAACCTGATTACTAACCAGATCACAAATGTATCTGCAAGCTGAGTGTACAGCATCAGAAAGAATCTCTTGAGGGCCCAACAATGATTTATAAAAATCTACACACATCTAAATGATGGATGCAGGATCTGTCACCATAGGACCTTGCTCATTCTTCAAACACACAATATTTTCCCGGGCGTATTTCTGATGTAATTGAGCAAAGAATTGATGAGATTGACAATTATTGTCATGCGAAGCTTCCGATCTAGACAACAATTTGTATTTAGCATATTCCTCTTCTCGTAAAGATTGAACTTGGTCTTTCAACCATTCAATGCATGTAAACAAGTCATCAGTGGTATCCCCCAACTGACATAGAGAAAACGAATGGGCCAACAAAGATTGCGCATGCAGCAATTCAGTGGGTAAAAGGGAAGCATGCTGAATGCCATACTGTCACGATAACATACGTGCATTATCCCTAAAAACAGCCCATGCTTCCATTCCTTCTGATAGGACCCTAGAACGAAAGGAGTCAATTATTTGTTGAATACATTCTAGAAACTGATTTTGCAGGAGAAAAGATTGATTGAAACAAAGAGGCAAATGAGCCAGGAGAGCCTTATAGGCATGAATAGGTCAGTGTGTCATTTCCAAGATCAAAGGATAGTGATCAGACAAGACATGCTGTTGCTCTATCCACATATCAATGAGTGCAGGGAGAAAAGAATCACTTTGACAAATATAGATCCTATCAAGTCTGGCCCATGTGTTTGGATGCTCAAGAGAACGATAAGTATATCTTGACTGAGAGAGATGCATCCAAGACCAAATGTCTTGTTTCAAAGACACAGCTGCTAGAGCGTCCCAAGCTTGTCGCTCAAGACCATCCATAATCGAGTATCGTGAAGTCGTTTGATCCAGAGATGTATAGGCATTAAAATCACCCAGTACAAAGCCTTGACGAGCCATTGCAAGGCAATGCAAGTCATCCCAAAGCTAACGACGTTCACGAGCAATAGGAGTATACACACCCACTAGCTATAAAACCTCTCCCTCATATAGGATTTCCAAAATCATAAATCTGCTGCAATGGTCTTAAGAAACCAAAGATGGTTGCAATGGAGATCTGACGGCCAGCATAACTTCAAATTTATGTGGAATACGATCACTAAAAAAGACAGAATAATCCTTATATACATAAGATGATCCTTCCAAATCATGTTGTTTATGCTCCACAGTACAAAAAACATCCCAATTGCCGGCTAACACAACTTTCCACAAGTGATACTGCTTACTACTCGAAGAAATACCTTTAACATTCCATAAAGCAATCATAGTTGTTAGGTACGAAAGGTACGGTACGAAAAAATATGGTACTAAATGGTACCTTAAGATTTTATAAGGTATAGTACGATATTAGTACAAAAAAAAACTTGATTATTTTGGATTAAAGATAATAGAATAGATATTTCAAGTGTAAATAGCAATGATATTAGAGTATATAAGATGAATACTTAAGGGTAAAATGCCAAAATCTAATGCTGCATACGCAACATGCGATACTGCTACCTACAACTTACAACTACATAGATGGGAGTGGATGTATCATACATGAATGATCATATAAATAAGAGAAGTGTGGGCTTGAGAGAGAGAAGGTTGAGAGAAATTATTTGAATCTCAAATTACCCAATCTCATGGGAGAATCATATTAATATAAGGAGCATTTAGCTCATCCCAAAGTGCAGTTTGAAATGGGAAAAGATGTATCCATTAAGTTGGTACCTTATGGTACTAATACGTAAGGTACGGTATCTTAAATATGGTATAGTATGAAATCTTTCATACGTGGTACTAGTGCAACTATAGTTGAGAGAGGAAGAGGTGAGAGAGAGAGAGAGAGAGAGAAGAGAGAGAGAGAGAGAGAGAGAATGTGTGTGGAGAGAGAGAGAGAGAGGACCTGCCGCCGGTGCAGATTCCGCGTCATCCGTTGCCTGGTTCCTCGCGCGTGCAGACGGCATAGGCCGTCGCCCGTTCGTCGGTAGTTCTGGCGGTTGGGATCCCGGCTGTTGTCCTTCCGCCTCGTCAGCCTTCGTCTCGCGCGTCCTGCTCCTGACTCCCTGTCCATGGCCGCCCTTGACGCCCTGCTCCTAACACCCTGTCCACGGCCGCCCTTGACGCCCTGTCCCTTGACGCCCTGTCCACGGTCACCTGCCCCTGACGCCCTGTCCACGGCCGCTGCGTCCCCCGCCCTGCGTTTGGACGGCCAATCGCTTGCGCCCCACACCCGCCTGAGCTGCGACCTCTGCGCCTGCCTCTCGCCCCTTCGCCTTGTCAGTTAGGGTTTCGCTGCTGACGGATCCCTGCCCTGCGCCCCAGCCTGTCCCATCCTGCCGCTGAGACCGCCAGGCCTTTGTTTCGCGCTTCTGCCCCTGTACGGTGACAGGTAAAGCTCCGCTTTCATTAGTTGTCCTTGCAGAGTACACCCCTGGACAGCGTCTCTGTACAGAAAAGAGAGAGAGAGAGAGAGAGTCAGTCCTCCTTCAAGATCAAATCGTCATACACGATGGCTGGTTTGGATCTGGATTTCATAGACCAAACAGTGGCAGCACTTGGCCCGGATTCTGATGCTGAAGAACCTGAGGATATGGTTCCGTGCAACGAAGAGATGCCCCCTGGCCCGACATTCAGCCTACGGGTAAACGTACCAAGCATACTTCGGAAGAGATAGGTGTTCATCAGGATCGTTCCTATGCTCAGGTTGCTTCGGATTCTGTGGACTCTCAGGATGTTGACTGGGAGCATTTGCTGGAATTTGCCAACACTTTGCTTGGCGATTATGTTCAACATAATCAGGAAGTCTTTTCTGACTCTGCACCTGACGATGTTCTGGAAGCCACCGTGGACCCAAAAACTGTCCTACGCTCCTTTTCGGTGTTTTATGATCGCGCTGTGATACTCTTCTTCACTGGTCGAATCCCGCTGCTTTCCCATATTTGCCAGTGGCTGCACAGTCTGCTACAAGGGGAATGTGTTGAAGAGATTTTTGTTGGCTCCTGAGGTTTTTTTGAGGTCCTGTTGAAATCGGAGATGCACCGTGCTGCTCTCCTGTCTAAACTGCCTTTGTTTTTTGATCGCCGGTTGGTTCATGTGGTTCCATGGCGCCCAATGGCAGATTTTCAGCGTCTGCTGCAACGTGAATGCCCTGTGTGGGTAGAAGTGGAAAATTGTCCGGCTGTTTATTGGCCACTATTGAAGGATGCTATGGCCGCTGTGGGCACTGTTCTGGTCCCTCCCAGTCTCAGGGCTATGAATCGCAACCGCTTGTGTATGTTATGGGACACTACAAGAAAAAGGCCTGCTTGGTTATGCCTCAATTGCTCTGGCATGCATCCGTTACACTTTCGTTTGAAATGGGGCAATTTTGCAGGGGATTGCTTTTCCTGTGGACAGTTGGGGCATTTTATGGCCGAATGCCCGAAACAGCAACACACTTCAGATGTTGGCCATGTTGCGCCGCCCATGGAAGATATGGTGTGTGATGCCCCGTCGCTGGATACTATCCACCAGTCCCAAGTTCTGGCCAAAGGTAAACAACAGGTTTCGGGTCTGGATTCCCGTACCACTGATTGGGTTGAAGTACGTGCAAAAAAAGGCAACAGGGTTGTTGCTGGCATGGAGAATACTGTGCCTACTACCTCACAAGATTTCATGCATACATATATGCGCAGGAAGGAAATGTTGTCTTCCGAGCGCTCTGCTCCTGCTATGGTTTCCTCTGCCCCCCGTCATCAGCTCGCCAAGAAAATGTATTCGGATCGTCCAAAGGGTCCCTCTGCTAAGCTGGCATTTGATACCAGAGGTAACGTCATTACCCCGTGGGACCGTCGTTATCCCCGTTCCAACCCCAAGCCAACAGATATGCCGTCTACTTCCAAATCTGGTCCTCAGAACTCTTTTGCGGTGTTGGCGGATTTCTTGGACGAGGGCGTCCTGGACATTCTCGCCGACAAAGTCAAATCGAGGCAAGCTGTGCCTCGTATGAAAATAGCCACGTGGAATGTGCGAGGAATTTGTTCTCGACACAAGCAACATGCCATGTGGACTGTATTGTATGAAAATCAGTGGGATGTCCTGTGCACTGTTGAGCACAAGAGTCACGGTGAAGCCGGAAAAGTGGTGGATTGCCATGGCTTTCGATTGTTTTATGCAGGGACACAGGCCATGCATTATTCGGGTGTGCTCATGATTGTACATGACAAATATCAGCCTGTTCTTATTAAAAATGATGTTCATGGCCGCTTTTTGGTGATTGAAATTTTATTCGAAAGGGAAATCTTATGGTTACTTGGCCTCTATGCTCCGAATGATTCGTTATCTCGTGGGGAGCTTTGGCAGACTTTGCAGACCTCCTTGTCACTTGGCAGACGGGGCTTCTTCATGGGGGATTTCAATATGTGTGTTGACTCTTCCCAGTCCACATCGGAGCATTCGGTAATGGATGCGCCGGAAAGTCGTATGTGGCATGAGTTGGCTCTTGCTGTTCTTAAGCAAGATCTCTGGTCCTGGCTACACCCGTCTTCTACAGGGTTTACTTTCCATTCTGCCCAGTATGCAACAACATGGTCGCGATTAGACCGTATATATATCATGCAGAATGATGATTTTCTTCCCGAGATGCTCGAAATAAAAGTGTTGCAGCAATATGCCTTGTCGGACCATTTCCCTTTGCAGCTCGAGCTGCTTGCACAACCCATTGCACCTTTCAAGCAATTTCTGGAGAGACTCCCTTTGCATTTCAACTCGTCTTACTTGAAGCATGCAATCTTTCAGGGCTATATGCAGCAATTGATTGACAGATTCTTCTTGGACTTCTCTTCTCAGGGCACTGCGTCATTTGAAAGATTGCTCTCTAATGTGCAGCGGGTTGCTCGGCAGTATGGGATCTATCATGCCTCTATTTGTCGGCGGCGTCGCCAGGCAGCAGAGGACCTGCTGGTTTTGGTTCGTTCTCTGCTGGTGGACACTCCGGATGATGCATTTCTGCTCGCACTGGCCATGCGGGTGGCTGGTCTTATTAAAGAATTCCAGTTGAAATCATATCAGCAGGCCAAACTGTAACATTTGACGGAGACTTTGCAAGATAGTGCATGTCAGACCCATAAGTTCTTTCGAGCTCTCCATGCCTCTCCTGCTCGAGAGATTATGACCAGACTCGAGGATGCAGAAGGCCACCTTATCCTGGATCCGCAGACTATTGTGCATATGTGCAGGAATTATTTCCGTGACCTTCTCGGTTCCACTTCTCCACCTTCAGCCCAAATTACTCAGGCCCGTTCGGTTTTTTATGACCTGGTCCGCAATCAGCTTCCGCAGGACATGCAAGCTACTATGGAGTCAGATATTTGTGAGGCAGAGGTTATGGACGTCTTGTTACACTTGCCCAAGGATAAAAGTCCGGGTTGGGATGGTCTCACCAATGAGTTCTTTGAAGCTTTTGCTACCCAACTGGCGAAACCATTGCAGGCTTTGTTTCAGCAGGTGTGGGAAACGGGGATCATGCCTTCCTCATGGAAAGAAGGCCTTATTAAACTGCTTCCAAAAGTTCCTTCGCCATCTAAGTTGACACAGTGGCGCCCAATTTCTTTGATGGGTTCAATGTACAAAATCTTTTCCAAAGTAATGGCGAATCGGCTGCATAAGCATCTCTCGGCCATTGTGCACCCTCTACAGTATGGTTTCATTAAGGGCCGAAATATTCTGCACAATGTATTGAATGCTCAACTGGCAATTGATTATGCAATGCATTCTAATCAGGAGGTAGTACTGATTCAACTGGACCTGGAAAAGGCTTTTGACTATCTGGACTGGTCTTTCGTTGCTGAACTTATGTCTGCTATGGGCTTTGGTGCTCGGATGTCTCGTCTAATATACACCATTAGCGCTGCAGCGTCTTCGCGAGTCATGCTAAACGGAGGTGTTACTGAGCCATTTGTCCTTGCCCGCTCTGTCAGACAAGGGTGCCCTTTGAGCCCTCTATTCTTTGCCCTTGCGACACATCCAGTTCTTTCGATGTTATCTCATATGGCAGCCTCTTCTCAGTTGGCCGGACTGTCGCTTCCTACAGGACAGCACTTCATTAGCCAATCCCTGGCGGATGATACTTTTATGATTTTGCGTGTGGACAAGGATAACCTTCGAAGAGCATTGGATGTTTGGGGCCTCTTTGGTCAGGCGTCCGGCCTTTGTATCAATGCGCTCAAATCAGCCATTCTCAGCTGCACGGAGTCGGATTTGCAGTCCTTGGACTGGCAGGGTCTGGTTGTTCCTCGTGGCTCCATTGTCAGGCACCTTGGGTACCCTTTGGGTGTTGATGTTCCCCCAAAGCAGCTTCTGCAGTGGATTTCTCAGAAAATGGTGGCTAAGTTTATGTATTGGAAATCTCAAGCCTGGCCCTTCCATGTTCGCCTCAAAGTAGCCCAGACAATTATGTTGCCAATGCTCACATATTTCTTGCCATTGTTGCCCTGGACTACTACGACTCTGAATGCTCTTAGTCAGTCTATTCGTTTCATGCTATGGAAGAAGGACTCATTGCATGCAGGTATTTCCTGGATCTCTTGGTCGCATGCGTGCACCCCCAAATGCATGGGTGGCGGAGCTATTTTAGATGCCCAAACTCACATGCAGGCACTCCGTTGGTCTCTTTTCCGCGCCATGTGCTCAGATCATCATCCATGGGTCGATATAGCCCATTATTTCCTTGAGGGCCATGGGCTTCTGCATGGCAATACCCAAATCCGGAGTGGCATGTTCTTAATGCTGATTCACAGTTCTCCAGTTCTTCTTCGTCGCTGCTTACTCATTTGGTATGTTCCTGGAAACAGGTCCTCCAGAAGGCTCAGTGGCATCCAGCGGAGGATCGCTTAGCTACTAACTCTTTTCAATTGGAATTGCTGGCAGTCTCGCGTTTACTTGCATGGGAAGGTAAACATGAGCTTAGACCACAATTCAACCGGATGGCCCGTTTGGGCTTGTCTTCAGTTGCGGATGCCACCCTTGCCAGTCGCAATGTGGTTATATCTTTTTGTACAGCTAGGAGGCTTTTCAGGATCCCTCGTGGATATAGGCCTTTATGGGAACAGCTTTTGAGGGTGCTCCAGAGCAGACAACCCTTTCCTGCCCTTGCTTCGGATCATCCCTGGCAGGATTGGGACCTACAAGGCCGGCTGACTTTAAGCAAAGCTTCTGCTAACCAAGTGTATCATATTCTGATTAAAGATCATCAATGGCTAGTTACCAAAGCGAATGCTTTATGGGGATTACGTAAATCCCGGTCATGGTGGAGGGCAACTGTGATGGAGGGCTGGTTGAACAAGACACCCTTCAAATGTAAAGTCTTTCTTTGGAGAGTGATGATTGGTGGTCTTCCGCTTGCTTCGGCTCTTTCCAAGCGACGAATCTCCAATGGCAAGTGTTTCTTTTGCACCACTGCTGTGGAATCCGCCCGCCACCGATTTATTTCTTGCCCCATCGCAAAGAAAGTCTGGTTATTTTTGTCGGCTGTTTGGCAAGGAGTGGTTGGTTTCACCCTGCGCCCCTTTGATTGGGTTTTCGGGCAGCCTAAATACCCCACTCCCGCATAGCCACATATGAAGCTCGTGTATCATTTTCTTCGATATTGGGGCTGTTGGCATAACTGGACCATTCGGAATGCTTTTCTTTTTGACTCTGCCTATAATGTTCAGCGGTTACCTTCCCACGAAAGTAAACGCGAGACTGCCAGTACTTCCAATTGAAAAGAGTTAGTAGCCAAGCGATCCTCCGTTGGGTGCCACTGAGCCTTTTGAAGGACGTGTTTCCAGGAACACACCAAATGAGTAAGCAGCGATGACGAAGAACTGGAAAACCGCGAATCCGCATTAAGAACATGCCACCAAGAACTTTGGAGTTGGGTAGTGCCATGCCAAAGCCCATGGCCCTCGAGGAAATAACGGGCGATAGCGACCCATGGATGATGATCATCCGAGCACAAGGCGCGGAAAAGGGACCAACGAAGTGCCTGCATGTGAGTTTGGGCATCTAAAATCGCTCCGCCACCCATGCGTTTGGGGGTGCACGCATGCGACCACGAGATCCAGGAAATACCTGCATACACTGAGTCCTTCTTCCATAGCATGAAGCGAATAGACTGAGTGAGAGCATTCAGAGTCGTGAGAGTCCAGGGCAACAATGGCAAGAAATATGTGAGCATTGGCAACATAATTATCTGGGCTACTTTGAGGCGAACATGAAAAGGCCAGGCCTGAGACTTCCAATACATAAACTTGGCCACCATTTTCTGAGAAATCCACTGCAGAAGCTGTTTTGGGGGAACATCAACACCCAAAGGGTATCCAAGATGCCTTACAATGGAACCTCGAGGAACAACCAGACCCTGCCAGTCCAAGGACTGCAAATCCGACTCCGTGCAGCTTAGAATGGCTGATTTGAGCGCATTGATACGAAGGCCTGACGCCTGACCAAAGAGACCCCAAACATCCAATGCTTTTCGAAGGTTATCCTTATCCGCCCGCAAAATCATAAAAGTATCATCCGCCAGTGATTGGCCAATGAAGTGTTGTCCTGTAGGAAGCGACAGTCCGGCCAACTGGGAAGAGGCGGCCATATGTGTTAACATGGAAAGAACTGGATGTGTCGCAAGGGCAAAGAATAAAGGACTCAAAGGGCACCCCTGTCTGACAGAACGGGCAAGGACAAATGGCTCAGTAACACCTCCGTTCAGCATGACTCGCGAAGATGCCGCAGCACTAATGGTGTAGATCAGACGAGACGTCCGAGCACCAAAGCCCATAGCAGACATAAGGTCAGCAACGAAAGACCAGTCCAGATAGTCAAAAGCCTTTTCCAGGTCCAGTTGAATCAATACCACCTCCTGATTAGAATGGCGGGCATAATCAATGGCCAATTGGGCATTCAAAACATTGTGTAGAATATTTCGGCCCTTAATGAAACCATACTGGAGAGGGTGCACAAGGGCAGGGAGATGCTTATGGAGCCGATTCGCCATTATTTTGGAAAAGATTTTGTACATTGAACCCATCAAAGAAATGGGGCGCCACTGCGTCAACTTAGATGGCGAAGGAACTTTTGGAAGCAGTTTAATAAATCCTTGTTTCCATGAGGGAGGCATGATTCCCGTTTCCCACACCTGTTGAAACAAAGCCTGTAATGGTTTCGCCAGTTGGGTAGCGAAACCCTCAAAGAACTCATTGGTGAGACCATCCCAACCCGGACTTTTATCTTTGGGCAAGTGTAATAAGACATCCATAACCTCTGCTTCACCAATATCTGACTCCAGAGTAGCTTGCATGTCCTGCGGAAGCTGATTGTGGACCAGGTCATAAAAAACCGAACGGGCCTGAGTAATTTGGGCTGAAGGTGGAGAAGCGTAACCGAGAAGGTCACGGAAATAATTCCTGCACATATGCACAATAGTCTGTGGATCCAGGATAAAATGGCCTTGTGCATCCTCGAGTCTGGTCATATTCTCTCGAGCAGGAGAGGCATGGAGAGCTCGAAAGAACTTATGGGTCTGACATGCACTATCTTGCAAAGTCTCTGTCAGATGTTGCAATTTGGCCTGCTGATACGATTTTAGCTGGAATTCTTTAATAAGATCGGCCACCCGCATGGCCAGTGCAAGCAGAAATGCATCATCCGGAGTGTCCACCAGCAGGGAGCGAACCAAAACCAGCAGGTCCTCCGCTGCCTGTCGACGGCGCCGACAAAGAGAGGCATGATAGATCCCATATTGCCGAGCAACCCGCTGCACATTAGAGAGCAATCTTTCAAATGACGCAGTGCCCTGAGAGGAAAAGTCCAAGGAGAATCTGTCAAGCAATTGTTGCATATAGCCCTGAAAAATTGTATGCTTTAAGTAGGACGAGTTGAAACGCAAAGGGAGTCTCTCCAGAAATTGCTTGAAAGGGGCAATGGATTGTGCAAGCAACTCGAACTGCAGAGGGAAGTGGTCCAACAAGACATATTGCTGCAACACTTTTATTTCGAGCATCTCAGGCAGAAAATCATCATTCTGCATGATATATATACGGTCCAGCCGCGACCATGTTGTGGCATACTGGGCCGAATGGAAAGTAAAGCCTGGAGAAGACGGGTGTAGCCAGGACCAAAGATCTTGCTTAAGAACAGCAAGAGCCAACTCTTGCCACATACGACTTTCCGGTGCATCCATGACCGAGTGCTCCGATGTAGACTGGGAAGAATCAACACACATATTGAAATCCCCCATGAAGAAGCCCCGTCTGCCAAGTGATAATGAAGTCTTCAAAGTCTGCCAAAGCTCCCGGCGAGAGAACGAATCATTTGGAGCATAGAGGTCAAGTAACCATAGGATTTCCCCTTCGAATAGGATTTCAACCACCAAGAAGCGGCCATGAACATCATTTTTAATAAGAACAGGCTGATATTTGGCATGTACAATCATGAGCACACCCGAATAATGCATAGCCTGTGATCCTGCATAGAACAAACGAAAGCCATGGCAATCCACAACTTTACCGGCATCACCGTGACTCTTGTGCTCAACAACGCACAGGACATCCCACTGATTCTCATACAATGCCGTCCACATGGCATGTTGCTTGTGGCGAGAACAAATCCCTCGCACATTCCACGTGGCCACTTTCATGTGTATACAAAACACAATCAGGTACGGGGCACAGCTTGCCTCGATTTGACTTTGTCGGCGAGAATGTCCAGGACTCCCTCATCCAAGAAATCCGCCAACACCGCAAAAGAGTTCTGAGGGCCAGATTTGGAAGTAGACGGCATATCTGCTTGCTTGGGGTTGGAACGTGGGTAACGACGATCCCACGGAGTAATGACGTTGCCCCTGGTATCAAAAGCTAGCTATGCAGGTGGGCCCTTTAGACGATCCGAATACATTTTCCTGGCTGGTTGATGACGGGGAGCTGAAGAAACCATAGCAGGGGCAGAGCGCTCAGAAGACATCATTTCCTTCCTGCGCATGTATGTTCGCATGGAATCTTGTGAGGTAGTAGGCACAGTACTCTCCATGCCAGCACCAATCCTGGTGCCTTTTTTGGCACGTACTTCAACCCAATCAGTGGCACGGGAATCCAGACCCGAAACCTGTTGTTTACCTTTGGCCAAAACTTGGGCCGGATGGATAGTATCCTACGACGGAGCATCGCACACCATATCTTCCATGGGCGGAGCAACATGACCCGTATCTGAAACGTGTTGTTGCTCAGGGCATTCAGCCATAAAGTGTCCCAACTGTCCACAGGAAAAGCA
The DNA here is from genome assembly GCF_053477565.2 of Lygodium microphyllum. Classification (NCBI taxonomy): domain Eukaryota; kingdom Viridiplantae; phylum Streptophyta; class Polypodiopsida; order Schizaeales; family Lygodiaceae; genus Lygodium; species Lygodium microphyllum. The sequence continues at coordinate 7,734,086 of NC_141149.1, read as the reverse complement.
ATGGCCGGCAAAATTGCCCCATTTCAAACAAAAGTGTAGCGGATGCATGCCAGAGCAATTGAGGCGTAACCAAGCAGGCCGTTTCCTTGCAGTATCCCATAACATGCACAAGCGGTTGCGATTCACAGCCCTGAGACTGGAAGGGACCAGAACCGTGCCCACAGCGGCCATAGCATCCTTCAATAGCGGCCAATAAACAGCCGGACAATTTTCCACTTCTACCCACACAGGGCATTCACATTGCAGGAGGCGCTGGAAATCTGCCATCGGGCGCCATGGAACCACATGAACCAACCGACGATCAAAAAACAACGGCAGTTTAGACAGGAGAGCAGCACGGTGCGTCTCGTTTTTCAAGAGGACCTCAAAAAAACCTCGGGGTCCAACAAAAATCTCCTCAACACATTCCCCTTGTAGCAGACTCTGCAGCCATTGGCGAATACGGGAAAGCAACGGGATTCGACCAGTGAAGAAGAGTATCACCGCGCGATCATAAAATACCGAAAAGGAGCATAGGACAATTTTTGGGTCGACGGTTGCTTCCAGAACATCGTCTGGAGCAGAGTCAGAGAAGGCTTCCTGATTATGTTGAACATATTCACCAAGCAGAGTGTTGGCAAATTCCAACAGATGCTCCCAGTCCATCTCCTGAGAGTCCACAGAATCCGAAGTAACCTGCGCATAGGAACGATCCTGAGTAGCACCTATCTCTTCCGGTGCATGCTTGGTACGTTTACCCGCAGGCTGGATGTCAGGACCCGGGGGCAATTCTTCAGTGCACGGAACCATATCCTCCGGTTCCTCAGCATCAGAGTCCGGGCCAAGTGCTGCCACCGTTTGGTCTATGAAATCCATATCCAAACCAGCCATCGTGTATGACGAGCTGATCTCGAAGAAGGGCTGACCGACAGTGCAGAGCGGGACCGCTCTCTCTCTCTCCCTCTGCCTCTCTCTCTCTCTGTGTACAGAGCCGGGGGCACGCTATCTCGGACGCTGCCTCTCTGACGATGGTCAGGTTCAGGTTTTTACAGGAGCTGGGCGCCTCTGCACGAACGGAGTCTCGGGTGTACTCTGCAAGGACAGCGAATGAAAACGGAGCTTTACCTGTCACCGTGCAGGGGCAGAAGGGCGAACAAAGGCCTGGCGGTCTCCACGGCAGGACCGGACAGGCTGGGGTGCCGGGCAGGGGTCCGTTAGCAGCGTCCGGGGACAGGGCGTCAGTGGCAGGTGACCGTGGACAGGGTGTCAGGGACAGGGCGGCTGGCCGTGGACAAGGCGCCAGGAGCAGTACGCGCTGGTGGCTCCAGGGGCCGGGCGTCTGCTCCTGACGGCACCAAGAGCAGGGCGGCAGAAAGGGGGCGCTAGGGATTCCGCTGCAGGAGGCGACGGGCTGCCCTAGACGAGCAGGAAAGGCTCGTGCAGCTACAACAGGCGTGGGCACTCGAGACGGACGGGCGCAGCAACGGCACGTGCTGACGAGGGTCGCGGCCGTCAGTAGGCAAAGTAGGCGGAAGGTCCAGGCGATGGCAGGATGCGGACGTCCGGGCCGATACCCTCCACGCAGGTCCGGGGGAAGATCGCCCGCAACGCACAAGTGGTTCGTCGTCAGGTCACGGGGGAAGCAGATCCGCCATCGCGTCGCGTCAGTCCTTCTCCCTCTCTCTCTCTCTCTCTCTTTTTTTTCGTAAATCTCTCTCTCTCTCTCTCTCTCTCTCTCTCTCTCTCTCTGCTCACATGACAGAGAGCAGTCATTAACTTTTTCACTGCTACACGACTGAGTATGGCACATATCTCTACTACTGCCACACAGCCTACAAGAGTACATCATCATTGGACCTCATCTTGTGTAGGTGTCCCTTTGGATAGAGTAGTGGCACTTAGCCGGTCTAGGCACCCACTTCCACCCAGATGAAGGCCTAGACATCCACACCACAGACAAATTAGAGTCATCATTGAGCCCCACAGGAGATAGATGCCAAGACACCTCAACCATGCAGAGATACATCTCCTTAGAGGACAGACATCTCATTGAAGGAGAGTTTCCTTTTTCTACTTTTACTTTTAGATCATTGACATGTTTTCTTTCTATAGGACACTATTTAACTTTTTAGCCTTATAGGCATGTTTTTCATATTTTCTTATTCGAGATGAGAAACACACCATCATTGTATGTATTGCTTTGGTCTCATAGGCCACATTGGCCTTTTAGAGACGTTAATATACTCTTCCTTTCTTTCTCTCCCTCATCTTTGGCACAGACCATGGAAACTTCCATGCCATAGATAGTCTAGATTGGCACTAACCTCATCTAGACAACTAGCAATAGGAGGCAAGAAGAACTGTTGGTTTTCACAGATGGCTATTTGGATAAGCCTACATGGTTTGGATATTGACCATCTTTCACCTTTGGATTATAGCCTTGACGGCCCTACACTTTCTCTCAGCCGATCAAAGCTAAACCAAGTGACCAAAGCTGATATCTTGAGGATTGAGACAGCAAGGACATGGATCCATCCACCACTCCCTCTAGGATCGAGGATGGAGTTCTACAGGAGTCATTTATTGTGTCTCTCTGATGATGGTTTCACTATTCGGCCAGCATATATGGACACCCATCTCTCCCATAGCGTACGGGTTGCTATCGGACAGATTCGCACCTCCTTCATAGGCTTCAGATGGAGACAGGCAAATGGACAAATACCCTAGCAGAGGATAGGACTTGCCAGCTTTGTGGTCGAGAGCCTGAAACAGAGAAGCACTACATATGCAGATGCGCAATATACTATGACATACGAGGATGGTACCATTGCCTCTTCCGTGATGGATTTGGACCTCTTCATCGCGTCATGGAGTACGAGGACCAAAGATGCCTAGGTCTTTTCCTCTTGGAGCTCGAGAGGTGCCGAACTGCACTACTACAAGACAGGAGGCCAACTCATCCAGAAGGACACACATAGAGAGCAGTGACAGACTTCTTCTACAGAGCCGACCCTACTGACACTACTAGCCTAGCAGAGACAAAGCCACCCCGCTAGACACCTTACAGGCCACGCCGTGGAGTCACATTGGATAGAGCCATTTCCCTTCATCGAGCACGATGACCCCATCTACCAGGACCACGTCCAAGAAGGCCACACCATAGTCGGATCAGAGCCATTATCACGAGACACCGAAGACTCACCACCAAGCATATCAATGAAACATCTAGGGACCGCATCATAGCTGAGATCATGTGCAGATCTTGAGATCAACTACAGCCCATAGTCTCCACCACACTTTTTGTACATGGCTCTATCAAATCTGGTTCTCCTTTCCTTTCCTTTTATTTTCTATCGATGGAATAACACTACACATGGTTCAACCCTAGTATAGTCCCACTGTATAGTTATTTTCAGTATTGTTTCATAGGCCACCCACTTATTTGTAATGTTATCTTTACCTTACTGATGAGATGACATTAGACATGGATGTACTATGGTTCAACCCTAGTATAGTCCCACTGTATAGTTATTTTCAGTATTGTTTCATAGGCCAGCCACTTATTTGTAATGTTATCTTTACCTTACTGATGAGATGACATTAGACATGGATGTACTCTGGATTTTGTCTCATAGGCGACATTGGCCTTATGTAGACGTTAATATATCTTTCTTTCTTTCTTTCCCTCTCTTTTTCTATCTCTATGTCTATGTACAGCAGGTCGGTTGTCACTGCGGTCAGCGTGTCATCAATGCAGATGGCAGCAGACAATTCAGTACCTGCAGATCGTAATGGCAGCAGCAGACGTCTCTCTTTTTTTTCGTAAAAGGTAATTGTATTAATTACGAAAAAAGGTACAAGTTTTCATGATTACAAGATACACGAGGGCTCTAGGCCAACGTGTGTAAGATCCCAATACTAAGCCACACAAAAGTTACACAGGTCATGGCAAAGACCCAGAGGAAATTGCCATATGCCAGGGAAGCAAGTCCTCCCGAGGGAGCAAGTCCGAGTGCCGAATGAGATCTATCTGCCAATGCAAGGGACCTTTAAGCCGGGCAATGTGTTTCGGTACATTAGAGGCGGAATCAAAAAGAAAGGCATTCCGAGTGGTCCAATTGTGCCAGCATCCCCAGAATCTGAAAAAGTGAAACAAGATCTTCATATGCAACTGTGGCGGTGTGGGGTATATTGGCCGTACAAAAACCCAGTCGAAAGGGGTTAGAGAGGACCCCACCACTGTACGCCAAACCTGTGACAAGAACGACCAGATCTTCTTGGCCAGCGAGCAAGAAATAATCGATGCCGGGCAGATTCCACAGTAGTGGTATAGAAGAAACAATTGCCATTGGAGATTCGGCGCTTGGAAAGGGCCGAGGCAAGAGGAAGACCACCAATCATCACCCGCCAAAGAAAGACCTTACATTTGAACGGTGTCTTATTCAACCAGCCCTCCATCACCGTTGCCTTCCACCATGACTGAGATTTCCACAATCCCCATACAAAATTAGCTTTAACACCTAGCCATTGATGATCTTTAATCAGAAGATGATACACCTGATTAGCAGAGGCCTTTTCCAGACTCAACTGGCCTGCAAGGTCCCAGTCCTGCCAAGGACAATCCACCGCAAGGGCAGGAAAAGGTTGCCTGCCCTGAAGTACCAACAAAAGCTGCTCCCATAAGTCATGGTATCCACGCGGGATTCTGAAAAGTCTCCTGGCTGTACGAAACGATGCGAAGACATTACGAGTGGCAAGGGTAGCATCCGCAACTGAAGTCACACCCAAACGGGCCATGCGGTTAAATTTTGGTCAAAGCTCATGTTTGTCTTCCCATGAAAGTAATCTTGAGACTGCCAACAATTCCAATTGAAAAGAGTTAGTATGCAAGCAGTCCTCCGCTGGATGCCAACTCGCCTTTTGGAGCACCACTTTCCAAGAGCCGACCAAATGTAATAATAGAGAAGAGGAGGGGCTGGAAAACCAAGAGTCTACATTAAGGACATGCCGCCAGGAGCCCCGAATTTGTGTATTGCCATGCCGAAGCCCGCTGTCCTCCAGAAAATAACCGGCTATAATGGTCCACGGGTGATGATCCACGCACATAGCGCGAAAAAGAGACCAACGAAGAGCCAGCATATGAGTTTCAGCATCCAAAATAGTCCCACCACCCAGGCGTTTGGAGGTACATGTATGTGACCACGAAATCCACAAAATACCTGCGTGCAATGAATCCTTCTTCCATAACATGAAACGAAAAGGGTGAGCGAGAGCCTTAAAAGTAGTAGGAATCCAGGGCAGCAATGGCAAGAAATATGTGAGCATTGGCAGCATAATTGTCTATGCCACTTTGAGGCGGACATGAAAGGGCCACGCTTGCGACTTCCAATACATAAACTTAGCTGCCAGTTTCTGTGAAATCCACTCCAGTAGTTGCTTTGGCTGAACATCAACACCCAACGGGTACCCAAGATGCCTGACAATGGAGCCACGGGGAACAACCTGACCCTGCCAGCCCAATGATTGTAAATCCGACTCCGTGCAACTAAGAATGGCTGATTTGAAGGTATTGATGCGAAGACCCGAAGCATGACCAAAGAGTGTCCAAACATCTAATGCCTTGCGAATGTTGTCCTTGTCTGCACGCAAAATCATAAAGCTATCATCAGCCAAAGATTGGCTAATGAAGTGCTGCCCCAAAGGAAGAGACAATCCGGCCAGCTGATCAAAAGCTGCCATTGAAGATAACATTGAAAGAACCGGGTGGGTCACCAGGGCAAAGAAGAGAGGACTCAAAGGGTAACCCTGTCTCACCGAGCGTGCAAGGACAAATGGCTCTGTAACCCCACCATTGAGCATAACACGCGAAGAAGCCTCAACACTAATGGTGTAGATCAATCGGGACATCCGAGTACCAAAACCCATAGCCGACATAAGTTCAGCAATGAAAGACCAATCTAAATAGTCAAAGGCCTTTTCCAGATCCAATTGAATCAATACCACTTCCTGACTAGAGTGCCTTGCATAGTCAATGGCCATTTGCACATTTAAGATATTACCCAGAATGTTGCGGCCCTTAATGAAACCATATTGAAGAGGATGCACAATAGCTGGAAGGTGCTTGTGGAGCCTATTCGCCAGGACTTTGAAAAAGATTTTATACATCGAGCCCATCAATGAAATTGGCCTCCACTGTTGCAACATTGACGGCGAAGGAACCTTTGGAAGCAGTTTGATAAGGCATTCTTTCCATGAGGAAGGCATGACCCTTGTTTCCCAAACCTGCTGAAACATAGCCACCAATGGCTTCACCAGTTGGGTAGCCGAGCTCTCAAAGAATTCATTGGTGAGACCATCCCAGCCAGGGCTTTTATCCTTAGGCAGATGTAACAAAACATCCATAACCTCCTCGCAAATATCTGCCTCCAAAGTAGCTCGCATATCAAGTGGAATCTGATGGCCGACCAGATCATAGAAGACTGAACGTGCATACGTAACCTGGTCAGAAGGCGATGGAGAAGAACCAAGAAGATCCCGAAAATACTTCCTGCACATATCGACAATGGTGTGCGGATCAGTGACCATGCGACCCTCTGAATCTTGAAGTCTGGTCATATTTTCTCGAGCAGGAGAAGCATGCAAGGCGCAAAAGAACTTATGAGTCTGACAAGCATTATCTTGCAAATTGTCAGTCAAATTGTGCAATTTGGCCTGCTGATAGGATTTCAACTGAAATTCTTTAATAAGATCGGCCAAACGCTACACCAGAGATAATAGAAAATCATCATCTGGGGTATCCACCAGTAGCGAACGAACCAAAGCCAGTAAGCCTTCCGCTGCATATCGACGCCACCGACAAAGAGAGGCATGATGTATCCCATACTGGCGAGCGACCCATTGCACATTAGAGAGCAATCGTTCAAAAGAAACTGTGCCCTCAGAGGCAAAGTCCAATAAAAATCTCTCAATCAATTGCTGCATATAGCCCTGAAAGATTGAATGCTTCAAATAAGAGGAGTTGAAACGTAATGGAAGTCTATCCAACAACTGCATAAAAGGTGCAATGGGATGTGCCAGTATCTCAAGCTGGAGAGAGAAATGGTCGGACAAGGTATATTGCTGCAAGACTTTCATTTCTAGCATCTCAAGAAGAAAATCATCATCCTGCATGATGTACATTCGGTCCAACAGCGACCATGTAGATGCATACTGTGCGGAATGGAACGTAAACCTTGGAGATGAAGGTTGTAACCAAGACCATAGATCTTGCTTAAGTGCCGCAAGAGCAAAGGCATTCCACGCCCGACTTTCCGGAGCATCCATCACCGAATGTCCTGAAGTGGATTGTGAAGAGCCAACACACATATTGAAATCTCCCATCAAGAAACCCCTTCTGCCAAGTGACATGGAGCTCTGCAAAGTCTTCCAAAGATCCCGGCGAGATAAAGGATCGTTCGGAGCATAGAGGCCCAGCAACCATAAGATCTTTCCTTCAAATAAAATTTCAATTACCACAAAGCGGCCCTGTACATCGTTTTTAATAAGAACAGGCTGATATTTCTCATGGACAATCATAAGCACACCAGAATAATGCACAGCATGTGTCCCTGCATAAAACAAGCGAAAACCATGGCAATCCACCACTTTTCCTGCTTCATCGTGACTCTTGTGCTCCACCACACACAAGGCATCCCACTGATTCTCATGCAAGACAGTCCACATTGCATGTTGCTTATGGCGAGAACAAATGCCTCGCACATTCCACGTGGCTATCTTCATATATCTGTAAAAAGAAAAATCAAGGAGGAGGCACCGCTTGCCTCGATTTCACCGTGTCTGCTAGAATTTCAAGGATACCATCATCTAGAAAATCAGCTAAGACTACAAAAGAATTCGGCCGGCCAGCTTTAGAGATAGATGCTAGAATTTCAAGGATACCTTTTTTGGGACGTGCCTCTATCCAGTCATTGCTACGGGAATCCAAACCCAAAACTTGTTGTTTACCTTTATCCAAAACACTGGATGGTTGGGTTTCCTCCTGTGAGGGAGCATCAAGCACCATGTCATCCCTGGGCGGCACAACATGCACGTTATCTGAAGACAGTTGCCTCTCTGGACATTCGGCCATAAAGTACCCCAATTTACTACACGAAAAGCAGTGTCCCGCAAAATTGCCCCATTTCAAGTGAAAATGCAAAGGATGCATGCCAGAGCAATTAAGGCGCAGCCACGCAGGCCTCTTCCTGGTAGTATCCCATAACATACACAAACGGTTTCTATTCATTGCCCTTAGGCTTGGGGGGGACCAGCACCGTTCCCACAACGGCCATGGCATCCTTTAACAATGGCCAATAGACAACCGGGCAATTTTCCACCTCAACCCACACCGGGCATTCATGTTGAAGCAGGCGCTGAAAGTCTGCCATAGGGCGCCATGGCACAACATGGACCAAACTGCGATCAAAGAACAATGGTAGTTTGGACAGGAGCTCAGCCCGATGCTTCTCCGAGTTCAGCAGTACCTCATAGAAGCCTCGAGGCCCAACAAAAATCTCCTCAACACACTCCCCTTTCAGTAAATGGTGCAGCCACTGGCGAATATGGGAAAGCACTGGGATCCTGCCAATGAAGAAGAGTATAACTGCACAGTCATAAAACACTGAAAAAGAGCGCAGGACAGTTTTCGGATCCACCGTTGCCTCCAGAACCTCTTCAGTTCCCGCATCAGAAAAAGCTTCATGATTATGCTGGACATAGTCGCCAAGCAACGTATTGGCAAACTCCAGCAAATGCTCCCAGTCAATCTCCTGGGAATCCACAAAATCAGAGGCCACCTGAGCATAAGAACGATCCTGATGACCGATGGTCTCTTCGGGCGTATGCTTAGAGCGTTTACCCACAGGCTGAAAGTCAGGAGCAGGCGGCATCTCCTCTGTACACGGCACCATATCTTCCGGATCCTCTGCATCAGAATCCGGACCAAGAGCAGCCACCGTTTGTTCAATAAAAGCCATGTCCAGGCCAGCCATGCTTCTCTCTGAGCAGAGGCGGGACTGCAAAATCAGTGCACCACCCGGCTGCAGCAACAGGACTGCAACGGAGAACAGGACCGACACGCGCAGATGAATCGGGGTGCCGGGCAACGGGTCAAACACGGGTGTGGCTTACACGCGGCTGCGGCAGGCCTGCACGCTGACGCAGAGCAGTCAACGGGGCAGGCGCCAAGGGGTCAGGCACAGGCGGTGCAGAGTTGCAGGGCGCTGCAGGTACCGGTGACGGGCAGCGTTTGACAGGCGGGGCAGATGTCAGGCGTGAGGCGGGCAGACGTCAGGCGTCAGACGTCAGACGTCAGGTGCAGCAGGTAGAGGCGAGGGGGAGCGTTCGTCAGGCGTGGCAGACGTCAGCGTTTGACGAAGGCGGGCAGACGCTAGGTGTGGACGAAGGCGAGCGCAGGTACAGTCGACGTGGCAAGCGTGACAGGCGCAGGTACAGACGGGCGACGGCTGCTGCGACAGGCGTACGAAGGACAGGTGCAGATGGGGGCAGGGACAAACGGGCGCAGCGACGATCGACAGGTTCAGCGGCTGCACCGAGGCGACGACCTGGACGCTAGGTCACGGGATCCGCCATCTCCCATCCTCTCTCTCTCTCTCTCTCTCTCTCTCTCTCTCTCTCTCTCCATATGTGCACCAGGGAGTTCCATCTACCTTAGATGCAGCTCATCCGTCACGAGCTCCATCACCCAACAGGCCCATGGGATGCACTAGACTAGACTTTGTTTATTTTCAACTTGTACATGATATTGAGACATGAAGTGTGGTATGCTGATCTGTCTCATACGCTCATTTGGCACTCCAGTAGATGTTAGTACGTCTTTTTTCTTCCTCTCTCTCATAATGATCTTGTTTTACTCTTCGGATAATTGGGAAACCACCAACCAACGGGTCTCTCTCACAATGATCTTGTTTTACATTCAGGATAATTGGGAAACCTTCAAGCAATGGGCTTCTTTCTGATGGTAATTTCCCTTTTTAGTTTTCTTGGTAGCCAATGTTGTCTATACAAGTGAACCTGGTTAGGTATGATGTGCACAAATTAATTATTTCGTGTTCTGGTGTGATTTAAGCAGTCACATTGGAGGAGTATGAAAGACACAAGGTAAGTATCCATTTTGCCATTTGGTGTCTTTTAACATTTGAATCAGAAGCATCAGAGAAAATATCCGCAAATTTGAGATGCCTTTTAGATGCATTCCATGTTTGACAGGAAAATTTAGAGGGTTCTCTTGCAAAGAGAGCGAAACATTTTTTCACTGAATGTGCGAGAGTTACTGCAGGTTTGAATTGTGTGTGATTATCGCAGTGACGAGCCAGGGATGGCACTCTTGAGACTGACTAATTGTTGATTGCACTTGATGTAGGCATCAAAGCCTGGGAGTCTTCTTGTTTGGAAGTTTTTGGAAGATTGATGACAGAATCCGGAAAGAGCTCAATTGAAAACTATGAATGTGGTACGAGAATTTCCTTCTGCACTCGAGAGGATCTAAGCGAGCTGAATGTTCAGATACGTCCAAATAAAAATTAGTATTGCAATTTTAATGTGCACAAGCATGTAGTACTGGCTGGAATACGTGTTGCTGAGATAAATTAGATATAAGCAGAGCAGTCGTGTGTACCTGAAATGACTAGAAGGGCTCCTAGTATTAAAGCAGATCTTCCCCAAAAGTACTTCCCATACCAAAATTGCTCATGCATCTCATTTTAGATGATCAAGTTTGCAGAAAATCAGCAGCTTTCAAGAATTCTTGGGAATTGATGGATGTTCCCAGTCTACCACTGGATTTTCATTTGAATCCTTGACCTGCATTGGAATTTGGGACAGGTTGTAAGCCCATGATACAACTCCTGAGTATTGTGCTGAATGCCCCCGGAGTTTTTGGAGCCAGATTCAGTGGAGCAGGCTTCCGCGGCTGCTGTGTTGCACTGGTGTCCTCAGAATCAGCTGCGGCGGCTGCAAAACATGTTCAGGAAAAGTATCGGCAGGTGCAACCGGACCTAGCAATGCAACTGGAAGATGGATTCTCCGTGTTGATTTGTGATTCTGCGGATCATGCACGCGTTCTCTGATCAGAGAAGGATCAGCTCCCAAACAGTTCCCAAAGATGCGATCAACATATCTACTGTGTCACCAATTCCTTCCAGAAGAGCATCCAGTTCTATGCAGAAGATTTGTAATCCTCAAAACAGGGTATTTATTCGAGGACACCATGCAGTGAGACTGATCTTGGAAACATTTATCGCCATTTATCTATCCTTCACCTGAAGCTCTTATGCAGTGTGCTACGTAGGTGTGACTAGGTTCTTTAGACCACACATCTATGAAAACTTGGGACTCATAGTTATTACAAAAGTCAAGTTTCACTATTTCCAATAGCTATAATTCCCATTTGATTATCGTCCCATGGAGCAATCTTGTCTTTTCTTTATAAAAATCACATCAATGCATGCTCTTCTTCACCTACACAAACATGTACCTATTAGCTTAGAAATATTCGTTGTTCTGAGAATGTGTCTCGGAAACGATACCACTCTTCTTGTTTAAGTAACATTGTTAATCAAAGTAGAGCTCAATCTACGAGCCAACAAGGACACATTTGACATGTGCAATGAGAGACAATGCGGGATTGAAAAGTAGAGTGCAAGAATGATTAATTACTCATGAGTTGAAGTCTATTTTACAAGCAAATACAAAATGTTAAGAGCCAAACCAACTATTGAGAAAACGACCATCTAAAATATCTCTACCCATCTAATTGGTTTCAACAAACTTGGCTCCCATTTCCACCATAATGGAGATAGTTGCCTATGCTGTTAGATTTACACTAACTAGCACAAGGATAATTTTTAGCACTTCCCTTTAGACTTGTTCCATTTCCCAATAGTCTAATACTTTGACTACTAAAAGAAAAATGTCTGCTACTACTATCAAACTACTACTCCAAGTATGTCTGCTTCATTTTACAACTCAGCTATTATTCTAAGTATACTTGCATGGTCTCACAACTTCGATACTATTCCAAGAAAGCATTGAGTTGAACATCTTGGCTACTAAGCTACTATTACAAAGGTGCTTTAGCCAAAAATTGTTAGAAAGGGAGGGAGGCTTTCTTACCACTACAAAAGGAAAGTCTAAAAATCCTAATCATACTCCTGGTTTTTATGGCCAATAATTGTGATAACATTTCTCTCTTCATTGTATTTGATTTCTTACGTTACATTTGATTGCTCTTTCTTCTTAAAGCAATAATGAGATAAATGCCCAACCTTGCCATGCATGGAGCGCTTCATTTTCAAGTGGCAATCCTTCAAATATCTAATATTACCTCTGTGGTTGCAAGAAGTCTTGCCCTTAGGTCTTTAAGTAGATCCAGTCTTCAAGTACATAGCTATTTACAAGTTTTTTCCTCTTCATAGATAGAGGATTCAACTTTCCTCAAAGATAGGTTTGGCATATTCTTTAGGGTGGTAACAAGGTTACCATAGTTTGTGGCGGGAGATTCTTCAATAAGATTACAATGGGAACTTCTTCAAAGATAGTCTCCCCTTCACCGATGAACTAAGAAGAGACACTTCATGTAATTTGAAAAGTTTGAAAGTCGCATTCTAAGATCCATGCTAAGACTAAAGAGCTCGACAAGTGAACACATAAGTGAATGTCCCATACTTATTTAGAGATGTCATAGTCACCAATGTGGAGAATGTAATAATCCTCCATACCAAGCACCAATGTGGAGAATGTAATAATCCTCCATACCAAGCACCAATGTGGCTAGTGCCTTTTCATCCTTCATAGTCCATATTTTCTTTAGGAGCTCTATGGCAGTTAACCTTAACATTTCACCACCCTTTCTTGATGAAAAAAATATTTGTTTTCATTGACCAAGATTGATAATTGACTCCATTAAATTTTATGAGATAGTCCTTCCTCCATGTTGAACATTATGAATGTCGAAATGAGCTCTAGTTTATAAAACCACCCTTTTAGTGAAAATTTTAACTTTGATAGAATAACTAGAGAAATCCACTATTAGTGAGAGATTTGATATTAAAAGAAGATGATGGTTATGTCATCTAAATAGATGAGCATAGGAGAGCAAAAATTAAAACTACATTGGAACCCTAGCTATTTGTGTATTTGTAAATCAATTCTAGAGAACTATGTATGTGTAGATGTGTAAATCACTTTCAAAGAACTATAGAAGAGGAATTCTAGAGAGATATAATAGTCCACGTTAGGCAACCATATGGCCTACAAAAGCTCTTAAGTAGCTTAGGGAATGAAGCACTAGGGAGAGAACCTATAGTACAAATTCGTTTGTGACAAAATTACATTTGTAAAATGAGGAATAATGGAGCTATAGTAAAGCAATGTCATGATCTAATCCTAAGATGATGCAGCCTTAAGTAAGGAAGATGCCCATAGGTGGCTTTCGAAAATGTGAAGCACTTTTGATATATAAGCCCTTCATTGGTAGTGGGTAGGTGTTAGAATAAGATAAAAGAATACAGGAATTCAAATTTGAATTAGAAGAGATAGTAAAAATCTAATGCCATGCTAATACTAATATTAATACATGCTAATGAATGTCAAGAATTCTCCCCTAGCTCTGATACCATGTTGATAATTAGAGTAGAGCTCAATCTATTAATTGACAAGGACACATTTGACAAGTGTAATGAGAGACAACAAGAGCAAAAGTTCGAGTGCAATAATGATTAATTACTCGTGTCGAGGCCTCTTTTATAGGCAAATATGAAATGTGAGCCAAACCAACAAACTTAGCTCTTCTTTCCACCATAATGGGAATAGTTCCTATGCTACTAGATTTCCACTAACTAGAACCAAGATAATTTCAAGAGCTATATATGTGATATTATGCAAATTAACAAATAATGTTATCCAAGATTAGGTAAAACTTGACTTTCACTTAAATAATATAACTAACGATAATGTTGTCTTAAAACTTAACTTTCACTTAAATAATACAATTAAAAATAATTCGGTTTGGAAGAACAATAGTTTGATAAACAAGAAAAAAAAAAGAACTTAAGCATACGAGATATTAAAACAAATAGCTTTCCACAAAAAACCTTAAGCATGACCAAATGAAACTCTATATTCTTTCATATTTAAAAAAAGAAAACAAACATCAATCTTGTTTGTTCTGTTTTCTTTCCTCTTCCCTTCCTCGCACCATCTTTTATCTTCCATGAAAGCTCTCAACCGTGCATTTCTTCTTCCATGAAAGAATATATCTTCTTGAAAGATTATAAAAAGTCATTTAGTTCAACTCAATCAAGAAATTCTAAAAAATCATGTGGCTTTTTTACAAAATATGTAAAATGATCATGTTTTGTCATGTTTGTAAAATATATAAGAGTAATCTACTTCATACAGATGTCAAATCACAATATAATAATTGGCTTCTAAAAAGCATAACAATATTAAAAGCATACAAATAAACCATCTCTCTCTCTCTCTCTCTCTCTCTCTCTCTCTCTCTCTCTCTCTCTCTCTATAAGTCCAAGGCTCTAATTCTTCGCTTTGGGGACATAGAGAAAAAAAAGACCTTCCTCTCCAAGAGGAGAGCCCTCAAGGGTGAGAAGATTTATTTGGATGAGGACCTTACCCCAGCATAAATAGCGCATTGCAGAGAACATATGCCCAAGGTATTGGAGGCTCGCAAAGAGGGAAAGTGGGTTGTTTATAGGGATGGACGAGTTATCATCACTGACAAAAGGACTTCATGACGGTACGAGGCCTATGAGACACTCCGAATGTCAATATGAAATTGTAATGGAGCCCTATGCTTGGATGTTGGTTACTTTGGAGAGGTAGCTTCTGAAACATAGATATAGCAATGTACACAAAAACACACCACTGTAAAGGTAGTCGACTCTCAGACGTGCGGGGATACAAGTGGGAAAGTGCATTCCGTCTAGCAACTGGAAAACCAGGAAGCACTAGGGGTTCTGGAGGTATGGCCATACTATACCAGGAAGATCTCAAAGGAATAGTGCAAGTAATGAAAAGAGATGATGATGCATGATATTTATGGATTAGGATACATGCAGGAAGACCACGGGATATATTCATCGCAATATGCTACTTTCCTCCCACAAATTCTACCTATGCTACACGAGATGGATCTCCCTTTGATGTACTTTATGAGGATATCATGAGATATGCTAGCATTGGGGACATGTTATTAGTAGGAGATTTCAATGCACGCACTCGAGATAGATAGAGTGACTTTTATATGCATGATAATGCCATGTTCAAAGAGATCGACATAGATGAAATAGGCCTACATAGGAGAGCCCATGATAAGGAAGTGAGTACCTATGGAGCACACCTATTGACTTTGGGAAGTGCACATAGACTAGCCATCTTCAATGGTCTGCCACAATGGCCAGGATCTGACAATTTGACATGTTGGAATCACAAAGGAGGGGCAAGTACTGTGGACTACTTGATAGGCTCACCAGCATTGATACCAAACATCCAAAACTTTAAGATATCTAAGAGACCAATTGGCATAGCAGTAGATCATGCTGTTTTGACATTCATGCTCTCTTGTGTACATATGAAACATGAAACACCATGCCTCCCTAAACATCCCAAATACTACTTTACAGAAGACACCTCACACATCTACAGTGATTCTCTGCAGACTAGTTTACATACATTGGACTTGAGTAGATCGTTGGAAGAATGTACAAGGGATTTAGCAGAGGCAATACATGGATTAGCCATGTATGCATTCCCACACACCTTGCCCCGATGTAGACCCACACGGTCTACTACTCCCCAAAATAGCTGGTATGATGATGAGTGTAGAGTCACCCGAGCTCACTTACAGAGAGAAGTGGAGCTAGGCACTCAGACACATCGCCAGGCAAAGGCTTTTTTCAAATGCCTTGTGTGGAAGAAGAAACTAGACTACTTAGTGAAAGTAGAAGCAGAGATATATCAGCTATTTTTGGGGTTGGATAGCAAGAGCGCATGGAAGATCTTTCATGAAAGACAGCCCCCCATACACATTACATCACTAGATGCTTGGCTTGACTATGGGACATAGCTGTATGACCTGCCAAGACAGCCACCTATGTAGCCCCCACAAGCTTGTAGGCCAACACAATGGTCTTTCTTCACATGGAAAATGGTTAGGGATGCAATTTATAGATTACAAAATGGGAGGGCAGATGAGGATGAACTAGTAGTAGAAATTTCTCACATGCTTGTGACATATTAGCGCCCATATTAGCACATATGTTCAATAGAGCAATATATGAAGGTTTCCCTATGAGTTGGTCAGACAATACTATAATTCCGCTATTTAAAAGTGGTGATCCCCTAATTCCTAGCAACTACAGGACTATCATGATCAGTCATACTTTGGCCAAGATATATGGATCTGTATTGGAGCATGAACTCAGTGAGTGGGCTAAAATGCAAGGCAAGAGAGCACAAGGACAGGTAGGTTTCAGACAAGGATATACCACGTTGGATCATATTCTCACACTTAGAGCCATTATTGAGGAGGGTCGAGCCCGAGACAAGAGGATCTATTGTTGCTTTGTAGACTTTCGCAAAGCTTTTGATACAGTGCCTCGTACACGCATCATGTAGAGATTGCAGGACATTGGAGTACCAGAGGGTATACAATGGGGCATGCATTATATGAGGTAGTGACAAGTCATGTATGAGCACCTGGGAGGCTATCAGAGAGGATTGATAGTACCATAGGAGTGAAACAAGGATGTCCACTTTCACCCACATTGTTTGGTCTATACATAGATGAAGTGTCTGATTACATAGACTAAGGAGGAGGAGCTGGAGCCAGTGTGGCAGGGGTGTTGATACCGATATCACTGTGTATGCATATGATATTGTTCTCATTTCAGATTCACCAGAGGGATTGCAGTGCCATCTAGATGCTTTTCACGTCTTCTATAGAGATAAAGACCTCACAGTGAACCTTGGGAAGACCAAAACCATGGTTTTTAATACTTGAGAAGCATGGGTGACTAGATCTATATACCACTTCACATTTGGGGGAGACATACTGGAGCATGTGAGGAAATATGTCTATTTGGGAGTCACCTTCTCGGGCCCACATTTTTCATTCAAAGGGGCATCAAAGGCACGTTTGGCACATGGATATGCAACACTAGGGGCACTCGAGAGTCAATGTGCTCACATACAGTTCCAGGAGCCCCGCACCAAACTCTGGTTGTTTGATACCCTAGTCACACCTACATTACTATATGGAGCAAAGATATGGGATTGTAGCTTGTACCACAAGTGTCTTAGCCCACTCAATGATTAGATTGGAGTAGAGAGGGATTATTATGATGGTTGGGATAGCATGGAAAGGCCATTGATCATGATGATAGCACGCATGATTAGGAGTAAGCCCTCCACCCCACGTCCCATTGTCAAAGCAGAGCTAAGGGCAACACCTATAGCTATGAAGGCACTCTTCAAGGCAGCGACCTTTTGGCACATACTATGGGAACTTCCATGCGATAGATACTCTAGATTTGCACTAGCCTCATCTGAACAACTAGCAGTAGGAGGCAAGAACTGTTATTTTCACACATGGCTATTTGGATGAGCCTATATGGTTTGGATATTGACCATCTTCCACCTTTGGATTATAGCCTTGATTGCCCTACACTTTCTCTCAGCCAATCAGAGTTGAACCAAGCGATCAAAGTTGATATCTTGAGGATTGAGACAGCATGGCATGGATCCATCCACCACTCCCTCTAGGATTGAGGATGGAGTTCTATAGGAGTCATTTCTTGTGTCTCTCTGATGATGGTTTTACTATTCGGCCAGCATATATGGACACGCATCTCTCCCATAGCGTACGGGTTGCTATCAGACAGATTCACACCTCCTCACATAGGCTTCAAATGGAGATGGGCGGATGGACAAATACCCTAGCAGAGGATAGGACTTGCCAACTTTGTGGTTGAGAGCCTGAGACGAAGGAGCACTACATATGTAGATGCACAGTATACTATGACATACGAGGATGGTACCACTACCTCTTCTGTGATGGATTTGGATCCCTTCCTTGCGTCATGGAGTACAAGGACCAAATATGCCTAGGTCTTTTCCTACTGGAGCTCAAGAGGCGCCGAACTACACTATTGCGAGACAAGAGGCCAACTCACCCAGAGAGACACACACAGAGAGCAATGATAGACTTCTTCTACAAAGCCGACCCTACTGACACTACCAGCCTAGCAAAGACAGAGCCACCCCGCCAGACACTTTACAGGCCACACCATGGAGTCACATTGGATAGAGCCATTTCCCTTCGTCGAGCACGATGACCTCATCTACCAGGACCACATCCGAGGAGGCCACACCACAGCCAAATTAGAGCCATTATCACGAGACACCGAAGACTCACCACCAAGCATATCAATGAAGCAACCGGGGACCGCATCATAGCTAAGATCATGTGCAGATCTAGCACTATCAGATCTAGTCCTCCTTTCCTTTCCTTTTCTTTTCTATCGATGGAACAACACTACACATGGTTCAATCCTAGTATAGTCCCATCATATAGTTATTTTCAATATTGTTTCATAGGGCACCCACTTATTTGTAATGTTATCTTTACCTTACTAATGAGATGACATTAGATATGGATGTACTCTGGATTTTGTCTCATAGCCCGCATTAGCCTCAGATCTCTAGTTTGCTCTTTTTCCACCACCGATGTACCACATCCTGCATCCAGGAGGGATCACCTGCTATTAGCGACTTCAACGACTGCTACTACATCCCAGGATTATATCTCCCTGCATCTGTTACATATACACATCGCACCACTTTATCACAGCCGACAATTGTTCCCCTATCACAGCCGACATTTGTTCCCCTTTTGTAGCCATTATCTGGAGTACCAGAGCTACATACACACATACACATACACGACACTTATCACACTCACAGCACCGTATTTTCAGTTTCCAGTTTTTAGCTTTTCATTCAGCACTTTTATTTTGGATAGCTGGACCTCATCAGTTGTATCACAGTTTGTCTCATAGGCCAGTTTTGGTCTTTAGAAGACGTTAATATAACTTTCTTTCTTCTCTCTCTCTCTCTCTCTCTCTCTCTCTCTCTCTCTCTCTCTCTCTCTCTCTCTCTCTCTCTCTCTCTCTCTCTCTCTCTCTCTCTCTCTCTCTCTCTCTCTCTCTCTCACCATTACATACGCACATACACATACACGACACTTATCACACTCACAGCACCGTATTTTCAGTTTCCAGTTTTTAGCTTTTCATTCAGCACTTTTATTTTGGATAGCTGGACCTCATCAGTTGTATCACAGTTTGTCTCATAGGCCAGTTTTGGTCTTTAGAAGACGTTAATATAACTCTCTCTCTCTCTCTCTCTCTCTCTCTCTCTCTCTCTCTCTCTCTCTCTCTCTCTCTCTCTCTCTCTCTCTCTCTCTCTCTCTCTCTCTCTCTCTCTCTCTCTCTCTCTCTCTCTCTCTCTCTCTCTCTCTCTCTCTCTCTCTCTCTCTCTCTCTCTCTCTCTCTCTCTCTCACCATTTGCAATATTTTACTACAAGTATTTTGGCCTTACTTTTTCCAAAGTATGTCATCGCTATATAGGATACTTATACCAACACTAATAGTGACACCGATAAAAATCATTAATGGGAGCATCACTATAGCTCCATTCCCTTATAGTGGAAATTGATTGGTGAAGCAAGTTTACACGTACTTGGCCTCAATTGACTACTTTATGCTTAGAAGATAGCTTGAATACTTGGGAAAGCATATAGAAATTTCACATACCTTTGGGAGTGCAAAAATATGATTTTGGCATTAATTTACACTACTTTGATATTTGAATAGCCATTTCTTAGCTTCGAGGACACTTGGTTTGCAATCCTTTGGTTCTATTTTGAGTTCACACTCAGGTATTATTTTTTGTGTATAGATATACTTTCGAATTTAAGGACTTGATTAACAAACTTTTCACATTGGAAAGAGAAAACATATAATGTACTGGTCCAAAAAAAGCAAGTGTAAATGTAGTGGAATTAAGCTTGAGGACATGGATGTAAATGTATGGAAGAAATTCTATGATCTAGCATATGCCACTCCTGCTCCACTATTATATCGACACTCTCAAAGTCCATATGTTTTAATGTAAAAGACACAGGAGATGCATATGGTGTATGGAAAAAGCCTGGTGACCTGTATGAAAAAGAAAATGTAGCAAGTTCATTGGTCAAAAAAACTCATTGGTCTCCACATGGAGGAGGGGGCTTTGATGTCTAGTTACCTCAATGATTTTAACAGTCACCTTCCTTGACAATTGGGATACTTTCAAGATTGCCATTAGTAACTCTACACCTGTAGGTAGTCTTATGGATGCTAATTGTTGAGAGCAATTTAGTCATCAAGGAGGTGAACAAAAAGGATAATGCAGGGTCAAAGAGGTCATGTGCACTTCGTGGGAGAGGCAAGTCAAAAAGCAAGTCACATAGCAAAAAGGATGTAGAATGATACTTCTATAACAATAAGGGATACATTTAAAAAGAACTACTTGAAATGAAAGAATAAGCAAAAACTCAAAAAGGCAAATGAGGATGATGGCAAAAAGGAAGAAAAAGTCAAGGCAAAGATAGAAAAGATAAATACATGTGATAGTGACCATGGTGATGTTTTATATGTATCCTTTTGGGTGATGTATTTTTTGTTGCCATGGATAAGGGCATGTATCAAAACTTGTTATTACACTTTGAAGTATCATTTCATGTCACCGGACAAAGAGACTAGTTCTCTACTTATAATGTCAAAAAAGGAGGATATAAATTAACTATGCATGAAATATTATTGGCATTTGGGATGTACACTTGTCACTGTGAAATGGTTCCTATTCTGTCTTGCAAAATGCACATCATGTTCTAGACTTTACAAAGAGCTTAATCAGTATAGGACAACTTGATGATTATGATATCAAGTTATCTTTGGTGATCATGTGTGAAAGATTTGCAAGGGATCTCTTGTGTCGAAATAGTCAAAATAAGGTGCTTTGTATCCTTTGTACATTTCTAGTGCCAAATACCATATTGTAGTTGTCACTGATTAGCCATTTGTTTCAATATAGCAATCATTGTTTGGGGCATATGTCAGTCACTAGAATGAAAGCTTTGTGCCATTTGAACTATCTTCCTTGCCTTTTTTTTTTAAATCTTCGTTTTTGTGAGCATTACCTCTTTGGAAAGTAAGCCAAAATGTCAAATAAGAGAGACAAGTAGGGTAGAAGATCAAAATGTCTTGATTTGGTTCATACTAATTTGTGTAGGCCAATACCCATGGTTTCATTAGTGAAGCATCGTACATTGTCACTTTCACAAATGATGTGACAAGAAAGGTTTGGTGTTATCCTCTTTGCAAGAAAAGTGGTGTGTTGGATGCATTTCAAAACTTCTTGGCATTTGCAAAGAACCAGTTAGGCAACAAGCTTAAGTGCTTGAGGACAAACTGGATGTTTCCTCAATGACAATTGGGCAGTGCCCAACCCAAATTAAGAAATATGTGGTTGCATCAACAACTACATCTTCCTAATCACTGCCCCCACCCCATGCAAGGGCTAGTCTTTTGAGAAGAGTATCTCTTATGAGCCTCTCAAACCTCAAATTAGCATCTGTATAGGAAATAACTTCAAAAGGGATGTAGTGCTTACAATGGGTCATATCATTGATCTAGAAACTTTGCTCCCCTACCAAAAAAGAAAGTTTCCATGTTGGTAATGAAATCAAGATATGCATGACTAGCTAATTAGCTTAATGATCCCCTACAAGCAATCTTGATCCTTCCTTAGATCTGCAAAGCAGACCACCATGAGGTCCCCATGCCATCTACTAGATGACCTACACCTTGAACCACCATATTCTATAGTTTAGAGAAGTTGATCCATTGTGGAAGGCTTTTGCTGGCTCCCCACCTTGCATCAGATTTTACTAGACATAAATCATAGATGAAGGCATCAAAAGCCTGCTCAAAATGGTGTGGCCAAGAAGATGAAGAGAACAAGTCAAGAAAGTGCTCATAGTATACTCTCTAATACTCATCTCATTAATGGGTTTTGGGTTTTTGTAAAGATACTGCATTTGATCAATAGGTCTCCTAGCAATCCATTGGATGGCAAGATACCAAAAGTTCAATGGTCTGGCAAGAGACCTAGCTCTAATCACTTATGTATTTTGGCTATGAGGCATTTATGCATATACCTAGAGACAAGTAGAGTAAGCTTGATCCTAAGTATAATGCATCTCTTTTTTTAGGGTCGTGAATCTAGAAGGATAGTACACAGCCATGATGCCATCTTTATTGAGAATAAGGTATATAAGCAACCTATCAAAATGGTTGAGATCCACAAAGTAGTATTTCAAGAGAATGGGCAACCAACACACATGAGTAGATTGTATGACATATTTCACATGATGGAGGGTGTGGACAACCTATGAATGTTGAGGTAGGAGTGCCACACAAGATGATAGATAGCCTCATGTCTTAGAGGATAGATAGGCGGGATAGCTCGAGGCTCCTATTAAGCTTTTTTTACGTAGGACTACTAGGGCATGCATTGTGTTTCTTTACCTAAGGGTAAGCATGCATTTCCATGTAAATAGTTCTACAAGCTAAAGGTATCTCCATCCGGTGTATTACCTAACTAGGGAAAGATTGGTGGTCAAAGGATTTAAGCAAGAGAAGGGGATTGACTTTGATGATATCTTCTCACCAGTAGTCAAGATAACACTATTCATATGGTTCTTGCTTTTGTTTGCTAGAGACAATACGGAGTTGGTACAAATGAATGTAAATACCATTTTCTTGCATGGAAACTTGCATGAGGATATTCACATGTAGCAACCTAAGGAATTTGTTATGGAAGGCAAGGAGAAGCTAGTGTGTAGGTTGCATACTTGCTACATAAGAGCATAAGAGACTAATTATTGCCTATACACTAGAAAAAGTCTCAAGATGGTAGCCTTATGATATTAATTCTTTATGTGGATGACATGTTAATCACTTGGAAGTCAGTCATGGATGTGGATGCTTTAATGAAAAGGCCACATGAAACCTTTGACATAAAGGACTCGTAAAATGGTAGTCGCATTCTTTGTAAACACATTATGCTAGATTAAGACAAAAAGATACACTATTTGTCTTAGAAGGAATACATTGGAAAGGTATTAGAGTGTTTCAATATAGAGAGGGAGAACACTATGAATATTTCATTGCCTTCATATTTGAAACTTAGCTAGGAACACATCCCCGAAGTTGGAAAGATATTGGAGCATTTCAATATAGAGAGGGGGAAGGCTATCAATGTTGCATTCCCTTCATATTTCAAACCTAGCTAGGAGGACAGCCCCTAAATTTGATGAAGAGAAGGTTGAAATGGCCTAGGTTCCATATGTATCCACAATTGGTAGCTTGACCTATACCATGGTTGCTATACATCTAAATATTGCCTATGCAATGGGAGTTGTTAGTAGATATATGGAAGACCTTGGCAAGAAGCATTGGGAGGTAGTAAAGAGCATTGGGAGATACTTGAATGGCACTAGATCTATGTGCATATGCTTTAGAAGAAAGGATATATATGTTCTTGGATATGTAGATTTTTTTAGGGAGCATAGACTCTAGGAGATCTACTATAGGTTTTGTCTACTATAGGCATGTCTTCATTTTTATAGGTGGTGGTCTCTCAATTGAAACCATATATGACTTTATCTACCACTAAGGCAGACTATGTTGTAGCCATCGAGGCCTACAAGGAAGCTATATAGCTTACTCATTTAGTGGGAGACTTAGGAATTATAGGAGAGGTGCCTACAATACACTATGATAGAGTTCCATTAAGTTGGCACAAAGCCCTATCTTTCATGCAAAGGCAAAGCACATTGAGGTGAGGTATCACTTTATCAAGGAGGTGCTTGAGGACAAGCACATTGATCTTGTCAAGTTCTATTTAGATTATAACTTTGTAGATCTTCTCACAAAGATTCTATCTTATGGGTGCTTTGAGCACTATAGAATGCTAATGGGCACTAAATAGTACATCTTTACTTTCTTCTTATATTTCAAGAGGCACATTGGTCTTTGAATGAAAGGTTATTGGGGTAAAGGCCAGTGGCCTAAAATTGAGCAGGCACCCCTTGTATATTTACACAATGTGTATTTATATATAAGTGAAGATAACAAAGACTAAGGGTACTATTCATTTTGTACCCACATGAGTCTCTTATATTCTTCTCTCTCTCAGCCCTCTTGCACTTTGTAGCTTCTACATCTCATCCCCGCATTGCTTCCCTTTGAAATCAAGGGTTTGGGTTTTTTGTTTGTGTAAGGTTGTTGATTTTTAGCTTTTGATTTATTGGCTTGCTTGATCAATTGGTATTGTGACTAAAAGGATAGAGCTGTAGTTAAGGATGTTGGTGTTGCTATGAAGAAAATAGATATTCTTGGATGCTTTGATAGCCAAATCCATTCATTCCTTGCATAGTATCCTTGAGCATGTAGCAAGGCTTTAGCTCGAGTAAGCTACTCATGAATATATGTGTGCATCACGTGGGTTTAAAATAAGTTATGTGTAATATGTGTGCATAAGGTATGTGTGGGTTCACACATAAGGTTCAAAATTCTGTATGTAAAAAATATGTGTCCATCACGCGGGTTTAAAAAATGTATATTCGAGGAAGTGAACTTGTCCTTGGTATATGATGTGATGGTTTTCATATTGGATAAGGCCATGTGTATTCCTTGTGTGTCATAATCTCTATTGCACTTGGCTTGTCATTTGAATGTTCAACACAATAGACTCATAACCTACATTGCACATTGCTTTTCATTTGGATATTCAACAACCCAAAAGATTCTCTTCCCAACTCTCTTTGTATTTAGCAACATGTAGAAGATCATGTGGGGAGGCTTCCAATCTTAAGGAACATCACCTTGCATTTTCCTGTAAGGTGTACCCTTGTATGGGTTGATTTTGGCAATAGTTGAGATCAATTGAGGTTGCACGACCTTTGTTCCCAATCTTTGTACAATCTACATGTGTCATGTCATTGTGATCAACTCCCTTGTCAATTAGAGTATCAACTATGTGCTCTCTCTTGACAATGATCTTGATCCTACAATAACCTAGTGATATAGTCTCTTCATCATCATAGTCAATCTATGTGATATTTGCAGTGCTTATAGTGATAGGTGGCAATAACATTGACATAGTATTTCTTGATATGAGTTGATCCCTTGACTCTTTAGAGCCTCTAGCTCCACATTGCTCTTTTTGTTGATCGAGTATACTCAAAAAGGAGCTAGACTCTGAATTTTATCTTCTATTTGTTTGTGACCTTTGATGGAGTAGGGCAACACAAGGTTGGCCTTATTGAAGCCTCTTTGTTTGGCATGCTTATTAAACTAGGCTTTCCTTTGTGCCTTATCACAAATTAGCATGAGTATTACCAAGAGCTAAGTTTCTAATGGGTGTTCAAGATCAACAAGACACTTGGTCCAAACTTTGTTGCCTCCCAACACTCGTGTACAAAAATACACAAACCAGGAAAGAACTCAACCAGTAAGATTATGTATGTCCCATAAGTCATCTTGATGAGAATTTTTCCTATTGTCATTTTGTAGGTCATTTGATATGCCCATAAGATAACAATAAACTTGTTCTAATCACTTTGAGAGGTTATCAACACATCAATTAGGATTTTATTTGTGGCCTTAACTTATGAGTGCTAGTCCCCTTGGGGGTGGTTTTAAATATAGTGATGTAGAGAGTGCTCTGCTAGAAAATAAGTAAACATGAAGAATATTGTTGCAGCCTACACTTCTCATGAGTTGATTGTTAGAGAAAAAAATGGTAGAATTGATAATAGTAAGCACGGTAGATACTCACAACCCAATAAGGGTAAGTCTTAGTCTCATGGGCAATCTCATAGTAAGTCCCATGGTCATAAGTTCTCTTTGACATGTCATTATTGTGGGCAGCAAGGTCATATTAGTAAGTCGTACTATCATAAGTCTTGTTTGACATGTCATTATTGTGGGCAACAAGGTCACATTAGGTCCTTGTGCCATTAAATATGCAATAATAGGCACAATGAGAAAGGCAAGGGGAAAGTACAAGAAAATAAAAAGTCCATTGAGATTGTACCTAAGTCCAATGTGAAGATAGAGGAGATAAATGCATTAGAGTATAGCTTTGATGACTACATTCTTATAGCTTTATCTCTTTATGCCACTGAGTTGGCCGTCTACTTACTCTCAATATTGGCTTCTTGACTTATGAGCTTCTTCTCATGTTACCCTACATTGCCATTGGTTTCATAGCTATCGTATTGTTACGAGTTCAATTAGATTGGGAGACGAATATTAGATGTCATTGGCATAGGTAATGCTAGGTTGTAGTTTGGTACCGGTGCTCTATTTGTACTTCATGATGTATGTCATGTCTTGACTTTAATGAAAAGCCTTATTTTAGTTGGACAGTTGATAGATTATAGGTACCGTGTATTCTTCCATGATTCTTCATGGAAGATCGCCCATTACAATCTAGTTTTTGCTAGAGATGCCAAGGTTGGCAGCATCTACCCTTTGCCTGTTTTTGGGTCTAATGACCATGTATTGGTTGTGATGACTGATCTTCCACATGTATATTTATGGTATCATTGCCTTGGGCACATGTTTTTGAAAGGAATGAAAGTGTTGACTTGTTTGCAATACCTCCCACCCATGGATTTACTATTGTTTTAATTCATGTGATCATTGCTTTTATAGCAGGCAAACTTGTTAGTTACATAAGAAATTTGGTTCTATGCATGTGGATGAGCTTTTAGCTCGTGCATTCAGGTGTTTGTGCCCCCATGCCGTATCAATATTTGGGTGGCACAAAGTATTTTATTATGTTCATAGATGATTTTTCACATAAGGGTTGGGCCTACCCTATTAGGCAGAAATCGGATGTTTTGCCTATGTTGTAGCCCTCTCACCATGGTTGAGAACCATTCTAGGTGTAGGCTAAAGGCTGCAATGTTATATACATGAATATAACAAAATGTTGTAAGTAGTGTGGAAAATAACCCATATCGTATCAAGCAATCAACCTAAAACTCAGAAATAATATCATAGGACTATGAGAATACATTCCAAAATACTCATAACAGCAAAATAGAGATAGAAACCAGAGAATATATTGAGAATATATCAGAAACGTAGAGATAGAACATGGCACCAACAATCTAATATCATGAATAATCAAAAAATCCCATCAGACATCAAATCATGATCATAATGAGACATGAATGACACCCTTTTAGATCACACTTGTAATAGCATACATAACCATACTTCATGAGGCATCTACAGTCTACTCACACATGAAAATACCAAGGACTAAGATATAAACCATGCTAAGGGTAAATATCATGTGTCAAGCCATGGTTTACAGGATTCAATGGATATTTATGTGGTATGCAAGAAGTTTGGTGGAAACAACTATTAAGACTCTCAAATTATTAATTGTACTTGGTTTGTTGACACACTGGTGTGGTAGAAATCAACTTTTCTCATTTGGAATTGCCAAAACAATATGATGTTTTGATGTATGCAATGCAGAATTTTAAAAGCATTACCACAATTCCACTAGGGGGAAGTGCAATCTTTTCTCATTTTGAAAGAACAGTGGACTATTATGATGAATAGAATGTCACATGTGATTACTAGACCTTATGCTTTACTATAACAATCTTTCATTTTTGAAAATTTAAAATCCCTTATATAGGAAGACTCCTTGAAGGAGAGGATGGGTATGTTACAAAGGAAGTATGATAAAATGGTCATGGTTCTATCTCAATTGCAAAATGGTAGCACAATTAGGAAGGTTGCTAGTACGCATGCTTTTGATGCAACAGAGTCTATTATTGATAAAGTACTTTTGGACATAAATCAACAAGTTAAGATCAAGGACCTTACTCCTAAAAAGATTCATGAGATGGATATTTTGCCATTATCTATTCATGAGCAACATGGGATTGAATTGGCTTATGAAGGTCCTATTTCTAATTCTCACTTGTGGGACTACAATGATCACTTAAAGGAAATTGACTTCCACTTCATGGTAAGCTTGTGAATCATTCTTGTGGTCATCATAATCTAATTGATTTAATCTTCTCAATCTAAAACCCTTTAATGCAGCAAGTTTGATAATGTCTCCTTCTAAGATTCCTAAAATGAAAATACCTTGTCCCACATATTTTACAATGTCAACATTCCAAGATTGGAAACCCATCAACTAGAATAACATTCAGAATATATCATAAAGAATAAAGATATAAAACTATAATTGAATAACCAGATTACTACTCCAATGGTAAAGAGTAGCCACATTGATTACTTTATGATCTATATCACAATCTCCCATGACTTCAATTTGTATCAAATCATTCACACAATCTTTCTAAGCATCAATACAAACTAACATAATATATAATTACTAAGTTTTAGGCTCTTGAGACTATAGATCTTCAAATTTTTGCTATAGTTGTTGTTTTTTAACTTATTGTAGCTACTCTTACTACTACATGATTTGCATGAATATAGATTATTGTTGTAAGAACAACATGAATGTTGGTTGCTTTTGCATGGACTAAAAAAATATAGGTTGCTACTATAGGAATTGTAGGACTGTGGATTGTTGTTGCAAATATTACAAGATAGCGGGTTCCTACAAGTCTTCCTACAAAAATCTAGACTTTTGAAGGTGATCTTGTATTCATGATACATTCAACAAACCTAAATACTCCTTAATTGTTGAAATCTCCTTCAAACTTGAGAAGATACTTTGCGAATAAAGAATCTAAAACTTTTTTGATATAGAAAACTATAACATACTTGTGCAACTAGCATCTAGCTATTCAAAACCATCATTGTCGTGCTCAAAAATTGGCCAACATGAATAGCTTCAACCATTCCTATTCCAATATAAATTTCTTAAATATCCATTGTAGGTACTAGTGTACTTCCAAATGCTTCAACCTCGGTTATAGACTGATCAAAGTCCTCAATAACTTTCAAAATATCAATCCAAACAAAATCAATTAATCCTCAATAATAATATCCTAACTTGGAATATAAGAAAATGCTAACATTATGTAAATCAATAATCTCATTATCCTTCTCCTAAACAACTTTCTTATTCTTCATTCAAGAAACCTCTTATCATAGAGATGCTTTCTCTTTCTAAAGTTGATTAATGATATATAAACCTTCAATCACTGCAACTTTTGTTGTATTCCTTTCCTTATCAAGATCAAAAGAAATTCATTGAATCATCTCAGTTGTTGGAGATTGATTGATAGAACATTCCTCATGCAAAACTTTAAGAAAACCATACAAATTAATTGAATTTTGCAATCCTTGACATTCAGCTACTAACTCCTGTATAAAAAATGTAGCATCAATCATGGTATGCTCAAATTTCAATTTTGCATCAATTATTGCCTATTGATTGGCCTTCTCTACAACCTCTTTAAACTCTATTTGTTGCCTATCTTACACTTTCTAAACTTCTTCATTAGTATCTTGACTTTCTCATATGGAATTACAAACTGGTTGCTCCAAAGCACTACTTTTTTGCATCAAGTTACCATTTTCCTACATCATGTTACCACTTTCCTTTGTAGGAAATTTGAATGTCTACCATGAAATAAGGTTGCTTTTGTCAAAATTTTAAATGAGAAATATTGGGAAACATAATTGCATCATCCACATGATAGAAATTAAGCCTTTTAACTGCACCTTCCTACAAGAAAGATTTCATTGCTTGAGGCTTTGTATGAAATTCAGACTTTGCCTCGAAACAATGTCATTTTCAATGGAGTTTTTAAAACAAAGGTTCATGGAAGTAATGGCAGGATATAAGAAAACACTTTTGAATTGCATAAAAGAAATTTCGTTTTTTTTTAAATCAAGAAATCAACCTAAAACTTAGAAATAATGTCATGGAACCATGAGAACACAATCCAAATCACTCATTAATATCAAAATAGAGATAGAAATTAAAGAATATGATGAGAATACATTAGAAACATAGAGATAGAACATGGTGCCAACTATTAAATGCCATGAATAATCAAAAAGATCCATCATACATCAAATCATGATCAATTATAATGAGAAATGAATGACACCCTTTCGAGCCACGCCTATAATAGCATATATAACCATAGTTCATGAGATATCTAAAGCCTGCTCACATAGGAAAATACCAAGGACTAAGGTATAAACCATGCTAAGTGTAAATATCATGTGTCAAGCCATGGCTAACAATTGGTCTTGGTGGTAAAGTTGCAAAGGAGGTGTGGTCCAGTAAACCTCCCTTGTATTTATGCATACTTGGCAATCTTTAGATGTGAGGATTACTACCATATCCCCAAAGACAAGTGCAATAAGTTGGATCTAAAGTCTGTCAAATGTATCTTTCTTGGATATGGGGATGTAGGAGAGATGGGCTATCACCTTTAGGATCCATAGGCTCGAAAGATCATCCGCAACCATGATGTTATCTTCCACAAGTGTAAGATGGATATGAGACTAGAGTAGGGAATTGAGACGCATAGGGTGATCTTTCTAGAGGATCCTCCTATCTTTGTATAGCCAGACCTAGTGAGACAACCTACTACTATTGTTGATGATATAGTGGCCCAGGATCCGCCCGTTGTGCAAGATCGTGATGTTGGATAGAAAGGATAGGTTGTACACAAATAGTTTTGAGATGCTCTACCAAAGCTTAACGTCCTTTTGATTGCTATAAGCCCTCTATACATTATGGCATGGTGACTCTCCTAAGTCACTTACATATGAGGAGGCTATGTGCAAAGGTGATTCTCGTTCTTGGGAGAGAGCTATGTAATCTAAGCTTGATTCATTGTAGATTAACTATACATGGGACTTAGTTTCCTTGCCTCATAGAAAGTGTGCATTGCCATGCAAGTGGGTGTACAAGTTGAAGAGTACCCCTAGTCACCCTAAGCTAATATATAATGCCAAATTGGTTGCTAAGGGCTTTAAGTGGAAAAAGGGAGTTTATTCTAATGAGATCTTCTCTCCTTTGGTCAAGATGATTAGCATGCACTTAGTCCTAGCCTTGGTTGCTCAACTGGATTTTGATCTCTATCAGATTGCTATTAAGACAGCTTTCTTATATAGGGACCTGCATGAGGATATCTATATACAACAACCTAAGGGCTTTGTGGAAAGAAGCAAGGAACACCTAATGTGCAACTTGAAGAAGAGTCTTTATGGGTTTAAGCAGGCACCTAGGATATGGTACCATAAGTTTGATTATTTCATACATTTGCAAAGGTATTCTCGGAGTGATATGGATCCATTTCTATACACAAAGAAGGCCCACGATGGTAGCCTTATTATCTTGGTGCTTTATGCCGATGTATGCTTATAGTTGGGAGTGCTCATGCTAAGTTAGATGCTTTAAATACTTGACTTAAAAAGATCTTTGAGATGAAGAACATGGGATAGGCTTCACACATACTTGGAATGCACATCACATGGAATTGCTCTAAGGGACTTCTCTACTTGTCCCATTGCAAAGGGAGTAACTATCAAAACCTAACCAACAAAGAGAGAGAATGAATCAATAGCTACTATTGTCTGCCATATATGTTGCATGCCTACGATTGTTCGGACAAAAAGAGAGAGAATGAGAACAAACCAAAGTTGGAGATGGGGAGTGTATGCATAGAGGAGAGAAGAGAGGGACGGTGTATGAGAGAAGCATTTTCTTTCTCTAAAGAGAGTGTATTCATGTGTGTACAAGAGAGAGGAGAGGGATGATGTGGAGAGAAATGTTTTCTTTCCCTTGCAGAGTGACTATTTTTTTCTCTTTGTTGCACCATTCAATAAAGTAAATTTAAAAAAGGAAAATTGTGAGAGCCTCTTTAGGCTTGGGAAGTCTTTTGATTCTTCGAAAGAAGGTTTGGCAAAGTTCATATTAATAGATAGAATAGATATCTCCACATTGTAAAAGGTTTGGGCTATTTCTTTTATCGCTAGTAGGCCATGACAAGGAATAGTATTCCTCGATATCGCATAATACTTATCCTTGTAGTAAAATTCCCATGGCTTCTCGATGCTTGCATTACATAGAGTACAATCATGAGCTCTATAATTGGCTTTTATCATCTCAAAGTGACATAGAATCATAGGATGTAAATGCATACATAAATCAAACATGTTTTTAATAATTGTATGTACATCAAACTAAACAAGAAAAAATCTTACACACCCTACAAGAAAGGACTATCAATTAGAGGTAACCAAAATCAAAGTCAATACAACTAAACTCAAGTAAGTGGTAATTCTTTCGACAAAGCCTTGTTACTGAAGTTTGAAGCATGTCAACTACATGTGCTCTTACATTTGTATCAAGTGAATGCATGACAACACATGTGATTAAGCTAGTGGATCAAACAATCCAAGCCACTAAGAACTACCATTCCACTGAAGAATTACCAAAAGCAACATCAAGCAACGAAGGCCCACGAGGAAGACCCCATCAAAAGAGACTTTAAAGAACACATCTATAAAGATCATACTCCACACATAAGTTTCCTTCCATGGGTATATCTATTTGTTATTATTTTTCCCCACAAAGAAGCCACAATACCAATGAGAAAACAAGCTTATACCCATGGCAAAAGTTCATTCATTGACCAAGCCTTAATCTTCAAGATACCCCACCTTGAGTTCCATAAACCACTCTTGATTAGTTCTTCGATATCGACTAGGTTATCCTTGTTAAAGACCCTTCTCAACCCCCCTTATGTCACTATTGCATCCCCCTCATCGAGTTTGAAAAACCCATTTATACAACATTGTATTTCAAAATAAATAAAAGAAGAAAAGAAATAGAAAAAATATGCATGTATAAAAACATATCACCACACCTAGGGATCCTTAAGTTAGGTATGCCTAGTGGCCTCAATCAGTTGGCTCCATCCTTAACCCCCTAACCCCACTTTCTATTTCCCTATATAAATTCAAGGTGCACCAAGAATAGGACACACTTGGGGAGTCTCGGCTTGTAGTCCTATCTCCTTGACTCACTCACACAAGTTCTTCCAATCTTTTTCAATCTCTCACTACCATGGCAACAATACAAAAAATATGACAATCAACTAGTCGATATGGCAATGATGCATTTCTACTCAACACTATAGTCTCTATTCATTATGCTGGGGGTTAAAGGCCCCTTGTGCCTAGCCACCTACATTTACTTGTATGCAATACTCATACACATGTACACTACATGTATTGAGTATCCATCACTATCACTTTATTCTTTATTTATTTAGTGACAATAGAATAAGGGAAGGTAGGTTACAGATTTGTGATTATTGGAGTTCCCACACACCGATCTCTCTCTTCTTACTTAAACCTCCATAGCTCTTGCTCCCTTCTTGCCTTTGCTCATGCTTCCTCTTTCCAATCCACCTTTCAACTAGTATTAGAGCGGGCATTTGAGGAGCTTCTTCATCACTTACTTTTAGCTTGGGAAGAAGAGCTTCACTTCAAGCTTTCATGGCTACCCACCCTTCATGTATCTGAGGTATGCATTGAATCTCAACTTGCTCCAAGGCTTTCAAGACTTGTTCTAGGGCCTCAGTAGGCTTCATGGCACATTGGTCAATGGCCATTTAAGTAAGAAGCAATAGGGACAAGCATATGAAATGCCATGCATTTTGTGTTGATTTTCCAGTCCCTACCCCTACTTCTACTACTCCTATTTCAACTATTGCTTGCCTCTGGCACTTAGCATACTCATTGGAAATCACTTCGGCATTGTTTGGCTTGCTTTCAAGTACTCTTTAAAGAGTTTTTGATCAATCATCTACTCATATTTTGGTACAAAAACCTACTATATATCCTATGGAAAAGTAAACTATGAGTTCCATAATACATATTTAAAGCTTTGGTGATGCTATTTTGGTGCTCGAATGTTATGGTAATGCTTTGAGATGTTACTTAGATTTTTTAGAGCTTAAATATCTCAATTATTAGAGGGTTTATTGCTATAATAATAGTTTGGACAACAAGCATACAACAAGGAGCTCTATCCTTTGAATACCGACAAGTGCTTCGAGTACTCTACATGCTTATATGAATGTTTGGGATTAATGTATGTGGTTGGATATGCTTATGATACACTTTGAGCTTCACATTTGAGCTCCCTTGGATGTATTTGGGCTTTAGGCCTTTGCTTCAATGATTATTCACTTATAGCTTCTTTGGAGACATATTAGATTTATATAATACAAAAAGTATTTATTATGTATTGGGGCTTTTCAGATACTATAACACTTATGTCTTGAGCTTTTCTTTCTTACTTTTCATTCTGGAAATAGTTTCACATTAGGCCACAATGACATAAAACGTGGAATGACGGATGCAATGAGAAAGACAAGGAAAAAGTATAAGAAAATGCAAAGTCCACTGAGATTGTGCCTAAGTCCAGTGTGAAGATAGAGGAGATAAATGCCTTGGAGTACAATTTCGATGACTCATTCTAGTAGCTTCATCTCTTGATGCTACTCAGTTGACTAATGCTCCATCCACTTACTCTCAATGTTGGCAACTTGATTTGGGAGCTAACATATAACGCTATTTGATGTACAAGTTGAAGAGTGTCCCTAGTCACCCTAAGCTAACATATAAGGCTAGATTGGTTACTTAGAATATTAAGTAGGAAAGGGAGTTGATTTTGATGAGATATTCTCTTATGTGCTCAAGATGACCACCCTATGCTAGATCTTGGCCTTCGTTGCTCAATTAGATTTCAATCTCTATCAAATGGATGTCAAGATGACTTTTCTACATGGGGACCTACACGAGGACATTTATATGTAGCAGCCTAATGGCTTTGTGGAAAGAGGCAGGGAACACCTAGTTTGCAAATTGAACAAGAGTCTTTATGGGCTTAAGTAGGAACCTAGGGAGTGGTACCTTAAGTTTTATTCTTTCATGTATTCACAAGCATATACCAAGTATGTGTGAAGCATGCCCCATGTCTATACATGAAGAAGACCCATGATGGTAACCTTATTATACTAGAGATTTATGTTGATGATATGCTTATTTTTGGGAGTGTTCATGCTAAGCTAGATGCTTTAAAGACTCAACTCAAGAAGAGATTTGAGATCAAGGACATGGGGCATGCCTCACACATACTTGGTATATGCATTATGTGCAATCGCTCTAAGGGACTTCTTTACTTGTCCTAGAAGGAGTACATACACAAAGTACTTGAGCAATTCCATATAGAGGATGGTAAGCCTATTGGCTATCATTTACCTTCTTACATGAAGGTTAGTTAGGTTAATTGTTTGCAATCACATTATGAGAGTGCCAAGATGACCAAGGTTTTGTATGCATTCACAGTGGGAAGTTTGATATATGCCATGATGGCCACTCATCCTAACATAAAATTTGCAATAGGAGTTGTGACATGTTATATGGCTACACCTAGTAGGTGACATTGGGATGCTGTGAAGGATATCATGAGATAGATCAAAGGCACTATAGATATGTGTATTTTCTATGGTAGCTAGGATACAAAAGTCATGGGTTACACTGACTCACATTATGCAAGACATGCATACAATAGAAAGTACATCTCTGGGTATATCTTTACCTATGCTAGAGGTGCTATCTCTTGGATATCCAAGGATAGAAATTCGTGATCTTATCTACTATTTAGGCTAATTATATCACAGCTACTAAGTCTTGCAAGGAGGCCCTATGTTTAGGCCATCTAGTTTGCAAATCTTGGTATGACTATGACTCCTACACTGCTTCTTTTGGATTTGATGAGTGCCACTCAATTGGCTTGTAATTCGATCTTTCGTGCAAAGAAAAAGCACATTGAGATGCCCTATCACTTCATTAGAGAGGTGGTAGAGGAGAAGTCTATTGAACTTATCAAGATACTTATGACTACAAATCCTATAGATCTACTTACTAAA
Organism: Lygodium microphyllum; assembly: GCF_053477565.2. Classification (NCBI taxonomy): domain Eukaryota; kingdom Viridiplantae; phylum Streptophyta; class Polypodiopsida; order Schizaeales; family Lygodiaceae; genus Lygodium; species Lygodium microphyllum. The sequence goes on along the minus strand of NC_141149.1, from coordinate 7,697,944 downwards.
AGTATCCTAATAGAATGATATGTCTTCCTTAGGAAATTGATGGATGCAAGATGAGATGATATATTTCCTAATCATGTTGTACTCTATGTACATGTTGCACCTTTCTCTTTTTTCTTGTACTCCTCACTAAGGCACATCCACCTTTAAGTGGGAGGTTGTCGAGGGTTAAAGGTTGTTTATGCTAGGCAGCTTATATCTACTTGTATATAGAACCTACACACTTGTACACTACAAATGGTAGATGTTCATCACTGTCACTTTATTTTTTATTCTTTTAGTGGCAATAGAATAAAGGAAGGTAGGTCATACATTGTGACTATTAGAGTTCCTACACACCAGTCTCTCTTATCTTGTTTGAACCTCCATAGCTATTGTTTCCTTGTTGCTTTTGCTCATGCTTTCATCTTCCGCTCCACCGTTCACATTGTAAATTGTAAAAAAACTCCATCATCATATCCATGATTGCGACCCCGATGTAGGCCATAGCACTTTGAGGTTCTCATCATGATTTCCCATTGAATATGCTATCCCTTAGTGTCAACAATACTTTTCATCACCTATCCATCAAACCGATGCCCTATTTCATTGGTGATCAACAAAGAAAGCCATCATGTTGTCTTCTAGCTATGTAATAGCCTATGTAAGCACATATACTTGCAAAGTTATTGCACCATAACTTATAAAAAAATTGGGTCCTCAAGTATGCGACAACACTCTGGCTTCTGCCTAGAGTTTGAACCAACTCCTAGTCCATATATATGTCTTATGGACACAAAAAAACTAGCATTCCCCTAAGGAGAGAGCATGAGAGATTTTCCCTTTTGCAGATATATTGGGAGCTCACGCTCGACCGTTAAGACCCACGGACCACTTATTATTTCAAGTGTTTCAAGCTAAGCACTAATGGCTATCTCTCACATAGCCAATGTGCTATCCCTCTCTACGAGTGTATGAGCTTACCTCGATGCCCGATTGAGTAACCTCCTCCCTCGTGCACATCGGTAGCTCCATGATTCATGATGCGAGCTCGAGCAACCTCAATCCCTCTCCTTCAAGCTCCATCCTCCATAGCCGCACAAGACAAGAGAAGAGAAGAGAAGACAAGAGAAGATAGGAGATGATGGAGAGCTTCTTCTCCAAGATCCCTCACCCTCACACACTTACTTCCTCACACTCTCACACTCCCTCTCTCAAGCACACATAACCAAGCAAGAAGGAGAGAAGAAGAGAAGGAGAAGAGACCACTTTAGCAACACACAAAAGAACATTGAGCTTCTCATTCACTTTTTGAGTTCATATACAAAACCCTTATCCCTTTGGGCACCCATCCCCTTTTTTTACATGACCAGCCATTGTAGCAATGTCCTCTTTTCCCATTCCCTTCTAGTTGCCCTATCTCTTTACCTTATCTCTTTACCTACTCCCATATACCCTTTATAATTTGCACAAGAGGGAGCCTCATGCTCTTTTACAAAATTTTTATGGGTGCCTTGCATTTTAAAATACGCTTTTGCCTTTGACTTAGCTTTTACGGCTGCCCTTGTGCTTTTGGTCGTTCCCTTCTTGCTTCTTCCTTTGTGTCTATATTTGGAGTTTTCTTGGACTTCTTTCTCTCCGTCTCGAACTAGAGTTAACACTACCCCCCTCCTAGCCGAGTGTCAGTCCCATGGCACTGATGGGTAGTAGCTAGAAGGTGGGGTGGGTGTAGCTAGATGGCTTTTTGAGTTTATATACAAGCCCTTGCTAAGGATGGTGTTGGATGGATCTACCCTTGAAATTCAAGATGGTATTGAGGCGGATCCCTCCTCCTTGACGCTCACAGTAGGTGGATCCGTCCGTTGAAATTGAAGATGGTGTTGGATAGATCATTCTTGGAGAATGGCAGATTGATGGATTTATCCTTGAAATTGATAATGGTGTTGGACGAATCCCTCCTCGTACCCTTCGAGATTGATACGACGCAATCTTAACCTGCAAGACAAAGTTGTGCAATTCCTAAGGGGTGTATCTACCTCTCTGTGTAGTTGCATGGTACATGTGCTAGTGGAGCTGGGAGTTGGATCCCTCAGGCAAGCCTACGGTGTTGTCCCACACTTGAGGACCCAATTCATGCATCGTTGCAGGTGTATTGTGCAGCTTAGAGAGACAGGTCTGAACATAGGCAACAAGTGTGACCTCCCTAGGTATGTCATGTCCCAAGTGTAATGTGGGGAATCAAAATGGGCTATGGGGTTAGGGACGGAGCCGGCCGAGACGAAGCCACCAAACGTTTGTAGCTTGAGAACCCCTAGGTACAGTGACTGTGATCTACATATGGTGCATTTCCCCTATGATTTTCTCCTTGGGATCTCTTTTTTTTTTTTAACACATCATTGACCTAGCTATTACACAAATATCTTTGCTGACGTTTGAGGTTAAAAAAGAGTATCGAGAGGTGGCATTCTTGCAAAGTAGGGTCTTGTCTTAAGAACCTTCTACTAAGGAGCTACGTCTTGCTACCCCCTTTCAAAACTTGTCCATGTGTCTTTAGTCAGCCTTTGCCTCTCTTCTCCCCTGTGCTCTAGTGGCTCTGCTTCTTTGGGCCCTATAGTTTGCAATTGGACATATAGCCCGTGTCTTAGAGCCCTGCGGGTGATCTCCAACTTTCTCCTTAATGACTCAACGGCCTCCTTTTCCTCCTCAGATTGCATGGTGTCCAAAAGAGTGTGGAGGAAAGTGCATTGTTGGGCTTCCAAAGTCACTTGTGCAGCATCTGCCTGCTCTCTACTAACACCATGTCGCCTTCTATAAGGGCTAACCGGCATGCTAAGTCTTCCACCCTTTCTTCTCTCTTGTCCACACATTCATATGCTTTTTTCTTCATTTCTTCCAGGCTTTCGTTGTGCTTGTAGGCTAATGCCCTTAGCCTCCTCTTGTGTTCCTCAATTTCTCTTTCCAAGTGTTGTTGCTCTTCAAGCTCCCATGCCATCCTCTTTTCCAAATCTTCTATGTGCTTTTGGTGTCATCTATTTCTCTCTTCTTCTATTGTTGCTAGCTACTCTGTGGCATTTTGTATCTTTTCATTTTCCTTTTTATATAGCACTACCATCTCATCATAATGGTGTTGTAGGCTCATGAGGCTTTGTGTTTCCACTGCAAGCTTTGCTTGCCACCTGCTTCTTCTTCTCCCTTGGCCTCGAGCTTCTCCTTTAGCTCCTTGATCTCTCTTTGATACATGGCCACTTGATAGGTTCTTTCTAATTGAGAGGCTGTCATCATCTCCCTTTTGGCCTCAATCTCAGCGAGACGACTATTTTCTTGTATTCTTTCGCCTACTCCAGCTATGACAGGAGTTCCTACACATAGTCGTCATAGTTTGTAGACAACGGCAGTGCAGTGGGACCAGTGGTTGTAGATGCTTCTATCTTCTGCCTTTTGGGGTTCCATCTGGATTTTGCATCTACAAAATTGTGTGTATTTTTGCTCCTGTCATGGGGGTTCCTCCACTTGCGCCTTGAGTTGTCTCTTTATTGATCAGAAACTACACCCAAGCCACAAGATTGTTGGCATCCATCGTGGTAGAAGATCCTTGGGTGGGTGTAGTGACTGGGGTGGCAGGCACTAGGATGGGTGGGATGGGGCTGATTAGACCCTTGCTCTTGCCCTCGATTACTAAGGGTGGCAAGTTTTTGGGTGCTTGGAAGATGGTGCTTGGGCCTTTGCATCTAGGTGGACTCATGGCAGCCAACTCTTCTTCTCTTGAAGGGTGCTTCACTGAGAGGCAGATGGCGAGGGCTATGTCTTCTTCTTCCTTGCTCCTTAACTCCTCAGCCTTCTCCTGCTCTGCTTTCCTCCTCCTTTCCTCTTTAGCCTTCCTGGATTTCTCTTTTACTCTTTTTGTCTTCTCCTTCTCTCTTCTTTTATTCTTTCTTCGGCACTTTTTGACTCCCTTTGGGCTTTCGTCAAATTTACTTTTCTTTCTTCTTGCTCTCTTCTTTGGCCTTCTTCTATGAAGCCTTTTTCTTTGATTTCTTGGCCCCTCCTTGGCTAGATTGTGCTTTTCATTCTCCTTATTCCTCACTCACCCTCCTTTCATTAGACTGCTCCTGTTCTTGGTGCGAAGGGGACCTGTGTCTGCTAGCATCTCATTGACTTCCTCGTCTTCTTGCACTTTCCCTAAGGCCTCTCTGATAATGGCCATCAAGACTTCTTTGAAGCCAATGGTAGAGGCTTTTGATGATGACAACCTCCTAGCTTTAGAGGCTGGGGATCCCCCCCTCGACGAATCTTCTGCTAACCAGTGGCAAATGCTTTTGTCAATGTTTCTATCATCTTCCTCACAAAGCCGTTTAGGTTCACCTCGTCAAAGGACTTAGCAGTGATGCTTTCCAACATTAGCACATTGATGCGACTCATTATTGAGTTGTGCCTTTGGCTAGAGAACAAGGCGTGAACCTTTTTTGCTTGTATTTGGACTTCGGGGTTGGGGGTGCCAGCTAGTCCGATGCTATCATTGGTATGGACTATCACTTTGTCCATTGCCAACATGTTGTACACATCTCTTTTTGGCCATCTTTCAACTTTGTTGGCCAGGGCCAATGCCCTTTCACCAATTCTAGGGTTAGCTCAATTTCCACCTGATGGGCTTCATCCTCTTGACGCACCAAAACGGTGATGTGGTTCTTGTTGAAAGTCCAAAGGAATTCCACGCACTTCTCATAGTCGACAACTTGGCCCACCTTCTCCACGTACTTCTGTAGCTTACACTACTTTAGGAGTTGCTTAATGGCTAGCTCTTCCATTATGATGTCTTCCAAATTCAGGATGTGCCTAAATTTGAATTGGTTGTAGGCCTTTGTTTCCATTGAGAGGCCGCTACTCCTCCTCTGAGAATGGCAGCTTGCTGGTTTTCTCTTGTCTTGCCATTGTAGGTGCCTGTTATGAAGCCATAACCCACCATTAGTATTCTTAAGATAATTTTTGGGTAGGAAATGGAAACAATGCTTATGGAAACTGAAATGCTTAAATAAAGAAAGAAAAATTTTCATTAACAGTTATGCTTTTCACAAAAATTTCTAACACTTTTCCTTAGTCATGCGTTGATTTTATCCATTTCTTTTCATTTTTGTACATCGATTGAGGTTTCGGTGTTTGTTTTTATATTCCACATTTTTCTTTTATGTTCCCTTATGCTTCATACCATTCACACCCTCCTCCCCCCTTAGAGATGAGAAGAATCCTTCCTAGGATTAGAGGTTGAAGGGTGGAGAGCATTCAGCGCATGCTCACCGTGTTTCACCATTCCATGAGCCAAGTGTAAAAGTTCAGGTTGTACTCCATTTGAGCATAATAGTCCATGTTGACATATCAGATGCTTACGTGGGTAAGGTAAGTGAGGGCATCTCTGAGGAAATCATCAGAGTCCATGAGACTGGTAATGTGTAGCTCCTCCTTGGTCAACATGTGATCTAAGTAGGGGTGCATCAGGATGTGTTCTTCGAGGGGCTGATTGTGAATGGTGGTCAACACCCTATAGGAGGTTGGGGCTACATAAGTTGGGTTGTATTCCAAGGTCTTAATTGCATGTCTCACTCGGTTATGGTCATGATTTGGTAGCCCTCTTGCTCCCATTGAATTCGAAGACCATACTATTTTTGCAAGAAAGAGGAGTCGTTGTTAGCAAGTTGCTTCAACTCCTCAATTTCCTGGTCATTGGCAAGGACCATGCCCTTGTCTCATAAGATGTAATGAGGTGGTGCTTGCATGCTTGTTCACGGGAAATCTTGGTGGAAGCCTATGCCCTCTCCCTTGAGGGTCTCGATCTCTACATTGCCGGTTTGGCTAATAGTGCTTGCGAACTTGAAAAGGTCCCAATCCCCTAAGCTTCATCTTCTGTTTGTGGCCTTTTATTGAGTACAACAACACTAAGTTGCCTTGTTTAAATTCTCATTGCTTGACATGCTTGTCAAACCAACTCTTGTGACGTGCCTCTTCGCAAATCAGTGCATGAGTGGCTAGAAGTTGAGTCTCTGATCGAACGAGAGGGGTTAGCAATGGTGTTTGCTGTGAAGAAATTTTGGCATTATCTTCTAGCTACACCCTTTATTTTCTTTGTTGGCTATCAAGCCTTGTTGTATCTAGTAAACAAACCCTGTGCTACAAGACGCATAGCGCGATGGTCACTTTTGCTTCTCGAATTTGAGTTCTTTGTTGTCGTGTGCGCAAGGAAAAACAACACTATATGGTTGATCATATGTCCAACATATCCCTGTGAGAGAAGCCGCGAGACAAGGCATTAGAGATGAACTACTAGATGCATACCTATTCGCCCTGTATCCTGAAAGAGATTTGTTTAGAGCCGAATTAACACCATACTGGGCAAATAACATAGTCCAAGTGTTGGAGCACAAACTACCTGATCAACCCATAGAGAAGGCCCCCGACTAAGGCGGCTCATTCTTAAAATTCAACCCTATCAATTAATAGCAAGCCAACTACATAGGCTAGGGAAAAGACAAGTTGCTGTGGAGGTGCATGTGTGAGTACGAAATGCACAACGTACTAGTTGAGGCGCACAACGGAACTGCAAGAGGACACTTCAGTGGAGATACAATGGCCCACAAGGTGCTACAATCTCAACTATGGTAGCCCACATTTTTCTAAGATGCGATACGATTCGTGAAACACTGTGATGAGTGCCAACGAACCAAGGTGCTAGTTCGCAAGGACAAAATGGAGCTAAGACCCATTATAGCACGACAACCATTTGAGAAATAGGGGATTGACTTCATTGGGCTATCAATCTTGTAGCTCAATATTCACAAGCCAAATACATCATCGTTGCCACCGATTATCTCACGAAGTGGGTAAAAGCTTGAGCCACCCACAAGAACAACATGCGAACCACTGCTAAGTTTTTATGGGAGCAAGTAATCTCTTGATTTGGCTGCCCCATCAAACTTGTCAATGAGGCACACAGTTCATTAATGAGGTGATTACTCATCTCATGTCCACCTTTCTGATCATCCATCGGAAATCCTCACCATATTACCCTCAAGCAAATGGCCAAGCAGAGTCAACAAATAAGATTTTGGTGAGTTCTTAACCAAGGTAGTCGCTACTTCACACAGCAATTGGGATAACAAGCTAATGCAACCCTATGGGCCTATCGGACAGCCTATAAAATAGCTATGGGACAGATCCCCTTCAGGAAAATAGAATAGGACCAAATGTAGAAAGGGAGAGAGCACTAGAGGCAGACTTAACACTGGAGTGAGCTTCTCACGAAGCAACTAATAGACAACACGTTAGTAGAGCAAAGCACTGTAGCACTAGCAACATCGTTACTTGTGGGATTAGGAGTTAACCAAGAGCCAATCGAGAATCCTTGTAGTTGCAAAACAACTAGACAAGTACCAGTCGAATAATGACCCTTATAGCTTTGTAGAGAAGTTTGAGTAGGTCTATGAGGCTAACGGCCTCATGGATCTTGCCCAGCGCTCACAAGCTTTTGGTCTATGCTCAGGTGATAAAGGACAAATGTGGTGCACCAATTTGCATAATGCTAAATGCAATGACTTCAACACCCTCAAGAGTCTCTTCATCAAGAGATTCTCTGAGGTGGGATACTTTGACAACCTCATAGTTAGATTGATGAATGTCAAGCAAAAGGACAAGGAGGATATCCAAGACTACGTCACCCATGTGTAGAGTCTTTTCAAGAGAATCCTAGCCCCAAGAGAGACATAGAGAATGAGCAGTCTCCACTGTGTTCATAAGTGGAATCCAAAGTGAAGAGGTTTACAAGGCCTTGGTGTTGAGCAACTCAACCCTATAAAGGGACATGCTAGCTAGGGTCTTTGAAGAAGCCATACAAGTGGATGATCTACTCAAAGAAAGGATCTCAAGACCTACAACCCGAGATATCACTACTCTTGGAACCTCAGGAAGAACTCCAATCATTAGTGATGGATCCAGCCAAGGCACCCAAGACAAAGGAAAGAATGTTGATCAAAGCTTGGAGTTGGCAGACATGAAGTTAGAGTTGGCCAAGCTGCAAGAGGTGATGATAAGGCCTACGTGGTTGTATGTCCAATGTGTGTATTGCGGTGGAAACCGCCTTCTAGCTAAGTGTCAGGACCCAATATCCCGACCTTGCACCAACTGTTGTAGATTCAGCCACGATGCCATGCACTACATGACTACCACAGAGACTCCCATATTCATAGCCTTATAACTAGCCTTACCCAGGGAATAGACCTCCAAATTTCTTTGGGAGAGGAGCCCCATTGGCCCTCCCAACACCTAGCAATACAAAGCCAATCATCCCTAGGATAGATGTCAATCCCACAAGCATACCTAGGCCACCTGGACCCTACGTAGCCCATCACTGAGCGATGCTCCAATCCACTATGTGAGGAGCCCTATCTGAACCCTTACATCTCATATGATGAAGAGGGCAATCCAATCCTCATGGACTATCAACCAATGCCCGTGATGGCATTAGGAAGGGGGAGAGGTAGAGTCTTAGGAGGGCAGACCTAAGAATCGATTTCTTGTTGGACTTGTGGTCACCCAAGACATATCTCCTCGTGTTGCCTTGAGAGGGAGCAAGCAAATCGAGAAAAGGCTAATCTTAGATGCCCAAAGTTTGGAATCGCTCACCTCTTTGTCAATTGCTCTAGACAAAAGCCATCCTCTAGTTTGGCAATTGTCCCATCAGTTTCTTTGGGACTGTTCGTCATTAAGACATGTGACCAAGAGGCCATGCCCATCCAGTTGTATGTCATGACCCGTGCATAGACAAGGCAAGCCGACATATCATTGCCAGGGGCTGGCAACTTGGATGTAGACTCAATTAGAAAGAAATGTCATAGGTGAAGAAAGAGAAGAAGTGAGGCAAAGGTCCAGTTGAAAACCAAGGGTGCAACAACGTTGCTTGTGGGGAAGAAAGTTATGGATATTGAGGCCAAAAGATCTGCCCCAAAGATGACTAAAAAAGGAAGTGCTAAGGTAGGGGAGTACCCCAACCCAAAGTGCCAACTTGAAGCCATAGAAAAGGTCAAGGAGTGGGTAAGAGAAGCCCAGGAATACCTAAAGGATATCTTGGAGGACGAGATTGATGATCTCTCTAGCGTGAGCACACCAATCTCTCCCACACGACCGAGAGGCATGCCTGCACCTCAAATTGTGCCACCTAGTTAGAGCCTAAACACCACGGGCCAATGAACTAGTCGAGACTATGAGCAGTCTTCTCACAATGTTGGTACCGATACCTATAACCCTGAGCTTAGGAGACTTGCTTAAGTAGTAGCTGAATCTATGGCAAGAGCTAAAGCAGTGGATGGAAGGATTGGGGGAGTGATCTGCCATCCACTTGCAAGACCACGATGTAGTAACACAAATAACGATCTTGACACTACACTGAATGCCCAAAACATTACATATCAATGCTCTTCTCTTCTCTTGTCTCATGCGTGGCTATGGAGGATGGAGCTTGAGGGAGGAGGCTTGAGGTTGCTTGAGCTTGAGGGAGGAGGCTTGAGGTTGCTTGAGCTTGTATCACGAATTGTGGAGCTACCAATGTGCTTGAAGGAGGAGGGTACTCAATCGGGCATCAAGGTAAGCTCACTACACTTGTAGAGAGGGATAGCACATTGGCTATGTGAGAGGTAGCCATTAGTTCTAGGCTTGAAACGCTTGAACAATAAGCGATCCATGGGTCTTGGCGGTTGATCTTGAGCTCACCTCTACATTGGTGGTTTAAGGCCCAATTGTACATCAAGTTTAAGACATGTACCTTAGTCCATTTTCACTTGGGTTCATTCAAGAGATCCTATTTGCAACTGGGTTACCATCTAATTTGTCTGTTAGGTGCTCTAAGATCTCATGGAGGTCTCGTTTGTTGTTAGGGATGTGAAACGTGACAGAGGCAAGTCACCCATGCAAGCTCCTAGCCATCATACAGATTGGCACTAGGGGCGTGTCTTTGGGCTTACTGACTGCCTTAATAGCTTGCTCGGATTCCTTGTTGTCTAAGAATGGCAGATTAATTGTGGCTAAGACGTGCATCCAATCTCGCTCATCCTCTCTGAGCAAGGGATATATTTAGTCAGTGGCCAATAATCTTTCCTAACCTGAGCGTCGCCCTTGAGCATGGTCGAGATGGTGTCTAGGTCGATTGGTGTAGTCTTCCAAGTATGCATCTCCATTCTTATTTCTTTTGTTCAATTACCTAGGAAGATCAAACCACTACCTCAATCTTCTATGACTCGTGCATTCTGAATCCAGGGTCGACCAACACGATATCATAGTCCACTCTTTTCATGATTAAAAGTCCAGGGAGAATCGAACTCTTGTGATCTTCAATGGCCAATTTCTCAGCACTCCAAATGGCTTCACTTTCGTTCCATTAGCCAATGTGACATTGAACATGACATCCTCGACAACAGGAAGGTTATCCCAAGCCTAGAGCATTGCATGGCTGAGTACACTGACTCCTGCCCCCATGTCTACAATTCCTTTCCTCGTGGTGTCACCTAGAGCTAGAACCGGTAAGACCACGTGCATTTCAATGCCTTGCCAATGGGAGATGATGGAGAGCTTCTTCTCCTTGATCCCTCACCCTCACATGCTCACTCCCTCCTCACAATCTCACACCCCCTCTCTCAAGCACACTCAAGCAAGCAAGAAGGAGAGATGAAGAGAAGAAGATGAGTCCACTTTGCCACACACCAAAGAATGAGCTTCTCATTCACTTTTTGAGTTTATATACAAAGCACTTATCCCTTTGGGCATCCATCCCCTTTTTTACATGACCGGTCATTATGGCAAGGTCCTCTTTTCATATTCCCTTCTAGTTGCCCTTTCTCTTTACCTATGCCCTTCAACCCTTTACAATTTGCATAGGAGGGAGCCTGGCTCTCTTTTACAAAAGTTTTATGGGTGCCATGCATTTAAGAATGTGCTTTTGCCTTTGGCTTAGCTTTTGAGGCCGCCCTTGCACTTTTGGCCATTTCCCTTCATGCTCCTTCCTTTGTGTCTGCATTTGGAGTTTTCTTGGACTTATTTGGACTTCTTTTTCTCCATCTCGAATTAGGGTTAACATTACCCCCTCCTAGAAGAGTGCCAGCCCCATGGCACTTCTGTGTCTGTGTTGATGAGGGTTTGTCGATCTAAAAGGTGGTGGGTGAGTTGATGATGGTGGGGCCTCATGGGGATTAGTCATTGGAGAGAAGCTTATCAAAATGTTGAGGTGGTGAAGGCCAAGAATGGTTGGAGTGAATGACGGGGCCTCTGAATTTGGTGGTTTACCACCTTTTTTTGTACCTTAAAAGAAAAGAAGTGTGCTACCTTCTAGGGGCAGTGTCTACCCTGCTGCATGGTGCATTGTGCTCGTGCTAGTGGAACTACGAGTTGGGTCGCAAGCCTGCGGTGTTGTCCCACACTTGAGAACCCACTTTGTGAATCATTGTTGATGTGGTATGCGACTTAGGGAGATAGGTCTGGAAGTCTTGCCCTTGATGTGCCCTAAGCATAAAGTGGGGAATGGAGTCAGGTAAAAAATCCTAGGTGCAGTGATTGTGGCACTCGAATAATTTGAGGGACTTGGTATTTTCCCTCTCTTGCTTTTTCTTTATTTTCTTCTTTTCTTTTCTTTTTCTTTCATTCCCTTTTTCTTTTTCTTTTTCTTTTCTTTTTTTTTATAGATATAGGGGTGCTCTTAGGCTCTACCCCGACCCTCTTCTGATGGTGCATCATGAGGTGGCCTAAGGGATTTGCTCAAAAAGGCATGGCTTTGCATGTAGCTCTTGAGATTAGCCTTGATGTTTAGAGGTGTGGTTAACAAAAAGGGGCATCTACACCTTGTAAATCGGCTATTGTTCATGTCTTTGAGCACCTTCATACAAAAAGAGGGTAACAACGTAGCCCTCATCATTAGCCAGCAATTGTCTATTCCTAGGTTAAGGTAAAAAAAGAGTGGAGGTAGATGGGCCTCCTCGTCGGTGGCTCGCTTTTGCTTTAGTAGAAACCTAATGGTCCTAAGATAATTACAAGTTGTAATGAAAGTGGGGTCTGGGCAGGATGAGAAATCCTTGAGGAAGCACGTGATTGAAGGATGGATGTCTCCTACCTTGAAGGTTAGGCACTCCTTGGGATTCTCTACATTGGCATTGTAGATCTTTTTTCTCAACTATTTCGCCTCTCACTCAGCTTTTCTTTTTCTCTCATCTTTGGCCCTCTTGGACTCTCTTTGGGCTGTCTTCAACTCGGCTCATTCCTCCTTTTTCATTGTTTCTTTTATTTCCTTGTGCGGCTTTGATGGGGTTCCCTTCTTTGGCACCTTGGGCCCTCTTTGGCCAAACTGTGTCTCTTGCTCTTCCCTATCACTTATAGTCCTCTCACTGGGACTGCTCCTGCTCGTGGTGTGGTAATCAGTCAAGCATCTCCCCTACTTCCATGTTCACCTCCTTCTATGTCCTTGAGGGCCTCCTGGATGATGGCTGTTAGTACTCCACCGAACTTGATGATGGATGCCTTGGAGGAGGACTTCTTCTGGGCTAACCTTGCTGTGGAGGTCAGGAATTCCCCTTGTGTTGTTGTTGTGCCTATGGTTAAGGCTTTCACTGAGCTTCCAATAGTCTTTCACACAAGGGTGTTCGAGAGTCTACCTCATCTGGGGATCTAGCTATGATGCTTTCCAATAATGGCACCCCCATTCTGTTCATAAGGGCATTGTACCTTTGACTCGAGAAGAGAGTATGAACCATCTTTGCCTATAGTTTGATTTCAGGAATTGGGATGTCTATCAAGCTTATTCCATCCACTGTGCATTGTATGGTATCCTTGCTCATCCCCAACATACTATACACTTCCCTCTTTGGGCATCTCTTTGTCCTGCCTTCTCCACCACTACAGCGCTCAATTCCACCTCTACTTAGTGGGCTTCTTCCCCTTTTCTAATCCTCATTGTGCCACAGTTTCTTTCGGTATTGAAACTCCTCAGAAATTCTGTGCACTTGCTATAGTCGACTACTTGCTCAACCTTCTCTATGTACTGCTGTAGGATGCACTAGTCTACGAATTATTTTATGGGCAGTTCTTCCATGATGGCATCTTCTAGGTTTAGGGTGTGCTTGAATGTGAATTGGTTGTAGCCCCTTGTTTCTACTGTCAAACCGTACTTTTCTTGCCCTTTCTCCGTGCTTCACAAAGAGGTAGATAAAACATACATGAAAAATTCTTGAGAATTTGAAACTCTTAAGTATAGATTAAAGTTTCCACTTCAAGAAATCCACACGATTCAAAAGTATCCATGATAATTTTTCCACATTCTAAGTCTTGTCATTTCAACATTGATTGACACTTAAGGCATGTTTGTTTTCTTCTTTTCTAGTTCTCTTTTTATGTTTATTTCCTTTTCACCTTACCCCTCCCTCCCTCAGGAATGATTTGAATCCTTCCTAGAATTGGAGAGCGAAGGGCTAAGGGTGTTTAGGCGCATTTGGGCGGGACATGACCTTGCAAAAGCCAAGCATAGAATTGTGGGTTATATTCCAAGTGAGCATGGCAGTCCATATCATAAAGTCTAGTGCCTATGTGTGTAATATAGATTAAGACATCAGTGGCAAAATCACCAGATTCGATCCTGCTCTGCTAGCAATGTGTAGCTCTTCTTCAATAAGGACGTGATCTAGGTAAGGGTGGCTCATGACGTGATCTTCTAATGATTGATTGTGAATGGTGGCTAACACCCTAAAAGAGGTAGGGGTTACGTAAGTGGAATCATACTCAGAGGTTTTAATGGTGCGCCACTGCATAGCATTGGTCATGATTTGGCAATGTTTCAATTGCACAATTTCTTGGTCCGTGGCAAGGACTTTGCTCTTGACATAAGAGGTGATTAGGCATTGTTTGTGGACTTGTTCAATGGAGAGCTCTATGGTGATGAGTTCCTTGGCTACTTGGGTGATTTTGACAAATACAAATTCAAATTCCTCCCATGAGCAGGGTAGCGTGGACACTTCCATTGCTAAAGGTTCATCTAAAAAACCTAAATCCAGCTGATCGTAACTCTTAGCAAGCATGGTAAACATGGCATCCAAATGTCTAAGGCAAGCAAGTCGTCGCCTGCATTCTCAACTAGGTCAGCAACCGGGGTTAGAATGGATCTCCACAGGTAAGAGGGTCTAAGTCGGTAGGTAGGTGAGGTTTGGTGGGGCTAGATAGTCCCCTAGTTGTCGGGTGCAACTCTAGTTGTAGTGGTGGTAGTGGTGCACTAGGGGTGGCCTGTGTGGTGGGTGGCATGCAACAGATGCTTGGGCAGTGGTTGGGGTACTAACAGGGCGAGGTTGAGGCAGTTTAGGAGAAGTGGGCTATGGTTTGGGTCAATAGACTTGTTGAGTTGGGATGGGTTTAGGTTTTGGAGGGGCAAAAGGCCCTACAACTAGGGGCCTTTGTAGCATTGATGGTGGATTCGTCTTGATGCTTCGTATGGTTAAGATTGAGGGTGGCGTTTGGATAGTGTGCTTGGTCATCAGGGCTTTAGGTACCCAAATCCAGGCATTACCTCGTAGTAACCTTACGCTTGCAATAAGGTCTTGGGACCCATCGCGGCTTGACCATTCATCAAGGCATGTAGTTTCTTTTGGGACTCCTAGGTTTCAAGGGAAGGTTCCTAGCCTTGCAAGTTCATGGTTGGGTGCTCCTAGGTGGCAGTTTTGGATGTTTCGGTACCCATTTGAACTGATGTTCAAGGGTTTTAGCTTCGCGATCGGCTTTTTGGTGGAGCTGAGGTTTGGTGAGGGGTGACGAAACACAACCCCCCTTCTGAGGCATGATGGTGGGTTTCTCTACCACAGTGGCTTTGCAGACTGTGATGAGGTCGCACAGCCCTTATTGAAAGCTATGATGATTTGTACATTGCCGATGGCCATGTGAATATGCTGTGACAAGTAGTCGACATTACAGTGAGCCTACTTCTTAAAGGTTCATCCTAATAGTGATTCCATGTCTGCAACTTTCGTGTTTGGCAACACATAAAGGACCATGGGCAAGCTCTCATACTCGATAGAGACTGCAACCTTGCACTAAATTCCCAGAAGTACAAATGCATAGCCACCAAATGGATTGAGTTTGGCATTGGTGGCTTGCATCGGTGGTTTGCCAATTTGAGTCAAATGATCGTAAGTCAGGACATTAAAGTCAACACCCTCATCGATCAATGCATCAATGGTGTGTGTCTGCTGGGCTATAAGGGTCATGCACAGGTAAGCCGAAGATACTGCTTCTTCATCCTCATCATCGACCTCCGTAAATGGTTGCCACTCGTGCATTGACAAGGGCTTCTAACATCGGAGGTTCGTGAAGTGGATGTGTGGGGAGGTAGTACTTCTTGATGCAGTTGCCATTAAAGAAGCCTATGCCCACACCTTCCAGGGTTTCAAGTTCTACATTATCGGTCTGGCTTATGGTGCGAACTCGGAAGGTTCCTAACCCCCTAAACTTCATTTTTTGCTTATGTCCCTTGATCGAGTACAATAGCACCAGGTCACCTTGTGTGAAATCGCATTACTTGACACGCTTGTCAAACCACTTCTTGCAGCATGCCTTTTCACAAATCAACACATGGGTGGCTAGAAGTCAAGTTTCTGACAACAATCATTCTAGCTCAATTAAATGTTTCATCCATGCTTCCTTTCCTTCCCATCTTTCTTGAATAGTGGTTCTCAAGCTAGGAACGAAGAATTCTATAGGTAGAATTGCCTCGGTTCCATAGGTCGAACTCGCTAGGGTTGACCTCTCACATTTCTATGTCCTGTCGCAATCTCCTAGCCTGATGTTACTGGTTATATACTACTATGCCTTGCAATACTTTCTGTGCCAATTTTCGTTCCTCTTCAAGGTCTGCTATGATGTCTTCTGATGGCCTGCCATGGTGGTCTCCCTTGGTTTGCACATCATATTTGTTCACCATTCGTTGGATTTCAACTAGGAAATCTCCTAGGTTGAGCTCTTCATTTTCACGATTTACACCTGGTTCTGCCATGTTTGTGGTTTCCTACTCCACTAAGTTGTCAATGAGGTTGATCAAGTCGGGTAGTGTTGTGCCCCCAATGGTGTTGCTCCTTTGAAGTATCTGGCCTTTCGTGTTGTGTATGTCACTTGGCCCTACTAATTGGGGTTGCTTGATCCCCTGTGTAGGTTTGTGTGTCACCTCCTATTGGTGGGTTCATTTTGTTTATTAAGTCTAAGTGTGTTTCTTTTTATTGACAGTCAATCCACAATGTACGTTTTCTTAGTGTGTGCGTGGTGCTCTTTTCTATGCATTGTGGTAAATCAGGCTTTTAGCTTTTCCAAGTGCACTTCAAGTGTCGAAAACAATGTGGGTGCAAACACAGGATAATAAGTGCAGCTTCTGCACTCTGATCTAAGTTCTCGGCCAAATAGGTGTCAAGAATCGCGTGATAGGGGGATTTGCTTGAGCTGCTGCGCCAAACACACACTGTATACACAAGAGGAAGCTCACTCAAGAACACAAGAAGAGATATGGAGGCCAAAACGTTTTCTTGCTGATTTTTCTTCTTCTTCCACACACTATACAATGTACACAAAGTATAGATAAGATACAACATAAAGGAAAGTGGCCTTCTAAGTCAAACAGTGCATAACCGACTACACTAATCGA
The DNA here is from genome assembly GCF_053477565.2 of Lygodium microphyllum. Classification (NCBI taxonomy): domain Eukaryota; kingdom Viridiplantae; phylum Streptophyta; class Polypodiopsida; order Schizaeales; family Lygodiaceae; genus Lygodium; species Lygodium microphyllum. The sequence goes on along the minus strand of NC_141149.1, from coordinate 7,681,278 downwards.
CTGGTGCTATATCTTTGCCAGTTGTTGTAGGTAGGTGTAACAAATTAAATATAATAAGTGATAAGTCAGTGGCCATGTGAGTATCATAATGACCACCAACGTGCTAAGTGTAGATGTGCAGACTCATCTAGCCATGTGGTCCATCATCAATGTCTGCACATGTTGAGCTTGCCATCTCAACACTCCCCCTCAAGCTCAACTCTATCTCTGCAACTCCAAGTAAGCTTCGAAACTTTCAAAGCTTCTCTGCACCCAATGCCTTTGTGAAAATGTCAGTTATCTGATCCTGTGTGCTAACATATACCAAGTCAATCTCTCTTGCAAGTATCTTCTCTCTCACAAAGTGGTAGTGCACCTCAATGTATTTTGTCCTAGCATGGAACACTGGATTCCTAGCTAACTGTATGCTGCTCATGTTGTCACAATGAATGACAACTGGACCATCTCCCTATACATCCAAATCACCTAATAACTTTTACAACCATACCACCTCACATACTGCCATAGTAGCACCTCTGTACTCAGCCTCTGTTCTTGATAAAGTAGCCGTAGGTTGCTTTTTGCTGCTCCATGTAACTGCTGCACTACCAAGGGAAAACATGAATCCACTTGTAGATCTTCTATCTAACATGCTACCATCCCAATCTACATCTATGTATCTAAAGACTTGTACGTCCTTACCTGCCTCATAAAAAAGTCCATAATATAAAGTGGACTTTACATACCTCAATATACGTCTAATTGCATCCAAATGAGGCTTTCTAGGCATCTGCATAAACTGAGTGACAAGACCAACAGCATAGCTCAAGTCTAGCCTTGTGATAGTCATGTAAATCAAACACCCTACTATCCTCCTAAACATAGTAGGGTCTTCTATCTCATCTCCAACATCAACACTCAACTTCACATTTTGCTCCAATGGTACTGAAAGAGGCTTACATGCTGTCATACCATACTTGGATAACATATCCAAGCGATATTGCCTTTGGGATAGCCATATACCATCATCACATTTGATCACCTCAATACCAAGAAAGTATCTCAACTCACCCAAATCTTTCATCTCAAAATTCTTCTTCAAGAAGTCCTTAACTTCAACAATCCCATTGTCACTGTCACCTGTAATAATCAAGTCATCCACATAGATGACTATGATGACCAACCCTGCATCTCCCTTTCTCACATAAAGTGAGTGATCAGCATCAAAAATACAAAATCCAATATTGACAAGATACTCTCCAATCTTGTCAGACCATGCTCTAGGTGCTTGCTTCAGCCCATAGAGCACCTTCTTTAACCTGCACACATATGTGGGATACTCTAAATCCTCATAACCTGTTGGCTGCTCCATATACACTTCTTCTTGCAATTCACCATGCAAGAAGGCATTCTTAACATCCATTTGCTGCAAACTCCAACCTTTGGTTGCTGCTGTAATCACACATCTAACAGTTGCCATCCTAGCAACTGGACTGAATGTCTCTTCACAATCTATGCCATATGTTTGAGCATAGCCTTTTGCAACCAGCCTAGCTTTATACCTACTAATTGAACCATCTGCATTATGCTTGACTTTGTAAACCCACTTACAACCAATAGCTTTCTTACCCTTAGGTAAGGGTACCAAATCCCAAGTCTTATTGGCTTCTAATGTAGCCATCTCCTCATCCATTGCTACATCCCAATGAGCATGACCAACAACATCCTCAAAACAAGTGGGCTCAACATCCTCAACTAGTTTCACCATATAAGCATACTGGTGAGCTGCATAACCTTCAAAACCAAATCTTTTAACAAGGTATCTGACCCTGTTAGATCTGCATACCACCGAATCACTCAATGGAGCCTTTACATTCATATGAGCTCTCTGTACACCTGGTGTCCTGACTAAAGGAATGCCAAGCTCATCATCCAAACTCTCCGAACCACTAGAATCTCCATCAAATCTCAAATTACTGGTAGATGCATCATTACCATCCAGCACTTTCGTCTTTCCTTTGTCCTTCCCTGCAACACTTATAGATCCACCTGAAGATGTGGGGCTACTCCTTAGTCTCCCAGACCAAGGGCTCACTATAGGTGTAGTACCAGATGATGTTTCTAGTCCACTAAGACTCCGTGATTCTTGTTTATCTTTCTGCACATAGCTATCCTGATCATTATCATCATCCAAAACATCACTAGTAGGTGTATACCAACTTTCCATCTCATCAAAGATAACATCCCTGCTCACTCTGAACTCACTTGTGACAGGGTTATAGCATCGATACCCTTTCTGCTCTAAAGAGTATCCAATAAAAACACATTTTTCTGCCTTTGGATCAAGCTTCTTCCGTAGCTCATCTGGCACATGAACGTATGCAACACAGCCAAATACCTTCAAGTGCGATACATCAGGCTTCTTGCCAGTAAAGCATTCTTCAGGAGTCATCCCATGAACTACAGTTGTGGGAGTTCTGTTCATAATGTAGACAGCAATATGGATAGCCTTAGACCAAAAATGTTTGGGCATATTCTTTTCAGCCATTAATGCCAGTGCAACTTCTGCAATATGCCTATTTTTTCTTTCTACAACGCTATTTTGCTGTGGAGTATACCTGCAAGTAAATTGCCTCTTTATCCCATGAGTCCTCAAGAAGCCATTGAACTCATTAGAGAGGTACTCTCCCCCTCCATCTGATCTCAAGCACTTCACTTTTAAGCATGTTTCTATTTCAATAGCTGCCTTAAAAGATTTGAAGTGCTCAAATACATCACTCTTTTTCTTCATGAAGTATACCCATAGCTTCCTTGAACAGTCATCAATAAATGTGACAAAGTATTTGCTGCCACCACAAGATACATTGTGTAGGCCCCCAAACATCTGTATGTACTACATCAAGTATATTTCTGCTCACTTCTCTATCATATGAAAAGGGTTGTCTTACCTACTTACCAAACCGGCATGTTTCATTGACTTTATGCAATTCTGCAACTCTAAAAGAAGGCAACCCTGTAACCAATCCTCTGGACTGCATTAATTTCAGCCTTTGCACATTTGCATGTCCAATGCATTTATGCTATATTTCAATATCTGCAACTAATCCTTTTCCTTTAGCATACATAGCAGCATCCATTGTAAGAATTCCAGCATCTAAAGTGAACATTCGGCCAACTCTAGTTCCTTTTGCGACGACTAACCTGCACTTATTATCTTCTACAAAACAACCTTTTGCATTGAATCGGACCTACAACCCTAGCTCTACCATTTGGCCAACACACTAGATTCTTTGTAATTGATGGCACATGTAATACGTCTATCGGACTCTTTGTCTAGCCATCATACAAGGACAAGGGAACCTTTCCAATGTGTGAAATTGGGTGGCATGAATCATCACCCGTCTGCACATAGCCTGGGTTTTATAAGTCTTGCATCTCTCCAAACCATTCAATATGACTGGTCATATGATTAGATGCACCTGAATCGACATACCATACATCATCATGTGTCCCCTTTCCTATAACAGCATTCATCATATGCTACATAACAAACAGACACTCATTTTTGTCTTCATTCTACCACCAGTGTGCCTGCTCTACATATCAACTGAAGCATTCACAATTGTTAGAAAAGTGAATACCTAGCAATCTTCAGCTACAAAATAAATAAATTGGTTAGAACTCAATCCTAACCTTAATTTATTACGAGTGCGCACTCTAAACTCATAAACCTCTATTAATTTAAATATGTATTTTGCGGAATCACCCGCTATGGAATCACCCACTTGCACATTAAATTAACAAGACGTCCGAAAAGGACAGCAGGCGTCCCCATCGACTTTTTGCACAAGGAATCCACCTTGTGTATGAGCCTCGGAAATAAATATAATTTTACAGAATCCATCGCAAAACCTCACGGAATCCATCGTGGAATATGCCTCATGGCATCATCCTCATTCTCTCATTCCTGTGCTACTGTTTGGCACCCACACTGATGCATAGAACTCCATGTTGGGGTTGACTATTGTAGCCTTGTACCTTCAGCCATTGTCGTCACATTGCTCCTTCTCTCTCCTACATACTCTTTGTCTCCTTCTTCTCTCTATGTTCACTTTTCTCTTTTCATTGTGCACTCTCACAATGCCCTTCTTCCCATGGAAGCCTCAAGTAAATCTATAAGACAAAGAATCATTGATATGGGAGTAGGAATGAGCATCATTAACCAAGAAGTCATTTGCACTTGGGGAAACCCTTCTATTAAACAAGTTTACTTTGATTTGATTGTCCGATTGGGAGTACTTTAGTCATGATTGCAAAAATTATTAAATCACTTTGTCATCATGAAAGAAGTTGATCATGATCTATTGCTCGAATGTCCTTGGATATGAAATGCATGGCTAATCAATGATCGGGACAATAGTATAGTGGGAGTAGGGATAGCATCTTTATGTAATTACTCAATATTTTCTATAAATGGGATGAGTAATTACCATGTCAATATGTTTACACTCATCTTTATTTACCCTTGAGTAGATAATAGGTGACTTACGAGCTAGCAAAAAGTCCATTGAGATTTGTAATTTTCCATCAAGCTCGTTAGAAAAAATAAATAGCCATGCGGGCATGTTGGGCCCAATCAAAATGATCAAAACCTTGGCGGGCCCCAAATCTATGAAAAAGAAATCTTGTGGGACTCATCACAATTTTATTGTGAACTTTGCTAGAGGTATAACTCTCTCTCTCTCTCTCTCTCTCTCTCTCTCTCTCTCTCTCTCTCTCTCTCTCTCTCTCTCTCTCTCTCTCTCTCTCTCTCTCTCTCTCTCTCTCTCTCTCTCTCTCTCTCTCTCTCTCTCTCTCTCTCTCTCTCTCTCTCTCTCTCTCTCTCTCTCATGTGGTGTGTGTGCCAGGGGGCTATCTAATTAGCATGTGTATGCGTGTACATAGGTACATCGCTAGTACAGACATACACATGTACATGTACATGATAAGGGGCCATCCAATGAGCATGCATCATGAACTTGTAAGCCACTAACATTTCATGCAATTCACAATATGTTGTAGTTTTTTGTACTTTCAACACGAAACTAAGATTCATAATTTGGGGCAAGTTTTAGAGAAACTCAAAAAGGAAAATAAAAAGAAAAACTCAAACATTGAGTTATTGGGATGTTGTAGTTTTTTGCACTTTCAACGTGGAACTAAGATTCATAATATGGGGCAAGTTTTAGAGAAACTAAAAGAGGAAAATAAAAAGAAAAATGCATATTTGGGATCTTGGGGGAGCAACAATAATAAATGTATACTTGTATTGTATGGATGGAATGACCCATTTGGAAAGACACAATCGTAAAGGCTTGGGCAAAAAGATATCACATTTTATGCTTCAACTTGAGCTCACAAGTTTAACATTTTCTCGTAGTCCTAACACATCTTTTTTATGCAACACATTTCATTAAGGCATGGAATATCCTTTGTCGACAATTATAGACCATTATTAATATGTAATAGCCAAGATATAGAGAAATCCCACTATGAAGCAGTAACATTTTACTTTAGAACCATAAGATGTGGTAGAGGGCTAACTAAAGGAAATTTGCTATGTGAGATGTTTAATAGTTTTTAAGAAGACAACTTTGATATGTAAGTTCATCAAATACTCTAAAACAAATTAAAGAAATCGCAAAAGAAGATCTAACATTTCTCAATATGAAGCTAGTGTATTGAGAGCTTCTAAATACATGTTAATCTCGATACTTTTGAAGAGAATTTGCATATACTTTTCTTTTTTGCTACTATTACCTTCTTTATCTTTCTTTGTCCTTCTTATAGATAACATTTTCTTTATTATGCCCATGATATATTTGTCTCTTGTAACCTTACAATAGGGAATTCTTTACAAGATTAGCAACTAAGGCAAAGGCATTAGCACATGAAATATCCACCTCTTGGACCTTTGAAGCCTAGACTATAGCCAAATTTCTAATTTCAATATGCTTTTCAATAAGTGCAACTTTGTCTTTGTTTAGAAGTATATAGGTTCCAAAAATTTAGAGTTTTTAATACATATACTTGTAGTATGGGCTTGTTTGAGTTCTTAGCACAATAAATCTTCAAAATTTTTGAGTTGAACCTTGTTAAGCAATGGGTAAGTATAAAATCAACACAAATCTTTGCCCTTGTGCCACTAGAGTGAACTAGAAAATAATATTCATACAAAACTAACATATGTAAAACAAGTGAGAGTTCACAATGTATTCCATAATGGATTATATAAGCATTTTAATATTGGTATATCAAAATATACTAAGGACATTCACATTCTCAAGATTCTTGTCTCCTACTATTTCTTTCTCCCAAAGTTTGATAAAATCCACCTTTGATTACTCTATAACAACACTTCTATCCGCCTCCTTTCCTATCTATTGAATACCAAGTCTTCTTTAGATGTCCTTAAACTCCTGTAGAGCAGAAAGATTTCTTGGAGTAATGTTGAGTTGTCTATAGGAAAAACGAAGTGCATCAGTGGTACCCAAAAATCTATGGTATTGGTGTCTAGAAAGGAGAATTCTTTGTTGGAGTTCCTCTGTAAGCCTTGTGAAATTTTAAACATCACTTAGCAAAAGGAACTCCTTCCCAATTACATGAAAGTAGAGAAGGTTTGCTAGAGCGAGTGACTCAATAGCCTCTGGGATGTCCTCTTTATTATTCTTTCATCATATTTTCCTTTCTAAAGTTTGTTATATCAAGTTTCATTAACACAGCCTTCTACCTCTTCGTTATCCATGTTTGCTTGTTTAACATCCTCAATCTTTCTACAGTTAGCTTCCAATTTGTGAAGTTTGGTCAAGTTAGTTGACTCTTCTTGGTAGGCCAAGAATCACATAAATCCAAACATACGCTTCTATTTATGGAATGGCCAGTCCAATATTATTGCATAATCTCTAGGAAGCTTCACTTGTCTTTTCTTTACCCTCCTTTGGTTGTCGGCCTTCCCTAATATGGATAGTGGATAAAATTCTAGGACTCTAGAATTTCCTTTTCAATCTCCACCATTTCATTAAAGCTTAAAAAATATTTGAGGTTGAATGTGTCTAAGAAGATGACCTATCATGTTGAATGGTGCATTGAAGATTTTGACGCATTATGAAAGGAACAAGTTTGTCCACCTTTGTAAAGGGAAATAAATAACTTCTAATTGAGGCTTCCTCACTATGGACAATTTCTTTTGTAATGTAATTGGTCTCTATGTTATGTTTCTCTAAGCCTTTTACACCAACTCATATCTTCTCTCCAATGTCAAGATCCTTTAGACACTTTCTATGACCAAATGGTGTAGTGGATATCTTCTTCTCTTTTGGGACTTCCATTTGTACCTAAATGAGAAAAAGCATCCAAGAATAGGGTAGCAATGAAAAACTTGGATATGAAACTAACTTGGACCCTATGGCACATTGGGAGAAACCTGACACTATTGGATTGCCTTTGAGCATGCTATAGGTTTGGGTGCAAAATAACTAAATGAGAAAAAGCATCCAAGAATAGGCTAGCAATGAAAAACTTGGATATGAAACTAACTTGGACCCTATGGCACATTGGGAGAAACTTGACACTATTGGATTGCCTTTGAGCATGCTATAGGGCTTGGGTGCAAAATAACACTGTTTCTTTGTATTTGGCATATTTGAATATTGGTCATTGCATGATGATGTAATTGTGAATAATAAATAATAAATACAACAATCTTTGTAAAAAACATGAGAAATACAATAATGTACTTTCAAATTTCCAACATCACTTCTTATCAAACATCACTTCTTATCAAATACAATAATGTACTTTCAAATTTCCAACATCACTTCTTATCAAACAAATTAATGCTTAGGTGGTGCTTGCAATTAGGATTCTCACCATGGGAGTTTAAGTTCAAAAGTATTTGACCTCCTAACATCCATGCCAAACTATCCACCCTTTAGTTAATACTACACAAAGCATTATGGATTGGTGAAAAGGCTCTAAACTAAGAATAGGTGTTGTCATATCTTTGGCTAACACTACACAAAACACCTACGGATTGGTGAAAAGGATCTAAACTAAGAGTAGTTGTCGGCATGTATCATAGCTATAATTACATTTGATAATCTATTTGTCATTCATTTAATTGTAGGTATAATTTTCTTTGGTCACACAAGATGAATGTGAGTTGCCTCCTGTGTAACCCAAATGAGTCCTCTAGTAGGTTGAACAAAACCCTAAGTCCATTTGCAACACCATATAATCTCTTGTCAATAAATTGGATTTAGTTATGCATGGAGTTTTGGTTCTACTTCATAAGGGTGGTATTAGACGATCATCCCCAACAAAATTCTACCTATCTACAAAATGTAACTTTAGGACCCATCAAAAGTGAGAGTGGGCTAATATTGTACTTGGTTCAAAGAGAGTAGAGCTATGTCATAGCTTTTATAATCTCAATCATCAAACTTGATAGAATGCTTATTGGTTCAAGTGCCTCATCCAATAGGCAATTGTTGCCTCTCACCACATAGCATATACATCTCTTGCACTCATTAATCTATACATTCTTCTCCCAAGCCACACTAAAGTAAGAATGAATGAATTGACAAGGGTGTAGTGAACTTGGCACCTTACCTTCTCCTCAATGTCGCAAAGAAAAAGCTCATTGGTGGCTCTACAATCTATGCATTGGTACTTGATCCACCTCCTCTACTCCATAGCTCTTGTTTTGATCCACAAGCACTCGATCTATGGGAGGAAACATGAAGAAGAGGAGAAGCAACTCAACCTCCCCCTCTAATCTACCTCTCACCTAAGAAGGGGAAGAAGAGAAGAGCATGTGCAAGGAAGAAGCTTTATGTCTCAAGTCTTGCGCGCACGTGCACACACACACACACACACACTCTCTCTCTCTCTCTCTCTCTCTCTCTCTCTCTCTCTCTCTCTCTCTCTCTCTCTCTCTCTCTCTCTCTCTCTCTCTCTCTCTCTCTCTCTCTCTCTCTCTCTCTCTCTCTCTCTCTCTCTCTCTCTCTCTCTCAAGATGAAGCACAAGTAGATAGATTAGAAGTAAGAAGAAAAAGCATGCTCTCAATTGTCCACACCAGAAGGATGAGCTTATCCATTCACTTTTCAATTTTTATACATGGAATTTTGAGTTTGGACTTCCATTCAACTTGGGCACCTATCTCTCCTACTTGGCTCTTGGGTAATCTATCCCTATCTATGCAAATTCATTTAGATACGCTAATCATCTCATGAAAGTGAATGAAAGCTAGTTTCCACACCCTTATTGAGTTGCAAATCTTTTTTCCAAGTAGAAAATATTACACATTGGGGTACTATGCCCGGCTTTGCTCTCAAGATGATATAACAATTGACTATATGACTGTGGATATCGATAAAAAATTTATTGCATGCCTTGTACATTTTGTTGGATTTGCACATCTCTTTGCTTTTCTTGTCTTCATCCACCTTTGTTGTTTGGCTCTATCACTTTGTCACCTTTTTATTTTACAGTTAACAATACCCCACTCCTAGCCAAGTGCTAGTTCCGCGGCACTCTTCATCAAAGGGAGAGTGCCTTAGCTTATACCAAAGATAAGCAATGTTGGAGACAGTTGTGGGGTCACTAGGAGAAGGATAGTTGTTATAATTGGAGCTTGATTCGAATGTTGAACTTGTTGGGAGATGAATGTGAGAATTGGAGTTGTTTTGCATATTAGATATCAAGTAAGAAGTGGTAATGGGGATTAGATGGGGTTCATCAAATGATCTTCTAGTGGAAGGTCATTTGGAATCAAATGGATTGGTTTAAGCTAGTCACCATAGAGAATATTGGCTTGATGTAGAAATTTAAGATACCAAATTCACTTGTATCTTGTTAGCCCTAGTTCGAAATGGAGAAAAAGGAGTCCAAGAAAACTCCAAACGTGGACACAAAGGAAGAAGCAGGAAGGGAAATGGCCAAAAGCGCAAGGGCGGCCTCAAAAGCTAAGTCAAAGGCAAAAACACATTTTTAAATGAAAGGCACCCACCATAAAAATTTTGTAAAAGAGCACCAGGCTCCCTCTTATGCAAATTGTAAAGGGTAGACGAGCATAGGTAAAGAGAAAGGGCAACTAGAAGGGAATGGAAAAAGAGGACCTTGCCACAATGGCCGGTCATGTAACAAAGGGGATGGGTACCCAAAGGGATAAGGGTTTTGTATATAAACTCAAAAAGTGAATGATAAGCTCAATGTTCTTTGGTTTGTGGCTAAAGTGGTCTCTTCTCCTTCTCTTCTTCTCTCCTTCTTGCTTGCTTATGTGTGCTTGAGAGAGGGAGTGAGTGTGTGAGGGTGGGGGATCTTAGAGAAGAAGCTCTCCATCATCTCCTCTCCTCTTCTTCTCTTCTCTTCTATTTTCTTCTCTTTTGTGGCTATGGAGGATGGAGCTTAAAGGAGAGGAATTGAGGTTTCTCAAGCTCACATCACGAATCGTGGAGCTACCGATGTGCATGAGGGAGGAGGTTACTCAATCAGGCATCGAGATAAGCTCATTCCACTCATAGAGAGGGATAGCATGTTGGCTATGTGAGAGGTAACCATTACTGATTGGCTTGAAACACTTGAAAGAATAAGTGCTTAGTGGGTCTTGGCAGTTGAGCGTGAGCTCCCAACATTTTGGTTCCATTGCCAGGACCAACGGATTCAAGCTTGAGCACTTGTGCGCCTCAAATCGAGAGTTGAAGTAGGGTTGCATCCCCGAACTGGTGCTTGAGATAGGTAGGAGATTTGGGCTTTTAATCTTCAAAACAAGTAATTATTTTGGGTTCTTGATGAGTAGACAAGTAGGAGGATTCATTTCAGTATTTGTGTTTTGATTCTTGTTCCATTTAGAATAGGATAGAAGCAAGAAATTGAAGCAAAAAACTTTAGGGTTTCTGTTGTAAAACATGCCAAAATAGGGCAAAATCAAGGAAAAAATGGACTTGCACTCCATTGACAAGGCTTGAGCACTAACAGGACATCACTTGGACATTAGGACAAGGGTTTAAGACCTAAGGAAGGGGGTGGAAGGCTCATTTTCAGTTTCTGCAGTAGATAGAGAGAGAGAGAGAGAGAGAGAGAGAGAGAGAGAGAGAGAGAGAGAGAGAGAGCTTGAGGGTCAATGAGAGACTTGGAGCTTAGGGCAAATCAATTGGCTTCCCCAGGAGTTTTCCGTGCATATTAACATAGAACCCTCTTGTGTATGCACTCTTGCGTCCTGGAGCTCCTTGCTTGAGGATGTGACCAAAATCGTGGCCACGATTAAAATTTTTGTTGTTACTATTTGCATGATGGCAGAATTGGACACAGTCCACAAGGGCGTGATTCTCAGAATCGGACACTCGAACATCTGATTCCTGGAATTCAAACATTTGGACTAACTTGACTTGTCTGATCGAACATTGTCCGTCTAATCCCGAAAATTGGATCATCCCTCGCCTCTTTGATTGGGCATACACCCCATTCAATTTGGACAATTGGACTCATTAAAATCAGACACTTCTAGAATCGGACTCGGCCACTCAGACAAACTAAAATCGGATTTGGTCAAAATTGGACGCTTGGCACTCGAACATGCCAGGATCAAATATTCTAAAATGTAACAACTAAAATCAAACGTCCGATTTTGAGAATCAGACATTACAAAATTAGACACTGTTAAATAAGACCAAAAGGAAGCATTGGGCGATAGCGTGTATTCAAGTTATTTAGAAGAAATTATCATTTTTGATGGGCGCGCATCTTAGGCATGGCGCCAATATTTATTTTGACACGCTTATTTATTGAAGCGCTTGATATTTATTTATTATTTTATATGCGCATAGGCACACGATTTAAATATTTATTATTGGACATTGTATTTGGGCACTGTCCAACTCTTTGGGTGCCCAATAGCTTTAATTCTTTAGTGGGACAAAAACAAACACAAAAGCTAAAGCGTGCTAATTGTAAATTGGGCTATTTTTGAGCTTGGAGATGAATAATATATCAAATATATGCTTTGTGGAGCGCTCACACAAGGCATGGGGGAATATTGTACCCAATTAGTCTTTTGCTTCATGTTGTGCAAGTCTTCTCTCTTGTTTTTTGTGCAAAAAGAGAGTTCTTTTATTCTTGGGAACCTTCCGACACTCACTACGCACGCATACAACATCCAATCTGCACACCAGTGGTATCAGAGCAAAGCTAAGATCGAGAGCTTCCAATTGCTTACCATCTCACGCGAAGGCGGAGCTCTTGGAACGATCGAGCTCTACTGTCAGTCTCATGGCAATCCGTCAATACCAGCGTGTTCCTGCCAATGAAGAACCCCTTGCTACGCTGTTGGATCGTGATGGACCGGCCTCTACAGGTGGAGGACCACGCGGGAAGCTTCTTCATGAACACATTTTTTTTTCAAAGACTAGACAAGCAGATAAGTCCAATTCATAAAGTTTCATTAGAAAGCTTAATAAGCTTTTTAAAAAAAGCTTATCTTCAACAAATTTCGACATCCGTGTGGCGGCAGGATGTACTGCCTACCGTCGACGTCGTTTAAAACATATCGACGTCCTGGTTTTTAAAAAAATGATTAAGCTAAAGCTTAAAGCTTTAATCTTACTAAGCTCCAAGTCTATAAGTCACAAAGGTCAAAATCTCAAGATTCAATCTCTCCCATAGCGACTGTTTGTATATAGTTAGTCTTGGACGGGTTTTTACTTCCATCGAAGCCCCTATTCACACCTGTGGATTGATAGAGCCAAATTCTAGCAAACAGTTTGCAACACGCAGTCTACACGCATGAATTATCTTCTTGGAAGACAACCGTGATATCAAATTCCGCATCCGCAAAGAAGAAATACTACAAAGTGCCATTTTTTTTTTAAAAAAAAAAGCCTTGTAAACCCGACTTTGAGTTACGCTCATCCTGCTAACAAGTTTTCAAGTGTGTGAGGTCTTTTGGAATTTTACAGGATGTCCGATCAAACCATGGAAGATTTTATAGCTGAAGGTGACCTACCCGAACCAACGATGGAGCAAAAACTGGATTTGATTATGATGCAGCTTCAAGAGGAACGAATAGCACGTCAAACTTTGCAAGCTCAATTGGCCAATCTACAATGATCTACCCCCGACCAAGATGGACTGCAATCTGAAGATCTTATATGACGTATGATCGATGCAACACTTGAAGCGTAATCTATTTGGAAAGAAACAAAGATAAGTAAAAGAAATTTCAAATTTTGTACTTTCAATGGGTCACGCGATGGAAAGGCTGTACTTACTTTTATCAGTCAATTTGATTATTATTTCCATGAAGAATAGTATGCTGAGAAAGACAAAATTAAGTGTGTCACTAATCATCTAGTGGACAGAGCATCCCTATGGTGGACTGTTGTCCGCAAGAGCATTGATTGTCCTACTACTTGGGAGACTTTCCAAAAGAAATTTTTGCAGAATTTCCTTCCACCCCAATTCCACGAAAAAAGCAATCAAACAATGGGATCTTCTGCAATAGAGGGATCGTGAGCCTATTTCACAATATGCCGAGCATTTTTGGAATGCTTTATTACAACTTCGGATGCTCGAAGATGTACCTGAAGCAACCCATAAACGCAAGTTTATGTCTGGCTTACTTGGACATTTTTATGCGGAAGTCAACATGTTCAAGCCAACGACTCTCAAAGATGCAATTTCCTTAGCCCATGACACTGAAGACAAAATTCGAGGATGAGAGAAGCAACCACAAAATTTCAAACTAATGGTAACCTTGGTTCAAAACAATTCAATTCAAATTTTCGAAGATTCAATCAAAATTGTTTCCTTCCATTTTCATTCCGTAAATCTTGGACATAACCACCTGCTTTACCATCAAACACAAATCCAAACCCTAAGCCATCTCTCCAGCCAAATCCCAGCATTCCTAAACTTCCCGCTATTACCAATAATGTATCTAAAGCCAGACCCATAGTCTGTTACAAATGTCATCAACCTGGACATCTAGCGGCGAATTGTCAATCCAAAAAGTAAACTATACACATCAATTATTTGGGAGTGACAGAAGATGAAGAACATGAAGAAATGCCAGATTTCACGGAAGACGATGACGATATCAGTACTACTTCAGATACTTTACTAGGTATATAAAATCCCCATTCTTTATTAACTATGAAATGTCTTGTACATGGTAAAGGAAAGACTATTTTACATGATGATGGAAGCACCCACGACTTTATTTCTGCAAAATTGGTCAAAGAATTGAATTTACATACTATTTCTACACATTATCGCATCAAGGCTACATTCTTAGGCACTAGATACAATGGAACACACAAAGTACAGGACTTAGAAATTAAAATTGGTGATTATGTTGAACGTAGAAAATTCTTAGTTGTGCCTTTGCAATCTAGTGACATTATCTTAGGAATGCCTTGGCGTCATCAGTACAATCCTGATATAGATTATTCCACGCATTCAATGAAGATTCATTCTAATGGGAAATAAATCACATTGCATGGTATGCGCACTTTCGATAATTTTCCATTGCTTAGTCATACACAGGCTAAACGTGCATTACGAAAAGGTAGCAAATCCTATTTAATATGGGTGAATGAAATAGAACCTAAAGAAAATCAAATGCATCCTAAGCACGCACAATTTCTTTCACAATTTCAAGATTGTTTTGTTACTGACTTACCACCTGGATTACCACCTATATGTCCCGAAGATCACAAGATAGACCTAATTCCTAGATCACAACCACCATGTAAAGCACCATATAGACATAACCAAATTGAACTGAAAGAAATTCAAGCCCAAGTTAAAGAATTGTTAACCCGAGGACTCATTAGACCTAATAGTTCTCCATTTGGTGCACTTGTCCTATTAGTGAAGAAGAAAAACAATATCTATCACATGTGCATTGATTATCGTGCCCTAAATAAGATCACTATTAAGAATAGATATCCGATTCCTAAGGTAGATGATCTTATGGACAAGCTAGTTTAACTAATGCACTAGCCACATTTAATCGTATGATGAATCACATATTTTTGAAGCATCAGCATTGTGTCATTGTTTTCTTTGATGACATATTGGTTTTCAGTAAGAATGAGAACGAGCATTATAAACATTTATACTTGGTTTTCAAATTATTGAAAGAGAATCAATTATATGCTAATTCGGAAAAGAGTGAATTTTTCTAAACACAAATTGAATACCTAGGATATATTGTTTCATCTGAAGGTATTAAAGTTGACCCTAAAAAGATAGAAGCAATTTTGAAGTGGCCGATACCTAAAAATGTGCACAAATTACATTCTTTCTTAGGTCTTGCTAGCTTTTACAAAAAATTTGTGAGAAATTTTTCATTGCTTGCATTACCTTTGACAAAACTATTAAAGAAAGGCATTGTGTATCATTGGTCCGACAATCAACAAAAGTCCTTTGATTTATTGAAACATGTTTTAACTCATGCTCCTGTATTGCAATTACCTAACTTTAATAGACCATTTTTCCTAGTAGTCACTGATGCTAGTGGATCTGGAATAGGAGCAGTCCTTATGCAAGATTCTCATCCCATAGCCTACTCTAGCTTAAACCCTCTGAACTTAAGTATTCTACCTATGATAAGGAATTGCTAGCTGTAGTACAAGCTTTATGTCAATGGAAATACTATTTAATGGGATCTGAATTCATGATCAAAACTGACCAAACAAAGCATTAAACATCTCCTTAGTCAACCACAAATATCTAACCGACACATTAAATGGGCTGCTTTTATTCAAAGTTTTCATCCACTCACACAATATCAACCCGAAAAAGAGAATGTTGTTGCCGACGCTTTAAGTAGAAGACCGACTATACATAATATTTCTTTGATATCTTTTGACTCTCTTCTCCCTATTAAAGATACTTATGACCAAGACCCTAGTTTTCAAGCTGATTGGAATAAATTGGTTGCAAATAACTGGATTCCCATTGATTCATTGTCTTGCACTTATGGATTTATGTTTTATGAAAAAAGATTATGTGTAATTATTCCATTTCGATCATTTGTTTTACATGAAATTCATTGTCCCCCATACCAAGGCCATAGAGGAATTATTTCTACTTTGCGTACACTGATTGAAGATTTTTATTGGCCACACATGGAATTTGATGTATCTAACTTTGTATCTGAATGTTTAATTTGCCAAAGAGTTAAACGACACCATGGTAAACAATATGGTTTATTAATGCCTTTACCAATTCCAGAACGACCATGGGAATAGATCTCAATGGATTTTATCACTAGTTTGCCTAACACTAAAGCTAATCATGACATGATTTGGATTATTGTCGATAGGTTTAGCAAACAAGCATATTTCATTCCATGCAAGAAAACGTTAACTGCATCTCAAGCTGCTCAATTGTTCTTGAAAATTGTTTTCACTAATCATGGTTTGCCAAAAGTTATTATTTCTGATCGTGATTCTAGATTCTGTAATAATTTTTGGATTACTTTGTTTGCTAATTTAGGAACAAAGATTGATTTTTCATCTGCATTTCATCTTGAAACAAATGGGCAAATAGAAGCTACTAACAGTACCATTTTAGATCTTTTGCATGCATACACAATTTCAAAACCACAAACATGGAATACATATTTACATTTACTTCAGTTTGCATACAAAAACACACCACATATAGCTACACAGAAAGCACCATTTGAAATTATTTATGGATATAGATTACCTACACATGTTACATCATTGTCAAACAAAGTTCAAGCTACTGATGATACTGCTAGCATGCATACTACCATTTTTTATTATGTTAAATATATGATTGCCAAAGCCCAGCAATCATACACAAAACAAGCCAACAAGAAAAGAAAAGCTATGAGTTTCAAAGTTGATGATTATGTTTGGTTACGTATTGAAAAGCGAAGATTACAAAGTGTTGACAAACACCCTGTTGTAAAGTTAGCTCCTAGATTTTATGGACCTTTCAAGATCATTCACAAAATCAATGACAATGCATTTAAACTAGAATTACCACAACACTGGAAAATCCACAACACTTTTCATATTAGTTTGTTACGACCTTTTAGAGGCCAATTACTTGTACATCATGTTTATGAAAACCCTCCTTTGCTAGAAGAAGAAACTGAAATCCTTAAGCCTGAAACTATTCTGGATACTGACTTTATGACCACTAGAACTGGCTATAGATATTCTAGATATCTGGTTAAGTTTAAAAATCATCCTGTTGAAGAGGCCCAATGGATGCATGCTCGAGACCTAAGTGCTTACCCCTCATTGCTGGCTCCACATTGAGCTAATAGCAATTGAGGACAATTGCTATCCCACCTCGGGGGTATGATGTCAGGAGGCATATTCTACGGTGGATTCTGTAAAATTATATTTATTGCCGGGGCCCATACACAAGGTGGATTCCTTGTGCGAAAAGTTGATGGGGACGCCTTTTCTTTTTCGGCGTCTTGTTAATTTAATATGCAAGTGGATGATTCCATAGCGGGTGATTCCGCAAAATACATATTTAAATTAATAGACGTTTATGAGTTTAGAGTGTGGACTCTTAATAAATTAAGGTTAGGATTGAGTTCTAACCAATTATTTATTTTGTAGCTGAAGATTGCTAGGTATTCACTTTTGTCAATTTAATTTTATTATTTTCTAACAATTGTGAATGCTTCAGTTGTTGATGTGTAGAGCATGCAGCGGTGGCGTTGGGAAGCACTGGGCGATAGTGTGTATTCAAGTTATTTAGAAGAAATTATCATTTTTGATGGGCACGCATCTTAGGCATGTCGCCAATATTTATTTTGACGCACTTATTTATTGAAGCGCCTGACATTTATTTATTATTTTATATGCGCATGGGCGCACGATTTAAATATTTGTTATTGGACATTATATTTGGGCACCGCCCAACTCTTTGGGTGCCCAATAGCTTTAATTCTTTAGTGGGACAAAAGCAAACACAAAAGCTAAAGCATGCTAATTGTAAATTGGGCTATTTTTTGAGCTTGGAGATGAATAATATATCAAATACATGCTTTGTGGAGCGCTCACACAAGACATGGGGGGAGATTGTACCCAATTAGTCTTTTGCTTCATGTTGTGCAAGCCTTCTCTCTTGTTTTTTGTGCAAAAGTAGAGTTCTTGGGGACCTTCCGACTCTCACTACGCGCACATACAGCATTCGATCTGCACACCAGAGGAGGCTTGGCTAATCATCATGAAGGATCAATAATGGATAATGGATAATGAAAGTGGGAGGGAGGCTACCTATATATATACAAAAAGGAGGGAAAATCCTATTCAGCTATCATACCATGTACATCAACAATGGGTGTCCTGTTCATAATATATACGGCAGTAGCAACTACTTCAACCCAATAGTAATGAGGCAAGTTTCTTTCTAACATCAATGTATGAGCCATGTCACAACTCTATAGAAACAGAATTTGTATCCTTTTTCATTAATTTGTTTATATAATGATTTATTAAATTTATTTCATTTGCACTAATTAGATATAAAGAAAAGTGCATTGGAGCTGGCCACTGATGAGTGGTCAAACAGGTTATGGTGGACCCACGCGGTGGGTTAGAGAAAAGATAGTTCACACTTCCACCTATATGGCCTGATTGGGCGCCTGTGACTAGAACTCACGCATGTCAGGGTTAGACTCGCACACAGAAAGGATTGATGCCTTGAAGTGTGGGCTAGATCCACCAGAACAGACAGTTACAATCAATTACATTCACATGACCAATTCTCTTATGGCAAATTTAGGGTTTAGAGCATAATAATTAATGGATGGGTTCCCTCTTTTCACTTGGTTATGAGTTGTAGCTTTCACGCATTTGTATTTACTTAGAACAACCTTGCCAAATTCTTCCATGCAGTAGCATGGGTTTCAAATTCTTGCAAATAGCCCATGATGCTATCTATGACATTGAGAGACAACATACATGATTTTATGCTATGTCTACTCCCAATCTTTCTTAGCCTTTAATAACTATTCTACAGTAGCATTCCGTGCAAGAACTTTAGGTGCTATTGCCATGTCTCCTTCAATGTAATTCCAATCATCTTTATCCTTCAAGAAATTTGTTATACTAAACTTTCATACATGATAATTGTTCTTATCAAGCTTCTTGTTGACAATTTGGTTGAAGTTGTCAAACATTTTGACAAAATAGAAAACCTTGCAAAAACCTACAATCCACAAGCAAGCTCATACCAGGTGCACCACAACTAAACACACAGCCTTTGCCTTTTGTGTCTGCAACCTAGCAAACACCTAAAACCCTACATATTCAAAATCTGTAATTTGTGTACCTGTAAATAGCAAACACAATTGAAACTACAATATACCCAGAAATTGATGTTGGGACTACTTGCAGGTCTAGAACGAAGGCTGAAATGACCTTAAATGCCCAAAATCACAGCGAAAAAGTTGGGCCTATTTGTAGTATCTACACCATTCTTCCTGCTCACCAAGTTTCACTACAATCGAAGACTTTAATAGCAACATACTTTATTTGATCTCCCCTTGCCTTCTTCTAATCTTTGGTACCATGCCTCACTGTAGGGCTTTATTTTATCTTCTCCTTCTTGTCGTAGATGCACGAAACTAATTCTCTTAAATCTCCACCTTCTCAAGGTAATTTTTGGTGAAGTAGAATCACTTTTCTTGTAGATGAAGCATGTCTCTAGAAAGGTAGAGACCTAACATAGACCATAAGTTCAATCATCCAATACCCGAAGAAGGTTCTTTCTATTTGATCCTCGATAGAGAAAAGGCCATAGGAGCTTGAAGCACAGACTTACTATCATTTGAGGCTATCTCCTTGCAATTGTTAAGCTTCTAACCATTGATATTCTTCTCCAATTTTGGCATACCCTCTCTAGCTAGGACCATGCCACTTCCATCTCGTCATGTTGTCTTTGGAGCTTAGGTGGTTGCTTAGAGCTCCTTCTTTCTTAGATGCATACCTCTTTCTTCAATCCATGCAAGGGAAGGGGAAGAGACACGTGATAGATGCATTTATGGCAATAAATGCTCCCCATCGCCATGCTCGATCCCCAACGGCCCAAGTTCGAGCCAGTGACGCTCTTGAGGAGCTTTGATTATGTAATGTTTCCCCCAAGAGGAAGCGGTGTCACCTTATTGAAACCCTTGGCCCTAATGGTCGGTCCTACTGGAAAAAAATATCACTTTGTTAAACTTCAATATTCAGGGTTGCAAAATCGCGAAGAGGTTTCTTTAATTAATTAATTGGATGCATGTCCTTCCTGTGTATCAAAATCTACCGCAACAAGCCCATTCCTCCCTTCCCCTCTCCCTCCCTCTCTCTCTCTCTCTCTCTCTCTCGCCTTCTGCGTTTCATCACCATGCCCCGTGTGGCTTCCGATCATCTCGTGGCCTCCTTGGTACAGGCTTTCAGGGAAGAAATGGACCGTGCCAAGATCGACAGAAGCTCCCTCACCAGACAGAACAAGAAAAGGAAAGGCCGCAATGGTAGATACCAGCAGCCAGACGGGCAGATCCTCGAAGCAAATGATCCGTTTCAAGACTTCGAAGAACAAGAAGAAGACGATGAGGACTGCTCTACCACTGCGGAGGAGCGCCTCCTCACATCCCTGTCCGGTCTGCACCATCGCAGCAGCGGGGCCAACTCCCTCGCTGGGGTCATCTTTATGTGTAACCAGCGCACGAAGAAGGAATGCCTGCGTCATCGCCTCTTCGGCCTCCCTATCAGCAAGAAGAGTTTGGTTGAGCAGGTTGCCCCTGGTATGATTCTTTTCTTGTTCGAGTTCGAGAAGAGAGAGCTTTGGGGCGTCTTCAAAGCCGTATCGTATGGGCAAATGGGCATCGAGCCTGATGTGTATTCCGGGGGTTCTTTCCCTTGCCAGGTTCATTTACACATTTTCGCATGTCATATACAAGAATAAACAGTTCTTTGGTCTGTTTTTATGAGGTACATAATGATACTGATTAATGCCGTTCCTCCTTTTGTTTGGCATGTGACCTGGTTTGCATACTCTCTTTTGCTTTTCTGTTTTGGTAATACACACATCTTTATTTTGACGATTCTTCTTTATCGCATGTTTTATCCTGCAACTAGCACATTATATCATGATTGCCAAGCACAAGTTTGTTGTTATTTGCATAATGCTGGGTCCTGTGCGTTTGGTTTATGCTGAATGTTTCAAATTCCTTTCTTGCCCATGGCCTGTACCTGACTCTTATTTATGGTGGATTGTGTACTAGAAAGGTTAGATATTCAATACATGTCACATTCTTGTTTTTTCCTTTTGTGTTACTTGCTTGTGCATTAAGGTTTGAGTTTTCTCTTCTCTACTGTGCTTCTTGCTGGGCCCGATTGGTTATCGAATCTCCATGGAGCTTTTCACTCGTCATGCTTTCCTTGGCGCTTCATTGTAGGTTCGAGTTGAGGCACTTGGAGATAGCATTGCATTGAAAGAGGAGGAATTCTTTGAAGCCATTAGTGAGAATTATTACTCCTCTGACAAGTTTGGATTTGCTCTTTCTGAGGAACAGGTGTGTGGGAGTTCTCATGGAAGTTTTAGGAGCTAATTACAATCTTACTTTTGCTGCTTTCTGTGATTGAAATGCAGTCATGCTACCTCAGCATGTGATAGCATTTTATGAGTCAACAGGGGAGGTCGTCTTTTTTCTAAGTTTCATACCTTTTTTATTGGCAGGTATATTGCCTCTGTGAGCTGTTTATGAGAAAATATTTCAAGACTGGGAAGAAAAGAGCTAGAATACCACATTATGAGCCTGGATTTGTGCGTTGCGAGGGTGCTGACATTCAAGCTTTTGTACCTGAAAGAAAAATTGCAAATTATGCTTTAGATGAAAATTATTTTGCGAGTCCTACTGATGCTGTGTCTACTTCTGTGGGGGATGGAATGTTTTCTCTTTCTTGTATGGAAGATCATGAAAATGCTAAAGTACGTACGAGAATAAGTAGCTTGGCTCAGGCCATGGGCAATAACAACCATCAATCCTTTTCTGATGGTCTTTATGTACAAGATGTGTCCCCCTTTAGTCATCTCTGTCTACGTCAGAACAAACCATCAGACAACTTTCTTGGTGACAATGGCCAAATCAAGAGCCTGGATAATTACTTGATGCCACACGGCATCTCCAGTTTTGATACTTCAAGGTTTGATGGTGAAACAAGCAGAAGCAACAGTGGGCAACCATTTGTGGTATGCCAAAATCTTTTGGATGGAAATGCCAATCATTTTCCTCTCAGAAATATGGATTTCCAAAATGCTCTTTCAGCACCTTGTTCTAGGCCAGGGCTTGAATTGGCTCGGGAATTGCTTACCTCTAGGAATGATCTTGGCTGCCAAGACAATGGTATGCCACTTCACTGTAGTGATCAGCAAAGAGGGAAGGTTTCTGTTTGGTCGAGAATTTCTGGTCGAGCAGATTCACCTATGTTAGGGCAATGTAAACCAATTGTAGAGAGATCTCCAAATTTGCGAGCAAATTTTGAGCTAAAGGCACCTAGTAAGAGTAGCAGTGCCAAATTAGCAAATAATGGAGTTAGGGCTGATAAGAGTAGCAGTGCCAAACCAGAAATTAATGGAGCTAGGGCTGATAAGAGTAGTGGTGCCAAACCAGCAAATAATGGAGCTAGGGCTGAAGCACCATATAAAGGTTCTGAGTTCAAGGGTGGAGCAATGGCTGTAGTAGTGGATCACATGCTGAGTGGAATTGATGGTGCAGCAAAGGATGAAGTCAATATGAATGCTGATGAAGATTTAGATTATAACAAGGAGGAGGTTGTTATCAACTTCAAGCGGCGCAGAATTAGCAAGCCTAATTGTGACTCACCAACTGCTGGTGACAAAATGAGACGAAAATTGAAAAGGCCAGACTTTGGTGCGTGTGTTGAAAGTTTAAATATGCAGAACAACAAAAACGAAAAGATTTCAGCTGGAGAGTCTGGAAATGGTGCTGCAAAGACCGCAAATGATGTTGGTGTTACTGGAATTTGCCTTCCCTCGATTCATCAACCTTTAAGTACTGGAGGTGTTAATGGAGAAAGTGCTGTCGATAACATGTGTGTAAAACAGAGTGAGGTAAGCCAAGTAGGCCAAGTAGGTCTCCTAACCACACAGGCACATCTTGGTGTGACAAATTGCCACTCTGTGCGAGCTTTAGGGGAACCATCTGCAGAAACCGGGACCTGTGTTCCAGTTAAAACGCAAGTTATACAAACTTCCAGGGTAAGAAGTACTCTAGCTAACTTGTCTAGTTTTAACCAATCTGAAGCTTCAAAGATGGTCTTTCTACCTGGTGATTGCTTGGGTTCTAGCCCATCGATGCTGCATCGTTCCAAGAAGTCAAGTAAGACAGTTCAAGGTAAAAAAGTCTGGGTACCTAAAACATTTCTGCGGAGCAAACTGACACAAAGTGTCACACAGAAGATAGCAGTGGACACCAATTTGGGCAGATTGATCCCTCTGGATGTTAGTGTCGAGCAGACTTCTAAGTCAGATCTCATTGCTCAAACTTCCTCATCTGACAGGCCATTTGCTCAAGAAAATGCTGAACAACATGATCTCAAGTGTTTCAAGTGCACAGATATGGGTCCTGCAATGGTGGATCTTGTCACTCCAACTTCATCTGACAGGCTTTTGGTTCAGGAGAATGCTGAACGGCATGATATTGGATGTCTCAAAAACACAGATGCAGACTTTGCAATGGCAGATGAGAATCAGGTAAACTTAAATGAGTGCTTGCCTGCATCTTTTTCTGCTGACAAAGCGGTGCCTGAAAAACCGAAACTGGCTGTGAGCTTGGAGGAAGATTGCCAGATAGCAAAGAAACCTCACTATAGCAAAGTTCAAGGAGTAAAACTTTCTTATGTGGAAGGATTGGTGCTGAGCAAGGAGCCCTCATCAGTTCCAGAGGATTGTGTACATACGTCCAGCACACAGCTTCAGCCACCTGACATAGAGAAGTCGGATATTCTCACGCAGGTGCCTGAAGGGTTGGCAGCAGGTGATAATCAATTTGATCATAGGCTGCCTAGTGCTGCCCATCTTGTTAACCTGCTTAGCCAAGTGCAGCTCAAGTCCTTGCAAGATGGCTTGCCTGTTTCAAGTATAAAACTGCAATTAGGTGCTGAGCCATGCATAATACTTGAACTAGATGATTCTAAAATTAAAAAGTTGAGTGGCTCGTCGCCCTCTGAAGATGTTAACTGCAGTGAGGATCCTGGTGCAATTGTTGCTAATTCTTCCTATGATAAAGTTGCACAGGACCCATCTGATTCAAAATTCCGGCTGGATATTGGAACCGAGAATGAAACAAAGTTGGTGACTTTCCAGAGGCAAGAGGGTTCATCGCGTAAGATCACTGTGGGACTTCTGCATCATTACTCCCTTGAAGAGGGGCATGATATTACTTTTCCTCTTTGTCCCGGTTCCAAAGAAATTGGATGCTGAATCAACAGTGTTCACTTGAAAAAGCAGGTGACAATGGTCATTAATGTGTTAATAGCGGCCATTTTCTGTGATGAAGAAAGGGTACGCAGGAGCCATGTCCTTGCAAGCCCTTGAAAACTTGTTGATTCATGTATCCCTAGTAATCTGTAACCTCATGTTTCTGTACAACTGAAGGCTTTTATGGACCTACGTTGTACAGAATTGAAAGCTGTCATGAAGTAACGAGTTTCTTCATGACTAGAAAAGATTTGCATGTGGTTCTATGTATTTAAAAGTTCTACAGAGTTTTCCAGGTTTTGTTCAGCATTGTGGATCTGAGTCCAAGTCACATTCTCATCTTTCCTTTCTCTGTGTTGTTTCATCAGCAGTTCAAATCTATGCTTTCATCTTTCCTCCACTGATAACTCAGCTAGTTCAAGGAGATCGCTCTTTAAATTGAGGAGGCTTTTGAACGCCTTTCCACTCTACATTTGAGCTAGAAGAATGTGAAGACTTAATGTTAATTAGTAGCTATACTAGTCTGCTCTGATGTCTCAGTTTGCATTTTTTGTCCTTACAATCTTGTGTGGTAATTTGGCCTGTTGCTGCTCTCTCTCTAGCCACACTAGTCTGCTCTGATGCCCAATTTCCATTTTTTGTCCTTGTGATCTTGTGTGTTGTTTTGGCCTGCTGCTGCTGTGCTATGTGTGTGCATCAACCTTGTGCAGGTCATGCCGCCCCACAAAAAAGCCCAAAAATAAAAAAAACAAAAAAAGTCTGCATTTGTGCTGCAAGTTAAAAAACCAAATTGTTATGAACTAACTACCGACTAACCATAGAATTGTTTAAAAGATTCCTGTTTCCTGAAGACCAGAAATTCTATAGGTTGAGATCATGCTTGTGAACTACACTGGTGGGAGTTTCTGACCATTAGTGGTCAACCTTTGGTATTTTGTGATGACTTAGTGTTCAGTCATCAGATGCATGCTTTGGACGTCTACGTTTATATCATGTGATTTTGTGACCTGCATTCAGGAGAAAAGAGAGGATTATGTGTTTTGATGTTAGAATGCTGGAATATGCATCTCAAAATCAATGCATAAAAATGTTCATACATATTTACGTTGGATAGCACAACTTGGAGCACACTGGTATCAAAACTGAAGGCCCTAGCACTGCTTGGAGTATGGCAATATTAAAAGTTTGTCTCTGAACAATGGAATGTTGGGAACTTTACTAGCATTACCAGAAGGCCGAGGCGAATGCAATTGTGGTTGATATTGTCATTGACTTTGAAGATCCATTGGTCCGAAAATGTCATTTTTGTATGTCCTTGATTCATTATTTTCATCGATCCAAGTATTTCAATTGGTTAAATGTTATTAACATGTTGCAATGCCTATCTTACAAAGAAGATTGACATAGCTATGCAATGGAATCCATAAAAAATATATATTAGATGCATTGCTTTCTAACTACTGTGACTTCTATACTTTAGAGACCAGTTTAACATGCACTTGTTGCTATTGAGTGTGTCCATTTTTAGAAAAACCACCATAAAAAGCATGTGATGGAGAGAGAGATGGTGAATGCACAATAAAGGTAGGGAATGGGGAATGTGCGAGCGTGGTGTTGCAAAGTTCAATATCTTTGGGCAAACTAGAGTATATGTATATAGCTGATCAGCATCAAATCTCCATGTTGAACCAAGAGGGTATGTGTGCATATGTTCGCTTAGGGTCCCAATGACAATCACGAAAGTCCATTTGGAGGATGTTTATATAAGGTCTAGTCTTCTATGGTTGGTTAGGGTCACAATCATGAAAGTCCTTTTGGAAGGGGGTGTATATCTAAGGTCTAGTCTCCTATGGTTGGTTAGGGTCACAATCATGAAAGTCCTTTTGAAAGGGGGTGTATATATAAGGTTTGGTCTCATTTTCTCTCATAGATGATCCTTATTATGTCTTATCAACATCATTTTAAACATTTGATCATGATCATATTTTGCTTAGTCCACCTTATGAAATAATGGCCAAAGCTTTTGCCATTGGGATCTAAAATGTAATTTCTATGCTTGCTTGTACAAGGTAGTATGGGTTTGTTCTTGGGAGTATACAAGATGCAACACTCAATGGCATATTTGGAATGGACCTAGCACTCTCTAGAATGGAAGATTACCTTCTAAACATGGATTTTGAGAAAGTGTATGATCAGGTCAATTGGGAATTTCTTATGGACCTACCACTCTCTAAAATGGAGGATTACCTTCTGAACATGGATATTGAGAAAGTGTATGATAATGTCAGACGGGAATTAGTTATGGCTATATTAGAGAAATTTGTATGTGTTTTGTAGAAAGATGCAAGCATTGTTCACCAATGCATTGGCCACAATTTGTGTCAATGGCTATAATTTTGGGAGATTGGTTAGGAGGAGCACAAGGGATAGCTACCCTTTGGCTCCCTTGCTTTTTGCAATGGTCACACACTCGTTAGTTGCTTGTATTGATAATGTGACGTGTGGCAGCATTAAACATCTCCCCTTATTGGATGGCCAACTTTTATGTGCACAAACGTTTGCTCATGACAATTCAAATGTCATCTCTATTCATCCTTGGTCGGCCAACCTCTTTGTTGGGATGAACATGCCAATTTAGGTTTTAGCATAATACCCAAAGGCAAATCTATACATTGCCCTATTAGGTTGTTACACTAGAGTAGTGTTTGAGTGGTTTTATGAAGAGATTAGTAGAATTAAAGGCAAGCTAGGTCAATGCAATGCTTTGAGTGGATTTATGAAAAGATTAGTAGAATTGAAGCTAGTCTAGGTCAACAACTAGGATTGCCATGCATAATCATCTTCCTCAAGCAAATCTTGACCCTTGTCATAGTTTTTGCAACAATGATCTTTCCCTTTTCTTCCTACTAATGGAGGAAAATGGAAATTTTCTTTAAATAATGTCTTGAAGCTTTGGTGAGGGAAAAGGATGGCACATGGTGTCATGAGATAAGTGACCTCTTGAATCTCAAAAGGTGGGTTGGGCATTGAATTGATAAGGGAGAAAGTTGTCATGATTTTGCTCATTATCCTAAAGAAGATGTATGATGGTCAATCATGGTCAATTATCATGTCCCACTGGATTACTTCTACCAAGGCATATGGTAGAATTCACCACAATGGTAAATGGGAGGACATTATCTTTGGAGGGCAATACAATATCAAAATTAAGGAATCCAAAGTTGCGCAAGAATTGGCCCAATGTTTGGAAGGAGTTAACATCCCAATTTGAGTTGGAAAGGAGCTACTAGAAACAAGGTTAATTGCTCCCCTTTTCACAATATTTGGCTTTCTAGGTGTAGCTATGATGGGGGATTTATGCTTGCAAAAGAGAATGTTTCTCTAAGTTATAACATAAGCTCTAAGGGCCTCAACTGTTGGTTTGATGTGTGATCCTATGAATGGAAAATTTCATGGACCATGTCACATATTAGCTAAGTTTAATTATTGAAGAAAGTGATTGGTTGTGACTTATATGCTCAAGGCGTAAAGACCCATGACCAACCTCCCCACAACAGGACCATCCTCAATGGGTACATCAAGCTCTCCTATTCCTTTGTCATTGGTGTCTCAAATAGGAATTTTATTATATGTAGGTAGAATTTTTGAATGTGTGGACCATTTTTTTGACTGCAAGACTAGATATGGCACTTTTGAAATAGGTTCTCTACTAGGATATTGTTTAGGTGCTTTTGGGATAGTTCTTTTGGCTTTAAGTCGCAATGATCATCATACATTGGGGGTGGAGATGCCATATGGTGCTTTTAGTGTCATAGTTTGTTCTCCCTCTCATTCTTGTGATTCAACACTAGAGGTAGAAGGATCTTGTGAAGTGACTGCTATTGTGAGTAAGATCCTCTTTGGTAGGCTCAACTTTTAGTGTAGTGCCAAAGTTGGCAATTTGTACTACTGCTAGTTTCTTCATCAAGATCTCCACATTCTCCTCCTTGAATTTCTTAATGGCAAACTATGTTGGTTTTAGATATATCCTGTGCGAATAACATGAGGTGTTTGGTGATTGTCTCTTCCTCCTTTAGGACAATTCCTTTCTAGCATAACTTGCATGAGATTAGAGACTAGCTTTTGTACCAACATTTGCCTATTTTCTTGCACCTACTAGTCTCCTCCTCTTGATATTGTGTAATATTGATCCTTTGATTGATTTTCTAGAGTCCAATGAAGGCTCTCTCCAACTACTCATGAAACTACCTAATGTTTTGCACTTGTATGATAAGCACGATAGTCTCAGCTTGCTCCTCACAGTGAGTTATACTTGAATGTCTATACCATATTTACATAGAGATCTTTGGCTTTCCAAAGGTTCTTTTAGGATTTTTATCTCCTATCATTGACTCTTGATTATTAAATCTTGCTCATACAAAGTTCTCTTTAATGCACTACTCCTCAAGAATTTCTATAGTTGCCTTCTTTCTACTACTAGCTTGGTGTAATATCTTCTCCTTGTCAAGCAACCTTTGTGCTACTTGATGTTCTTTGATGGTCTTGTCCTTATCTTCTCGTAAATATTAGCATACCTCTTCAAGAATTGAGATACTATTTGCATTCTAGGCACTTTGGTTGGGTGGTTAGCTTCTATATTTGTGTTAGTAGGCCTTATTTGCAATGGAGGCTACTATGGCATATCATCTATGGATGTCTTTTCAAGCATATATGCTTTCTCAACTAATTTCTGTTAGATATGTTCAATGCCCCACCCTCATTAGGTACTACCAATGATCCATGGTGCTCAAAGTTGTAAGGCCCCCATTATGAGGAGAAGCCAAGTGTGAGCCCGGACATTGGTGGAGTCCTGACTTGTATATCAGATGAGGTCTATGTGACCGGATGGCAAAAAGGTGACCATTGTGGGTCTAATCTTTGGGTTAGACAGAGTGGTTAAGCTGGTAGCAACTCGAGGCACATTGCATTGAGTTGCGTAGTAAGGGAGTTAAAAGGTGCCCCTATTGTGGGGTCCAGGGGCCGCGGAAGCGGCCCCTGGCTGGGGGGTCCCAGGGGGGCCAGCGGCCCCCCTGGCGAGGGTCCGGGGGCAGCGCCCCCGGCCCGATGGTAAAGGGAATATTCCCTGGAATATTCCCTGGCCGACTAGTGGAGGCTCATATGGTAGGTCGGTCAGCAGGCCGACCTAACGACCTTCGCGGGCTATAAAAGCTAAACCCCTTCGCAGCCATCTTACACTCATCTTTCACCCAGTCAGAGTTGTTGTTCCAGCAAGCCTTAAGCTCTTCACCTATCTTCTGTCTAGATCGCCATCTAAGCTTAATTTAGTGGAAGTGCACGGGTGGACAGAGCCATCTTTGTATCAGTTGTTTGGAGTTAAAGAATTTTACTGATTCTCCTCTTATCTGTTGTGTACTCTCTATCTCTTTCTCAGATTCTGTTCGCTGCGCCGTGTAATATTTTACATGGTATCAGAGCCCAGGGGGCTCTAGAGATCGGAGAGCGTGCAAGAGGCAAAGGCTTCAATAGCAAAGAGAAACGATGTCGACTCCGGGAAGCAGTTCTGGCGCATCAGGAAGCGGTGCAGGAGGTGGTGCTGCTGTACCGGCTATTCAAACACTGAGGATTCGTCCACCAACCTTCAGCGAAGGCAAGTTAGATGGTACAAACTACACCTTGTGGAAGTTCAAAATTACAACTATCCTTGATTCTTATGAGCTTCTGGAGACTGTGCTGGGGACTGACGCAGAACCACAGCCTATCCCCGACCCATCAAATCCTAGTGTGATGATTCCTCCGAATGCAGATCTTCTACGAGCTTGGAAACGAAGGAATGCAGATGCTTTGTGTGCCTTAGTTACAAGCTGTTATGACAGTGTTTTGACTCTGATTCAGCATACAACCAAAGCGTCAGAGGCTTGGAATGTGCTAAGGAGTCAGTATGAAACACGAAACCAAACAAGGATTCAAAACTTGGAGAATCAACTAGCAGCGGAGAAGTTTGCTGAAGGAGAGACGGTTGAAGCATTCATCACTCGGATTAAGAATCTGCGCGACCAGATGGCTGGCGCTGGGATACAAAAGACTAGCGAAGAGCTAGCTCGGAGGTGTCTTCGGATTTGTCCACAAAAGTTTGATGGACTAGTAACTGCCCTTAATACTCAGGTGAGACCTCAAGCTTTGACTTTTGAGGAGTTTTGTGCATTATTAATGGAGGAGGAGTTGAGGCTGAAAGCCTGAGAAGGAAGCAACAATGGAGATGCTGCATTCTCTGCCAATGCAAAAGGCAAAGGTGTTTTCTCCACCAAAAATGATGGTGACAAAAAGAAAAAGGGCGGCAAGAAGAAGTTTCAAGGAGAGTGCTTCTACTGTAAGAAGAAAGGACATGCAATTGCAGATTGTCGTGTCAAGAAGGCAGATGAAAAGAATGGTACCCTTAAAACTAAAGGGAAAGAGACAGCCAATACGGCTGAAGCAGAGTTGGAATTATTCATGGCGACCATTGAGGAAGTGTGCTCCTCGGCGCAAGAAGAATCTACCACTGACTCTTGGGTGTTGGATAGTGGGGCCTCCCGTCACATGACCAACAAGAAAGGTCTATACAGTTCTATGCAGCCTCTACAAGAATCCATCACTGTGACGGTTGGAAATGATGCTAAATGCCCTGCTGCGGGCACATGTACTATTTCTTTTGTTGCTGCAAATGGTGAAGTCAAAAAGCTTTCAAATGTGTTGTATGTTCCCGAAATCAGGAGAAATCTCTTATCAGTTGCTGCCATAACTGATCTTGGTCATGAAGTGAGGTTCAAGAAGACAGGTGCAGAAATTATTGATAGTGCTGGCACAATTGTTGGCAAAGGAGAAAGAAGGAACAACCTGTATGAGCTAAGTGCTCTTACAGCCACCGCTGGAGTGGGCACAAGTAAGCTTTGGCATGAAAGGTTTGGACACATCGGATTTGCAGTATTGAAGGAGATGCAAAAGCAAGGTATGGTTGCTCACCTACCTACAATAACTGAATTGAAGGAACCATGTGAAGCTTGTATGATGGGCAAGCAACAGAGAAAGGCATTTCCACAAGAAAGCAAGAATAGAGCACATGCTCCTCTAGAGTTGGTGCATGCTGACTTGTGTGGTAAGATGCCTACACAGGCCTTGGGGGGATCTTCTTATTTTATGTTGATTGTTGACGACTACAGTAGGAAGATGTGGGTGTACTTCCTTCGTGATAAGGCTCAAGCTTTTGGTAAGTTTAAAGAATGGCTAATACTTGTTGAGAATGAAACAGGGAAAAGTGTGAAGAAATTTAGAACAGATGGTGGTGGTGAGTTCAACTCAAAGGAGTTTGAAGGCTTTTGCAAGAGCAAAGGGATCAAGCGTCAATTGACGACGCCTCACACACTCAGCAGAATGGTGTTGTGGAACGCAGGAATCGTACCATTGTGGAGATGGCAAGATGCATGCTAAAGGGCAAGGGATTGCCTAACCATTTTTGGGCTGAAGCTGTTAATACTGCAGTCTACATTCTAAATCGGAGCTACACAAAGGCTCTCAAGGGAAAAACACCTCATGAGGCTTACACTGGTAAGAAACCATCTGTTTCACATTTCAGAATTTTTGGATGTGAATGTTATGCACATGTTCCGGATGAGAAGAGAAACAAGTTACAACCAAAAAGCAGAAAATGTATCTTCTTGGGTTATAGTGATGAGCAGAAGGCTTACAAGTTATATGACCAAGAGGCAAAGAAGATCATCGCGAGCCGTGATGTGGTGTTCAAGGAGGAGCTGCATACAGTGGAGGAGGAGAAGGCAAGGTCTTCCACTTTATCATCAAGCGAAGAAGTAGTCCACTATGAACCTGTCCCGAGAGCTATCCCTATCCTTAAGGAGGAGGAAGCATCATCTTCAGATGATGAGGAAAAAGTTCACCAACCTGACATCACCCCACCGGAAAAGCCATTGCCGCGCTGGGTGAAGCAGCTCTATGACCACAATAATCCTATGCCTGCATCTGTTGAGGAGAAGGCAGACGGACCAAGGAGGTCTCAGAGAATAGAGGAGCAAAGGAGGGCTTCTGCTCACATAGTCAACATGGCCTTGATGGTTGAGATTATGAGAGAAGTAAAGGAGCCAACTGACTTAGAAGAAGCACTTGCAGATCCATCATGGAAGGCTGCTATGCAGGCGGAGTATGACAGCATAATGAAGAATGACACTTGGGAGCTAGTGGATCGGCCAGCAAAGCGGAAGATTATTGGCACCAAGTGGATCTGGAAGGTAAAGTACAAGGCTGATGGTACCTTAGAAAAGTACAAAGCTAGACTGGTTGCCCAAGGATTTTCACAAGTTGAAGGGTTTGATTTTCAAGAGTCATTTGCCCCAACTGCCAGAATGACCACTATTCGCACGGTACTTGCAGTGGCTGCCCACAAGAAGTGGCCAGTGTACCAAATGGATGTTAAGTCAGCGTTCTTAAATGGTGACCTCAAGGAGGAGGTGTACGTGGCTCAGCCACCAGGGTTTGAGGCCCCCCATTCTGAGAACAAAGTGTGTAAACTGAAGAAGGCATTGTATGGGCTGAAACAAGCCCCCAGAGCATGGTACCAGCGGATAGATAGGTTCTTTTTAAACCTAAACTTCAAAAGATGTGCCTCAGATGCTAACTTGTATGTTTACAGGGATGGTAAAAAGGCTGTAGTGATTGTCCTATATGTGGACGACCTTCTTATTACAGGTGACTATGAAGATATGATCAACCAAACTCGAAAGGCTTTGAGTTTTGAGTTTGAAATGACAGACTTGGGCTTGCTGCACTATTGTTTGGGGATTGAAGTCTGGCAAGAGCCAGGAAAGATCTTCATCTCTCAGAAGAAGTATGCATGGGAGATCTTGAAGGCATTTGGCATGACCGAGTGCAAGGAGATAGCTACACCTATGGAGGTGAATGTAAAGTTATCCGTTGAGGATACATCAGCACTAGCAGACATTGGGAGGTATAGGAGGTTGGTCGGCAGTCTAATCTACTTGTGTAACACCAGACCAGATATCAGTTTTGCTGTTGGTGTTTTGAGCAGGTTCTCAAACAAACCTCATGAGAGTCATTGGAAGGCTGGGATGCGGGTGCTCAGATACTTGAAGAAAACTCTTGACTATGGTATCACATACAGTTTCGGAACTTCTCTTGTGGGGAACTGTGACTCAGATTGGGGAGGAGACATTGATTCCAGGAAGTCAGTTTCTGGTTATTGTTTCTCTTTGGGTTCAGGAATTTTCTCTTGGATTAGTAAGAAGCAACCAACAGTGGCATTGTCTTCTACCGAAGCAGAGTACAAGGCAGCTTGTTTTGCTGCATGTGAGGCCGTATGGTTGAGAAGGATTCTATGGCATATGGGAGTGCAGGATGAAGAACCAACTCTGGTGAGATGTGACAATCATAGTTGCATCGCCATTGCCAAAAATCCAGTGTTTCATGCACGCACCAAACATATAGAGATCCAGTATCACTATGTGCGTGATTTGATGGAGGATGGGATAGTGGAATTGGTCTACTGTCCAACAGAGGAGAATGGAGCAGATATCTTCACCAAAGCACTTACGAAGGATCTGCTTCAAGTTCATCTTCAGAGACTCGGCATTGGGCCGAGGAGATAGTTCACCTATGGGTGGACATTGAGGGGGGGTGTTAGATATGATCAATGCCCCACCCTCATTAGGTACTACCAATGATCCATGGTGCTCAAAGTTGTAAGGCCCCCATTATGAGGAGAAGCCAAGTGTGAGCCCGGACATTGGTGGAGTCCTGACTTGTATATCAGATGAGGTCTATGTGACCGGATGGCAAAAAGGTGACCATTGTGGGTCTAATCTTTGGGTTAGACAGAGTGGTTAAGCTGGTAGCAACTCGAGGCACATTGCATTGAGTTGCGTAGTAAGGGAGTTAAAAGGTGCCCCTATTGTGGGGTCCAGGGGCCGCGGAAGCGGCCCCTGGCTGGGGGGTCCCAGGGGGGCCAGCGGCCCCCCTGGCGAGGGTCCGGGGGCAGCGCCCCCGGCCCGATGGTAAAGGGAATATTCCCTGGAATATTCCCTGGCCGACTAGTGGAGGCTCATATGGTAGGTCGGTCAGCAGGCCGACCTAACGACCTTCGCGGGCTATAAAAGCTAAACCCCTTCGCAGCCATCTTACACTCATCTTTCACCCAGTCAGAGTTGTTGTTCCAGCAAGCCTTAAGCTCTTCACCTATCTTCTGTCTAGATCGCCATCTAAGCTTCATTTAGTGGAAGCGCACGGGTGGACAGAGCCATCTTTGTATCAGTTGTTTGGAGTTAAAGAATTTTACTGATTCTCCTCTTATCTGTTGTGTACTCTCTATCTCTTTCTCAGATTCTGTTCGCTGCGCCGTGTAATATTTTACATTTCTTGACTATTGCTACTTAGCTCTAGATGAGATCAAGGACTTCTATGGTATATGGTATGGGTGCATGGTATCCCCTAAAGCACATTCTCTTTTGCCTTTTCCAAAGTAGTTGCTCTATGGTATACGGTATGGGAGCATGGTATCCCATAAAGCACCTTCTCTTTTAGCTTTTTCAAAGTAGTTTCTACTTATTCCTCATTTCTCATATTGCTACTACATGGAGGCTCTTTTTTTGTTGATTTATTCCTCAAAATATCTTCTAACCATGCACTCATAAACTATCTTTGTGTCATCATTGGGCCTTTTTATAGTGGAGCCTACTATGGTACATCATCTATGGATCTCTTTTCAAGCATATCCACTTTCTTAGCTAATTGCTTGACTATTGCTACTTGGCCCTAGATGAGATCAAGGACTTTTTATGGTATATGGTATCGGAGCATGGTATCCCATCAAACGCCTTCTCTTTTCCCTTCCTCGAAGTAGTCGTTACTTATTCTTCCTATGGGCTTTGCAACTATTCCTTATATTCCTTTTGCATGGAGTCTCTTTTTTTTTTGATTTTTTCCTAAAAAATAATCTAAGCATGCACTCATAATCCTCCCAATCCTTAACTTTTTGGGCTTGAGAAACCTATTTATCTTCCCTTGATTTCTCCAATTTTGAGCTCAATTTTTCTTCCTCTTGTTGTTGGTTGATCCTATCTTGCTTTGTTTAAATTAATTTTGATTTATTTTGATCTTTCTCTTTAGTTTTTCCTTCTTTTTAGATTCAACATGCTTTCTTCTCTATGCATCCTCATTTTTTCCCTTATGTAGTGATCATTTTAATGCTTGACTGTTCGGTCTCCTAAGGAAATAGGCTTTGGGCTATTGGCCATGGAGCATCTTGATCATTGAGGGAATCCTTGATGATCCAAGGAAGTGCATTGCCAAATTTGATCATGGAAGCCTTGGCTTCCGCTATATGTGTGACTACTATGATGATTTAAGTAAGTGCATTGCCAAAGTTGATCATGGAAGCCTTAGCTTCTAACCCTTGCCTCTTATGAGATGTGCTTTGTGACTACTATGAGCCTCTTGCTCATAGAATTAAGTTGTTCCACAAAGCTGCAATAGTCATCATTGCTCTATATTTAAGCTATTGTTTAGCTACCATAATTGGAATCTTAGATTGCTATGTAGTAGATGTTGCTACACCCATGTTGGGGCCTCATCCCCAACAAGTGTTTGTAGTGTAGATTGTCAAAAAATAGCAAGAAGGAGAGAAGAATAACTCAAGAGAGATGGTTGATTTCATTGCATCAGTGATATGATGAAGATATATAAATTAATAACACCTTGATGACCTTTGAAATCTTATAGTTCACAAATCCACCCCACTAAAACATGGCACATATGGAAGACTTGAACCTGGTGGCCATTGATATGTTTTGATGCATAAGGCTACAAGTGCTTATGGAAGTATTTCACTACAAATTATTTTTGGCATACCTAAAGTTGAGGACCTCAAGTGGATAAATTGCAATTCTATTAGTTGAAACCACTCTTTATTTTGATTGAGCATTCTTGTATGGATGCACGTAAACTTTCCTTTTGCTCCTATTCAGTTTCTTCATTATCAACACTTTTTGATCACACACACACACACACGCACGCACGCACGCACGCACGCACGCACGCACGCACGCATGCACACGCACATGCACACGCACACGCACGCGCACACGCATGCACGCACGCACGCACACACGCACACACACAGAGAGTCTCTCTCTCTCTCTCTCTCTCTCTCAACCAAATTACATGTTGGATATCAAACTTCATTCAACATTGTTAGTCACTCTAGAGTAAGTTGTTCTTAAATTTACTTATGGTGCAAATGTGGCCTTAAATAGAATTTACTTGTCATAAAGGTTCCCTTTCAAATATATGAGCTTAGTTATGTATATATATCTTGCACACACACACACACACACACTCTCTCTCTCTCTCTCTCTCTCTCTCTCTCTCTCTCTCTCTCTCTCTCTCTCTCTCAATAGATAGGATATATTAGAGTGTTTTATGATCAATATCATTTATCATGCATAAATGATAAATGATATTGATAATATCATACACAATCACCAACTCTCTTGTGTAGTTGGTCTGTCATCTATATTCAAGGCCCTTATGAAATTGATCCTTGTCTTCAAGATTTTCCACAATTAACAAATGAGATATGTACAAGAGATAAAACAAATAGTTGAACTAAAAAGTGGCATAAATAGGACGTGTAAGAGACAAAATAAATAGTTAAACTAAAAAATCACCAAAAATTGAGTGCCATGGAAGACATAACAAAAGGTTGAGTTACAGGGCTTTATAGTGCTCACGCAGATACACTACATCTTGCATGCATGTATCCTAGGCATATGTACACAGAAGAACTTTGTCCCTTTTACACAAAAAAGATTTGTTAGAGGATCATCTTCACCCAACTACTATTTCTCATTTTCTATAGGTCCTATAGTAGACTCCTTCTCTCTCTCCAGCTTCTCTTTTTACTCTTCAAAGACAAGAACTTTAGTGGGGTCCTTTTTCTCCAGCTCAGAAGCACTTTGTCCCTTTTACAAAAAAAGGATTTGTTAGAGGATCATTTTCACTCGGCTACTATTTCTCATTTTTTGTAGGTCCTATAATAGGCTCCTTCTCTCTCTCCAGCTCCCCTTTTTGTTCTTCAAAGATAAGAACTTTAGTGGGCTCCTTCTTTTTCTCTAGCTCCCCTTTTGGTCTTCCCTGAGATAGTAGTCTCAGTGGATTCATCTTTCTCCAAGTCCCCCTTTTGCACTTCATAGAGAGCACGTTTAGTGGGTTGCTTCTCTCTCTCTCTCTCTCTCTCTCTCTCTCTCTCTCTCTCTCTTCTCTCTCTCCAAGTTTGCTTCTGCAGTTCACAGTCAATATGTTCTCCCTTTTGGTTCTTAACTCCGTCCACCATGAACTCTAGCTCCACATTATGCATATGGGTTGTTACCTTTCTATAGCTGCATCAATCATTATCTCATCACAAGACTTAGTAATCGAGGGGTCATTTGTACTTGGCACCTCCTTATGCACATCAAAAACCACCTAGGAGTGGGAGTCAATATGGGTTTGATGTGTATCTTCATCAAGTCTCATAGCAAAGGCCCTTGCCTCCCTCTGAAATGTCCTTTTGCAAATCACCTACTAAGTCTTGAATTTATTCTTGAAAGGTGGAGTAGGAGTGGAAGCATGAGCAAAAGTAAGAGAGAAGCAAAATCTATGGAGGTTTAAGTAAGAGAGAGCAAGATGATGTGAAGGAACTCCAACAGTGACAATGTATGAGACCTGCCTTCCCTTATTCTATTGTCCTGTAAAAAATAAAGAATAAAGTGATAGTGACGAGCAGCCACCATATATAGTATACAAGTGTGTAGACAGTAAGTATAAGTAAATGTAGATAGTTAGGCACATGTGGCCTTTAACCCCCAATAGCCTCTCACTTAAACGTGAATGTGCATGAGTGTGGAGAGAACAAAGAAAAATGTGGTGAAGTACAAAATGTACATATAAGTATAATAAGATGAGGAATAGATGTCATCTCATCCTACACCATTATCTTCCTAAGAAAGACATAACATTCCATTCGGAGACTTTTAGTGAGAAAATTTGCAAGATTCTCGTCAATCGAGATCTTGACAAGATCTTGACTAACAATAATCTTGTCAAGATCTTGTTAGTTGAGATCTTGATAAGCTCTATCTACTTGTCCTCAACCACTTCTTTGATGAAGTCATAACAAACCTCAATGTGCTTGGTATTCACATGAAAAAATTACATGCCAACTGAATGGCACTCATAGAGTTCAAATACAATGTGGGAGTCATAATCATACCAACATTTGCCACTAGATATCTGAATCATATGGCCTCCTTGCAAGTGTTAATGTGGCTGTAATATACTCAGCCTTCGTAATAAACACAACCGTGCATTTGTGCACCTTGAAGATCCAAGAAACCACACCTCTTGCAAAAGTAAAGATATAGCAAGAGGTGGACCTTTCTATTATCTGGATGTCCTACATAATTAGACTTTGTGTAGCCCGTGACTCCAGTATCATGGCTACCATAACAAATGCACATATATGCAAGCAGTGCCCTTAAGGTATCTCATGATACCCTTCATGGCATCCCAATATTGTCTGCCAGGTGTCACTATATGATGAACTACAACTCCCATTGCAAATGCTATGTTAGGTCAAATTTCTATCATGGCATACATCAAGCTGCCTGCTATGGATGCATACATGATCTTGGCCATCTCATCCCTCTCCAATGTACTTGATTGACCTTCACATGAGAAGGTAATGGGTAGCCAATAGGCTTACTACCATGCATATGGAACTGCTCAAGGACGTTATGATTGTACTCCTTTTGTGACAAGTAGAAGAGTCCCATAGGGTAACTGCACATAGTGCGCATACCAAGTATGTGAGAGACATAACCCATGTCCTTCATCTCCAAGCTCTTCTTGAGATGATTATTCAAATCATCCAACTCATCATGAGCATTTTCATTAATTAACATATCATCAATGTATAGCATCAAAATGATAAGGCTACCATCACAGCCTTCTTATATTAAGATACGGATCCATATCACCATGGGAGTAACCTTGTGAATGTATAAAGGTATCAAACTTATGATACCATTCCCTAGGTGCATACTTAAGTCCCATAGACTTTTCCTCAACTTGCACAATAGGTTTTCCTTGCCCTTTTCTTTAAATCCCTTAGTTTTGTTACAT
Source organism: Lygodium microphyllum (assembly GCF_053477565.2). Lineage (NCBI taxonomy): Eukaryota > Viridiplantae > Streptophyta > Polypodiopsida > Schizaeales > Lygodiaceae > Lygodium > Lygodium microphyllum. Next base: position 7,641,554 of record NC_141149.1, on the reverse strand, counting down.
ATAAATGTCCTCATGCAAGTTTCCATGAAGGAAAACTATCTTCACATCCATCTGGTACAAGTCCAAATCCATTTGCACAATGAAGGCCGAGGCCCAGCATAGGGTAGTCATCTTGACCATATGAAATAATATCTCATCAAAATCAACTCCCTTCTCTTGCTAAAACCCTTGGCAACCAATTTGGTCTTATATGTTGGTTTAGGGCAATTAGGGGTACTATTCAACTTATACATCCACTTATATGGCAATGCATGTTTTTCATTGGGAAAAGGAATTGAATCCCATTGTGGGTTTAAAAAAAAAAAGAATCATACTCAGATTGCATGGCCCTCTTATTTAGAAGAGTGACTATCACCTTTGTACATAGCCTCCTTGTAAGTAAGGGGCTCACCATAATCTATCACCATGACATAATGCATAGAGGGCTCAAACTGATCAAGAGGATATAAGACTCTAGTGGAGCATCTCAAGACTAGATGTGGGGCTTGTATGGCTTGTTCTCTCTATCCAATATCATGATCATGTAGACCATTATATTATCAGTGTAGAACTGTAGCAGGCTAATTAGGACTAGTTGTATTATAATAGGAGGCTCCTTCTGAAAGATCACCGTGTGTATCTCAACTACTGACTTTGGTCCCATATGCATCTTTTTCTCATGGAATATGACATCATGGCTACGGATAATCTTCCAAGCCTAGAGATCCCAAAGGTGATAGCCCATCTCATCTGCATTACCATATCCAAGAAAGATACATTTGACATGCTTCATATCCAACTTATTGCATTTGTCTTTTGGCAATATGGCAGAAAGCCTCACATCTAAAGACAGACAAATGTGCACACAAGGGAGGTTTACCAAATGATATCTCCTTTGCAACTCTACCATCAAGAGCAGTGCATGGGGATTGATTAATAAAATAAATTGTAGTAGTAATTGCCTCAGCCCAAAAGTATTGTGTTAAGCCTTCTTGACTAAGTATATTATGAACTCTTTCATTAATAGTTCTATTCATACGCTCTCTACAACACCATTCTAGGGTGGGGGTGTATGGGGTATTCAACTAATGATTAATACTCCCCTTATCACAAAATTTCTCAAATGCCTTGGAGACATATTCATCATCAGATTGTAGGCATTCAGTGTATGCCAAGATTGGTTCTCAACCATGGCAAGAAAGCACTTAAATGTACCTAACATCTTTGACTTCTACTTAATAGGATAGGCCCAAACCTTATGTGAATAATCATCAATAAACATGACAAAATACTTAGGATTATGTAATGACTAACAAGGAATGAAACCACAAATATCTAAATGAACAAGAGCCAAAGGTTCACCCACAAGCATAGAGCCAAACTTTTAGAGTTACGTGTCTACCTAACATATAAACAATGATCACAAGAGTCAAAATATGAGTAGTCAAGAGGTAGACAATATTATAAATGAGTGAATAATTTCATTCCTTTAAGGGGCATATGCCCATGACAACAATACCAAAGAGATAGATGAGGAATATTGATAATGGTCAAAACATGATCCACGAAGCCAGATACAAGCAAAGGATATAGGTTGCCAATCTTGGCACCTCTAGCCAAAACAAGACTACCACACGAGTAATCTTTTATGTAGAATAACCAAAAGAGACATGGTACCTATCATCATCCAATTGTCGAGTAGACATAAGACTTTTAGTTAAAGCCGGGACATGACACACATCATGAAGTCCAAATGGAGCACCAATATCAAACTACAATCTCACATTACTTATGCTAATAATATCCAATGTAATGTCATGTCCTAGTCTTAACCAAACTTGTAGCAGTATGATAGGTATAAAACTAATGATGATGTAGGGTAATATAAACTGAAGGCCCTGAATTGAGAAGCCAACATCGAGAGTAAGAAAAGGAACATCAGTCAATCAAGTAGCATCAAGTGATGAAGTAGCAAGTATGTAACCATCTAAGCGATATTCCAAAGCATTTATTTCTTCTATCTTTATACTGGACTTAACAAGTATGTAATGATCTAAGATGTATTCCAAAGCCTTTTTCACATCCATCATTGTGCATCTTATACCACTATGGCCTTGAATGACCCTACTACACACATATGATAAATAAGAGAGGACTTAGGACCATGGGACTTATCATGGATTTCCCATGAGACTTAGATTTTCCCATGTTAGTTGTGATTCTCTACCATGATTATTATTCCCATTACCACTACGTTTGTCTCTCACTATAAGTCCATGAGAAGTATGGATTGCATCAACATCCTTCACATTTAAATCTTTTGTAACCAAAACACCCTCTACATCCTTGAGCTAAAAGCCACATTCAAGAGAATTTCTAGTCTTATAAGACTTCACAATGTATCCCAAGTCTCAGGTAGTGTGACAAGCAGGAAAATAGACTTTACATTCTCCTCAAGCTTGAGGCCTTGCAAAGTAAGCTAACTAAAAATAGAATGAAACTTATTCAAGTGAGAAGAGATAGATGTTTCTTTCTTCATACAAATGTCCATGATTTTCTTAAGCCAGTACAACTAAGTTGTAGGACTTTGCTTATCATAGAGATCACAAATCTTTTTTCCATAATGCATAAGTACCACCCTCAGTCTCAATGACACTGAAGTATACTTGCTTGGACAATGACAAAATAATGATAGATTTGCGTAGCTAATCAAGCTCTTCCCAATCCTTTGCATCATAAAGTTTTAGCTCTATCTCCTCTAATTTCAATGGCTTGACTTGCTTCTTTTGCACCAGTACACCTGCCAAAATCTAAGTCTTCTAATACTAGAAGTTATTGCCATTCAACTTCTCTATGTTGAAGATAGCACTATCATTGGAAGCATTTGAAGCACCTACCATTATGTTTGCCAAATAAAAAGAGTAGAGATTGCTATAATAACAAAAAAAATCCCAAAAACAAAGCCAAAAAGAGTACTACGAGGAAGATTGAGCCAATACACTACTATCCAAAAGCAAGAAGTAGTAGAGTGTTGAATACAAGTGTTTGCGCTCAAAGAAACTCCTCAAAATTTATTTTCAACATGGTAATCCATAAAAATGCAGTAAATGAACATGTAACTATAGGCAAACATGTAAAAGAATAAGCATCTACTACTAGCAAAATTCGGATAGCAACTAGGATACACAATGCAACTAGTAGTGTAGCAGCACAAACCACCAAGTATCATAGGCCATCAAAACATCAAAGGCATCAGGTACATAGATGCATACCACAATGCATGCAAACATGTATCCACCATTGGCAACCCATTAACAATAATCAGTGCAAGGTGTCCAAATCAAAGGTAAATTAGCCCACAGTCATAAACCTCTACAATGATAGTGTATGCATAGACCAAAAGAGGAAATGAGAGTCTCCGATTGACTCAAATGAACCAAGCTTTGCATTAAAAATACCAAGTACTTACACTGGAGAAAATTAGGAGTATCTAAAGTAGTAAAGACAGCTCAATGCATAGAGCTCATAGCATTCGATTGCCCAAAATACGTCATGTATACATTTGAAAGCATAAACTTGCAATGAGTCTTCAAGCCTACAAGTGAAAATTGCCGAAGCAAATAGCCACTACCCAAGTGCAACCAACCAAGCTCAAATCTAAGATGTAGAGCTCAACACAAGCATATTTGGACATAAACAACAATATCAAGCATCACAATAACCATGTAGCATACTCAAATAACATGTAGGCATTAAATGCATAGAAATACACTGTGAATGTTTGATATACAAACTTTGCTACAATATAGACCCTTTAAATGTTGAGCTATTTGAGCTCTAATCATCCAAGAAGGCTTCCTAAGCATTAAACCAACGTCCCAGAGCTAGAAACTTGCCCCCATAATCATTATATGAACTATAGGCATTCAAATACATGTTTCCCACAGTGTACTACACTAGACTTGCTCTATTTGCATAGTCAATTGCTAAGCATATGCACTTGAAATAATGCTTAAGATCAAGCCTTTAACACTAGGAGCAATGCCCAAGAGTTGGGGCAACACACAAGAGCTAGATCATGAGTTGAAAAAGTGAATTGATGCCAAGAATGGGGGTAGTTAGTAGGTGCAATCCATGTAGGCTACTCCTATGATTTTATTATTGGTGGTGAGGACAAAGCTCACTGAAGAAGGCTCAAAGAAATTTCCTAGAGGTTCTTAGCAAGACTAGAAGGTGTGGAGCTAATCAGAGAAGCAACAAGATTGATGCATACCTTGATGTGTGGATGTCATGAAAGCTTCCTTCTCAGGTTGTGAATGCAATGTCGGTGAAGGTCCTCCAATGCCCAATGTGATACCAGTCGAAACATGGAGTAGGAGAAGCAGAGTGGAAGCAAGATCTATGGAGGTTCGAGCAAGATGGTATGTGGAAATTCCAACAGTCACAATGTATGACCTACCTTCCCTTATTCTATTCTTATGTAAAGAATAAAGAATAAAGAATAAAGAATAAAGTGATAATAATGGGCAGCCACCACTTGTAGTGTACATGTTGATCCGGGTTTTTTACAAATCGGATTTCTACCACAAAATTTGGCCAAAACCCCTATCAAGAGCCTCACCCATAGCTTAAACCCTACATCTTATCACTTTGGGTTTACTCTTCAAGTACTAGATATGCTACATTGATTCTCGGTTATGATAAATCTAGCAAGTGAAAAAACATGTTCTTAGGAGGGATGCCAATGTAAAGGGTAAAAGGGATGGGCTATCTTAGTGAAGGTAGAAATGGATTACACCTAGGGGTTGAGTGAGTGCATAGATTTTTTCAAAGGACTAACCTCCAACTACACTTGGGTTCCATCTGCATCACCAAGATTCGGGATCTATCATCATCATTAGAGAACACCTCACCCTTATATACAAGTCAATGTCTACATCATGGTGTCATTTGGATCTTACACAAAAGCTTACAAGTATGGAACCCCTCTGTCACATGCTTATATGTATATAAGGAATTAAATTCAAAGTAAATTTTGAAAGTATTTTTTAATAATTTTAATAAATCCCACGAAAAATCAAATTTCAAAAAAATTCTTATGTCGCCCGACGGTTTCGACCTGGTCTATAAAGTTGTAGAAGAAACTTTTTTTAGATTCTTCATTGATTTGAAGTTATGAAGGCGCAGACTGCTGGCTGCAGGTAAATTTCTTTTCTCTTTCACCCTTATCACATCAACTTTTCATTTTATCATTCTTGTAAATATATTATAATAATGTGTTTTGGGCACCCACCTCTTGTAATCTAGCTCCCTTTCTTTAGCTTGTCTACCACCATCCTTGGCTTCTTGCATGATGACCAAGGTGGGGACTTGTCCCATCCACTATTCTCCATATTATCAAAGATGCCATACATCATCTAGGATTATGTTGACCAAGAAGATTAGCTTGATCTAATCCCTCATGGAGGCTATATAAGGTACCCATGGAGATGTAAAGAAACACAATCACAAGCATATGAGAGCACTCTAGATCACCAAGCCCAAAGGAGAGCCACTAAGAGCACATTATGCAACATCCTCATGCTAGTCTATCTCTTTGAGGTAAGCTATGAGTGAGTCTCTTTTTTTATATAGCATTCCATGAATACATAATGGCAAGATTTCTCTACCTCTTCTCCTCTTGTCTCCCTCTCTTCTCATCTCTCTCCCTCTCTCTCATATTCTAATATGACGTCTAGATCATATGGTGTCCAGATCATATGTACTCTCTTCTAATTCTCCCTCTACATTCATAAACTTATTAAGTAAGACTTGCCATATGATCTATTGGTGGGGAATTCTTATTTTCTCATGTTATATATATGTTCATGGGAGAAATTAGGAGCCATCACCTCTCTTAACCTTCCATCATCTTCATTTCCCTTAAGATGGGCTACAAATTCTCTTTTATGAAGTTGTGTTCTTTCCATTCACTTAGGAAAGGGATATCCTAGCCCATCCTCCCTTTGGCTAAGTGGTGCCGTTCTTTAGCTCTCTTAGTGAGGATTGGAGGTTGGGTGGGTAAGAGGCAGCCCACTCATCTTTTCAACTCTCAATGTGTGGGAGTAGTAAGTACAAGTAAATATAGTTGGCTAGGCACATGCGACCTTTAACCCCCAGTAGTTTTGTAATTGAGTTGTGCATTTTTTATCGCCCAAGTTTTTATTGGGATCATTAATCCCTTACATCTCTTCTATGTACTTATCAAAGTCATGTCTACCCTTAGAGTCCTTATCTTGTAGCATGGTTGTTTGCATACTCCATATTTACCTCAAACTACAAAGTTCAACAAGATGATCCATTACAAATAAGAAAAACAAGAATAAGGCAAACAATGTAAAGAAGAAGAGAACAATTACTTTTTTGAAGATGTCCCTTGTGAGCCCAACTCTTGGACAATTCAGGGATTTTCTAATTGCACCTAGCTTTTGCAAAAGTATCATTTGTCATGAGAGTGGTAGTGAAGAAAGGGGGTGGTATTGGTGCCTAAAGGCCATGAAAGAACCAACCACATAGACAAAGTCTAAGCACTCCCCACAAGCAATGCAAGACCCCAAAACATGGATTGTGTTGCCTTCATTCACAATGTGGGGTCTAAGAAATAATGTGAAACTTCCACTCCTTTTAGTTCTATACTAAACATTTTAACAAAGTCACTTTGGACTTGAGCTTCTTGACACTCGACCTCAAGCAAATCACATTCGATCTACATTATGAACATGAAGATGTCATTTTAGTAAATAATACTAAGCTAATATCCTATAGGAATATTAATAGTAATAAATAGTAAATAGTGGTAGAGCTGACGTTGAAGTAATCAAGCAATACTAACAAGAAAGTACCAATGTTTGAGATTGGTACTAAAAAGAACACAAACCTGGTACTCAAGATATATATGCATGTGATGATCTTACCAAATTGTACTAATAGATTAAACGTCAACACTCTAGATTTTCAAAGACGATTTTAAAAACTTTGCATGTAGAGAATATAATCTTGTACCAAAAAGGTAACAAAGGGGTTTTTAAAGTATATGAGCTAGAAAAAGGTACCAAATAGTACAAAAAGGTATAACCAAGTCCCAAATAGTACAAAAAGTATCAACTAACATAGCTCCCCAAAGGTTTACTGTAAAAAATACAAATATGTAGTAATATATAAAGTACCAAAATGTATCAAAATGATGTTCACACAAAAATATATAACAATGTACTAAACACTACAAAAGGTACCAAATAATAATTGAAATAAAAAAATTTCAAAATTAACAAATCTATATGCCTTTAGGATATAAATTCTCAAAAGTTTGTTGTAAAAAGTACAAACAAACATAAGAATAAGGTACAAAAGGTCCATGATAAAATATACCATAATGTTCTAAAATTACATGAATGTATCAAAGTGTACAAAAACGTTCATTCTGAATATATAATAATGTATCAAAATGAATAAAGGGTACCAAAAGGTTCCAAAATTTTCATTACAAAATGGTTTCAAAATTATATTCATTTCATTACATTCAAAAAGTACCAAACTATACCAAAATGATCCAAACTTTTCAAAATGCACCAAAATAAAAACAACACTAGAGTTACTGAGTACAATAGCTACCAAAGGAAAAAGAAGATACTAAAATGTAAGTCAAAAATGCCTATTGAGCTTCCACCCCTTGGGCAAGAAGTTGCAAACCTAAGTGGGTCTCCAAGTCAATGAAGCATGTGATTTGACACATTCAAATCAATCTACACTTCTTTTACCTCTTTAGTATTAGGTGGACCTTGTTGGTGTAGCTCATTGAGGTTAATTCTCTTAGCTAGGGGATCGGAGTCCTCAACCCTTGTTGGAGAGTTTCCCTTGGCTAATGTAACCTCCCCCTCAACTTTTGCACATAGTTTGTTGGAATCCTATTGGCAATGCCCTACAAATCAGAAATGTAATTTGCTTTTGAAAGGTTCAAACATCACAACATTATGCCCTTCAATAGTATAGATGTTGCTTACACCCTCTATGTAGTCGGCAGTCTTCTTTTTTGACCCAGGTAGGCCACTTGAAATATGTACTTTGCCCTCCTTCAATTATCTAACTTCCTTTCTAGTCCTCTAGGCTTGCTTTTACACACGTTTATCATATTTGCCTCAACCTTTTTCCATGCAATCTTACGTGTTGATGGGTTTTTTTTGCATCACTAAAGCTCTCAAATGCATATCACCTAGCAAAATTTGCCATGATCTCTCTACATGATGGGGAGACTTGATACACCTTATGGAAAAGTAGTATGCAATCCTCAAAAAACCCAATTACTTACCCCTCTTCTTTGTTGTTGATCTATCCTCTTACACAAAGAAGGGATTTTTTTTTTGTTGTCTCATTGAAGAGATTGTGTGTCCTCTCCTATGATTAACCTATGTCCTATTTTGGTGCTCCAGATCCTGTGATGTTGCATTGTTCCTTGGTACTATGGGACTCCTTCTAGCTATTGGTGGGTGTTTGGGCCCCCTTTGTTTTGGATCATTTCTCGATATAGCAACTCTAGGGCTTGCCCTCATCAATGGACATTTGTTAACCCCAGCTCGAGATGTAAGAAAAAGAAGTAAAATACGGATGCAATGAAAGAAGCAGGACGGAGAACAAGCAAGGCACAAGGATGGCCTCAAAAATCAAGTCAAAGGCAAAAAGTGCATTTTTAAATGCAAGGCACCCTAAAAATTGTTGTAAAAGAGAGCCAGACTCCCTCTTGTGCAAAATGTAAAAGGTAGGCGGGCATAGGCTAAAGAATAGGGCAAGTAGAATGGAAATGGAAAAGAGGACCTTGCCAGAAGAGATGGGTGCCCAATGGATTTTAGGGCATGTGTATAAACTCCAAAAAGTAAACGAGAGCTCATTCTTTTGTGTGTGGAAAAAGTGGGCTCATCTTCTTCTCTCCTTCTCTTCTCTTTTCTTGCTTGTGAGTTCTTGAGGGAGGGAGGGAGTGTGAGTGAGTGAGGGAGTGAGTGTGTGAGGGTGAGGGATCTTGGAGGTGAAGCTCTCCATCATCTCCTCTCTTCTTCTTCTCTTCTATTCTCTTCTCTCATCTCACACATGGTTATGGAGGATGGAGCTTGGATGTGGAGGCTTGAGGATTCTTGAGCTTGCATCAAGAATCGTGGAGCTACCAATGTGCTCGAGGGAGGAGGCAACTCATTTGGGCATTGTGGTAAGTTCACTACACCCTGGTAGGATCGAAGGCGCATCGGCTAGGTGAGAGATAGCCATAGGTGCTCGCTTGAAACACTTGAAAGAATAATCAATCCATGGGTCTTGGCGATTGTGTGTGAGCCCCCTCTACATTTTGGTTCCGTTTCTGGGACAACCGATTCAAGATTGAGCACTTGCGCACCTCAAATCGAGCATTGAAGTAAGGGTTTCATCCCCGAACTGGAGCTTGAGTTAGGTAGGGGGTTTTGGGTTTTTAATCCATGCTACAAGTAATTACTTTTGGTTTTTTATGATTAGTTGAGTGGGAGAAATCATTTTAGTACTTTACTTTTGATTTTTGTTGCATTTAGAGTAGGTTAGGATAGAAAAATTGGAGTGGAAAGCTAAGGGTTTGTTGTTGTAAAACAGGCCCTAAACAAGGCATAAATAGGGAAAAAATGAAAAAAATGAGTGCTTAGATGTGTTAAAATCGCAAGGGGAGTGATTGGAAAGATTAAGGTTATGCCTAGCAAGGGTTTAAGACCCTAGGAGGCAAGGGAAAGCCTCATTTGCAATCCTAGCTTAGAGAGAGAGAGAGAGAGAGAGAGAGAGAGAGAGAGAGAGAGAGAGAGAGAGAGAGAGAGAGAGAGAGAGAGAGAGAGAGAGAGAGAGAGAGAGAGAGAGAGAGAGAGAGAGAGAGAGAGAGAGAGAGAGAGAGAGAGAGAGAGAGAGAGAGAGAGAGAGAGAGAGAGAGAGAGAGAGCTTGGAGGCCATGAGCTTACGTCGGATCGATCAGAGCATGCCAAATTTTTTTTGCGATATTCAAGTATATGAGGCCCTTGCCCTACACCCATATTTGATTTTTGAAAAGTCTTGCTAGCTATTTTGAATAGCTAGATTTTGATCAAATCGTAATCAAAATTGCATTTCGGCCATTGGAATTGGACAGGTTTACCAGTGTTCGATTCCCAAAATTGGATGTCCGATTTCGTGAAATCAGACACTCGGACCAAATGCCTTGTCTGATTTTGAAAATCAGACTACTAGAATCGGACTCTACCACATCACCACTCGGACCACCTCATCCTGTCCGATTCTGAGAGAATCAGATAGGTGAGAATTTTTTGTAAATAACAAGGAACTCACTCAGATGTAATAACTTGAAGGAACCCACCAGTATGAGAAGACCTTGAGCATAGTTGGGTGATTGAAACCTCAAGCATAGGACTAAGCTGAAAACGTAACAGAGAAGCTAGGCGCAGCAAGGACAGGCACCAATGGAGAAGTGGATCTACCCGACCTAATCAATCTCATCAACAACTTGGTGGAGCACGAGACTGCAGATATGGTAGAGACCAGCTTAGATCGCATATGCAACAAGGAGTTTGATCTGGGATGTTTCCCAGAAAAGATTTAGCAAATAGTGAATGAGTATGATACTCAAACTCGGCTGAACCACCATGGTAGACCTGTGGAGGCTGTCATAGCAGATCTCGAAGAGGAAAGAAAGCTAGCACACAAGGCTTTGCAGGGCATAGTGGCTTATAACTAGGATCATCAAACTAGGGGCTTATGCTAGAACATGGAAATAAGAGAGATCTAGCGAGTGCTAGCCCTAGTGAGCAGAAATCAGATGGTCAGGGAGTACCCCAACCCATGTCTAGAGTATAGGCATATGAACCCTCCTTATGCAGGAGTGGATAAGGGCAGGCAGGTGTGAATGGTCTTGAGGGGAAGGAGAAACCCTAACCCTAGCCAGTTGGGGCTATATAAATAGCCTAGGGGTCTACATCAACTTTTGAGTGAGAGTGACCCAAGTTATACTTTCATGAGCAACTAAATAAGTAAGACTTCTTGTACTTGTGAACTCTTCTCTCCCTCTTCTTGTACACATTTCAATCCTTGCTTCCACTATGATTTTCCACATCGTATCAGAGCCATCTGACCCTTCAGCTTCCCTCAGCCTCCTTACACACCTAAGTGCACAAGAAGAACTCTTGCCCTCTCATTTACCTTCCTTTCCACCATAGCCGGATTGACCCACCTATGTTGAAGGGCCTGGGGAGAGAATTTTAGCTCCTGATTCCTTCTGGAGATATTCTCCTTAGCTTAAGGTGACTCAACGTAGCACATCAAAGGTGGGGATTAGGCGACGTGAAGGGCAACATTACGTTTTTCCCGAAACTGGCACAGATTTGTAGGCAACACGTCTCAAGTTGCTTTGCGTGTTATGAAGTCACAACGTTGGTAGCTACCATGGGGCATTGTTGGCCCCCCTAGTGGGCCATCTCTCTCTAAGAGGGTTTGAACTAATTCCTTTGTTGGCTGCTGTAAGCAAAACCCTAGTTGTGGGTTTCTGGTAACCATAACCAAGAAGCTTCAAGCTTCCTATTTTCCATTTGTTTTCAATTTAGGAATCATTAACAATGATTTTAATCATTGAAGCACATGCTATAAAGTGCATTTCTATTTTTTGAACACCTTCAAGCCTGCTCTCAACACCGAAAATCAATCAAGTATCTCACTAAGCTTATCTCAATTTTGAGATGAGTGCTTCTAAGCACTGAAAAGGCATTTAGTGACATTAGTGCTACTGCCTTATGTTGAAACATGAATATTGATGTGATTGAAATCTCCTCGGAATCTTCACCAAGTGTCGAAGTCATTAATCGAACTTGCTCAACCAAATGTTCATACACTAAACCACAAGGTGGGGAGGAGCAAGAATTCAGTCAAAGTTCACCTCATTGAAATCTAAGAAAACAGTGAAACTTAAATAAAAACTTAAATCAAGGGCTGTTCGAAGGACATGACCACCAAAATATTACCTTGAGATCTTACATATGTATGATTTCCAACCTTTTTCATCCTTATAGCTTTAAAGTTGGTTATCATTTGTAGGGCTATCAATTCTGCTATTTTGTTCATACTTGGCCACTTGTAAAGGACTAGACACTGCCATTGCCTAAGGCAATAGGTAAGACCTTCCTATAATGGCCATGGCCTATGAAGATGTAAGGCCTCAAATCTACAAGTTTAATGGAAAATGTTTCCATCCCTGACAAGTCTTGATAAAATATAAAATGATGGAATGAGGCTACTGGCCCTTCATAAAAGGGACCAAAGTTATTGACCCATCAAATCCCCTTGATGTAGAAGACGACGGAAGAGCTTAGGCCATCATCATGCTTCATTTGGATGAATCCTTAATTCATCATGTAGAAGTGGGATGATCTTGAAAGGCTCTATGGCGCTACAGGGAAGAATTCCAAGATTTTTCTAAAGATTGAAATTTTTAGCTTGGAGTATAAACAAGGAGAAGATCTAAGTAAGTTTATTTCACATATGAAGGGGCTCATGGCACAGCTGGCCTCTGTTCAAGCACCAATTCATGATGAAGATGCCATTGCCATTCTTCTAAAGTCTGTAAAGAAGGTATTTCCAACCCTTGTGACTACCCTTACTAATATCCCAAACCCAACTGTGGCAAGTACCATCTAGTCATGCCTGGATGATGAGAAGAGGAACCATAATGAAGGTACTTCGCCATTTACTTCCCGTGAGCAAGTGTTAGTCCATACAGCTTCTACAAAGTGCTCCTTCTGTAATAAAAAAGGGCAAGTTGTAAGTGCTGGAAAAAGTATCCCGGAAAAATGAAGTGCAATAAATGAAAAAAGACTAGGCATATCATCAGTAAGTGTCCCAATGTTCCAGAACCACCTAAGGAATTGGAGGCCAATTTTGCCTCCCAATCCATAGATGATCGACTATTCTAAGTCCTGTATTTCTTCTTCCTATAGCCATCCTTATAAGCATGCTCTCTATAAAAGCATCCTAATTTGGATTAAGGGGGGGCATTCTCTTATTCTTTGTATTCCAATGCCACCTGGCATTGAGAGGGGGTGTTGAGAGTATAGGCATATGAACCCTCCTTATGCAGGAGTGGATAAGGGTAGGCAAGTGTGAATGGTCCTGAGGGGAAGGGGAAACCCTAAACCTAGCCAGTTGGGGCTATATAAATAGCCTAGGGGTCTACATCAACTTTTGAGTGAGAGTGACCCAAGTTATACTTTCATGAGCAACTGAATAAGCAAGACTTGTTCTTGTATTTGTGAGCTCTTCTCTCCCTCTTGTGCACACTTCAATCCTTGCTCCCACTCTGATTTTCCAAAACCCAAAAAGCCAACTCGAAGCCATCGAAAAAGTGAAGAAGTGGGTGAAAGAAGCCCAGGAACACTTAAAAGACGTTGAGCCCATATTGGAAGATGAGATTGATGATCTCTCAAGAATAAGCACGCTAGTGTTGCCTCCATGACCAAAATTGAGAGATGTGACTGCACCACAAGCAGTGTAGCTTAGACAAAGCCTAAATGCTATGGGTCAGCGAATCAGTCAAGGCCATCAACCTGGAAATGCATGGATAGGAGAGCAGCAAGCAGCTAGCAACCTCCTCAACACTCTAGTGACCACCCGAGTGACTCTTAGCCTAGGAGATCTTCTTAGGCAACATCCGACACTGTGGCAAGAGTTGAAGCAGTGGGTTGAAGGGTCAATGGAGCAAGCTGGCACCGTTGAGATTGGCACAAGAATGATGCAAAAATGCATATACCGAGTCTAACATTGCACTTAGTGCCAAAATCCTTACACGTCAATGATTTTTGGGAGGGCATTGAAATGCATGTTGTCTTGCTGGTCTTAGCTCTAGGCAATACCATAAGGAAAGGAATTGTAGACATGGGAGCGGGAGTCAGTGTGTTGAGCCATGCAATGTTCCAGACCTGGGGTAACCCACCGGTCGATTGTAGCAAGGACATGCATCTAGTCTTGCTCGTCCTCAAGACAAGGGATATACTTAGTTAATGGCCCGTAAGATTTTCTATTATGGCCATCACCCTTCAGCATAGTGGAGATGGCATCTAGGTTGGCTAGTGTGGTCTTCCAAGTGTCCATCTCTACTCTTACAACTTCCGTTTGATTGCCTAAGAAGATTAGACATTGCCCCAGTATTCTATGACTCTACCACTTGAAGATCTCTTGAGAAAACCTAAGTGGCAATGGACCAAAGTGCATGACTTAAACTTAATGCATAATTAGGCCTTAGTCACCAATGAGAAGGACGAGACATATCAAGCCTTAGGAGATGACGAGCAATCGGATGAAGATAGCTCTAATGATGAATTTGAGGACTATTGTTCCTTTAGATGAGAGTAAAGGGAAAATTGACACGATAGAATACAACATTGAGGGATGTGTGATAGAGCAAATACGAGCAAACTCCAAACCACGCAAGGGAAATGCCTTTAGAATTGAAAGAGGAGTCATGCACATGGATTGCAATTGCACCTAGTTGGAGCACATAGGTGCAATAGATTTTGAGCAAGCAGGACTAGCCCAACCAAGTGCCATGCCATTGCTTAGGACGGATTCACCATAGAAGCTATGGCCACCAGGAGAGACTCCCTCTTCTAGCAATGACAGAGAGTTTGATTTAGAATTCGAATAAGCTTAGATAGTGATCATGAAATACCACGACCTTCTAAGATAAGACATACCAAAGGGGGCTTATTGGTTCACCTAAGGCACTGAAGGTTAAAGGGGAAAAATAGGAAACAACCTAGGGACGCACAGGCAAAGGAGCAAAGAGAATCGCAAGACCTACCAAAGAGATTCACTAAGTTCAAGAAATGAGATAGGGTAGTGATCTTGCTAGGAGCCAAACACCAGGGGCGAGCAAGTGAACCAATAGAAGGACCCACCAAGGTTAAGGAGGTCAAATTAGCTAAGGAGAGAAAGACATCCCAACTTGTCTTTACAACCGATGGCCTAACTGAGAAAGAGGAAGCAAGTCTCATTGCTCTCTTGCGAGAGTGTATAGACATCTTTGCTTGGTCCCTGGAGGAACTCAAAGGGGTAGATCTGAGTGTAGTGAGTCACAATATACCCATGACACTCGATGCAATGCTTCAAGCAGCGACCATATCCCATGAATCCAAAGCATGCTCATGCTGTCAAGGAAGAAATTGATAAGCTAATGAGAGTAGGATTCATCTATAAGATTGAGCACACAAATTGGGTTTCACCCATAGTCACTGTATTAAAGAAGAATGGGAAGATCAGAGTGTGTGTCAACTACAAAAAGGTAAACACTACTACAAAAAGAGATAATTATCCATTGCCATACATCAAGCACATGCTTGAGAGAGTGACTGGTAAAGAGGTCTATAGTTTCCTGGATGGCTTCTTGGGGTACAATCAAGTGCAAGTGCACCCTAACGATAGGCACAAGACTACCTTTGCCACTGAGAGTGAGGAGTATTTGCCTACATAGTCATGCCCTTTGGGTTGACTAACACGCTAGCTACCTCCCAGAGGCTCATGTGTGCTATATTCAAGGATATGCTTACGAAGGAGTTAGAGGTTTTCGTTGACAATCCGTATGTTCACTCTACTCGAAAGGAATACTTAGACAAACTCCGAGCTATCTTTGAATAGTGTCAATTATATAGTCTCTCATTGAACCCCTTAAAGTGCCAATTTTGGGTGAAGCACGGATGCATCCTAGGGCACTTGGTGTCAAAGAATAGCATTGCCACCGACTTCCCAAAAGTCAGGGTTATTGTCGAGATCTTCCACCACCAACTGATTACAAGGGAGCTCAGTATTTCTTAGGCCATACAAGATATTATCGACGGTTTGTGTTAAACTATGCATTGATTACTAGACCTTTATATACAAGTTAGTGGTTATATTCGAGTGGATTGAGGAATGCCAATGCGCATATGAGAAATGGAAAAAGGCTCTAACCATTGCAACATTATTATTTCCACATATGATGTAGGCATTCTACAATCACTTTTCATGTAAACATTGACGCTTCTAAATTCATTGTAGGAGCTGTGTTGTGCCACCTTGGTGAACACAACTTAGACTATCATGTGAGCTTTGCTAGCATACAACTCACAAATACAGAAATGAATTACTCGACAATAGAGAGAGAGAGGGTTTAGCCATGGTGTTTGCTATAAAGAAGTTTTGGCATTATCTTTTGGCTACACCCTTTACCTTCTTTGTTGACCATCAAGCCTTGCTTTACCTTGTTAATAAAATGTACGGTTACTTTTGCTTTTAGAATTCAACTTCTCCATGGTTGTACATAAAGGAAAGTAGCATTATATGGCTGACCATATGTCTTGCATCCCCATGAGAGAAGTTGTTGGACAAGGCATTGTAGAGAAATACCTGATGCCCATCTATTCAGCCTATCTAGCGAAAGAGATTTGTTAAAGCTAATTTGATGCCTTATTGGGTAGATGATATAGTCCAAGTACTTGAGCACAGGCTCCTTGAACGACCGATAGAAAAAGCCGGACTTAGATGAATTATTCTTAAAATCCAACCTTATCAATTGATAGGTAGGTCAACTCTATTGGCTAGGGCAAGATGGATTGCTGTGTAGATGTGTGTGCGAGCATGAAATGCACACCGTACTTGTAGAGGCACATGATGGAATAGCAAAAGGGAATTTTAGCGGAGAGACAACATGCAACAAGGTGCTGCAGTCTCAGCTATGGCAGTGGCCTACTCTTTTTTGAGATATAATACGATTCATAAAGCACTGTGATGAGTGCTAAAGGACCAAGGTACCAGTTTGCAAGGACAAAATGGAGTTGAGTCCAATCTTTGCAAGGCAACCATTCGAGAAAAGGGGATTCAACTTCATTGGGCCAATCAGTCCTGCAGCACAATACTCACAATCAAAATATATCATTATTGCCACAGACTATCTCACGAAGTGGGTGAAAGCACGAGCTACTACGAGAAAGGATGATGTTAAGACCACTGCCAAGTTCATTTGGGAGTAGATAATCTCAAGATTTGACTGTCCCATCGAACTCGTTAGCAACCAAGGCACGTACTTCATCAATGAAGTGATTGCTCATCTCCTATCCACCTTTCTAATCATCCATCAGAAATCCTCAGTGTACTATCCTCAGTCTAATGGCTAGGTTGAGTCTACAAATAAAATTCTAGTAAACGTCCTAACCAAGGTAGTCTCTACTTTGCGCAACGACTAGGATAACAAACTCATGCAGCCTTATGGGCCTACTGCATAGCTTATAAAATGACTGTGGGACATAGACCCCCTTCAGGTTGACCTACGGGACTGAAGCAATTCTACTTGTAGAGTTCTTCATTTCCTAGCTTGAGAATTGCTTATCAAGAGAGATGGGATGGAAAGGAAGCATGGGCATAACGCCTAGTTGAGCTAGAACACCTATTGAAAACTCGACTTCTAGCCATCCACGTGCTAATATGCAAGAAGGCAAGATGCAAAAGCTGGTTTGATAAGCACACCAAGTAGTGCAATTTTGAACAGGGAGACTTGGTATTGCTGTACTTAGTTAAGAAACATAAGGAGAAAATGAAGTTTAGAGGGCTAGGGCCTTTCAGAGTTTGCAGTATTAGACAAACTGGCAATGTAGAACTCAAAACCCTAGAGGGTGAGGGCATAGGCTTCTTCAATGGCAGCTGCATAAAGAAGTACTACCCTCCCGCGCACCACCATTGCATGAGCCGCCAATGCTAGAATTCCTTGTCAATGTGAGACATCTACGGCCTCGCAAGGCTAAGGACCCACACTCAAAATCTAGGAGGCCAAGATGAAACTATAGACATCAAGATACGGTCAAGCCATGATGGGTCCCCAATACCTTATTGCAAGCGCAAGGCTACTACATGGGTAACACTTGGATCTAGGTACCTAAAGCCAAAACGGCCAAAGGCCCTACTCAAACGCTGCCCTCAAGCTTGACGACACAAAACATCAAGACAAATCAAGCACTTAGGCCACAAGAGACTTAGGCTGCTAAATCCATAGAACCTTTGAAGTCTAGATATGTAGAATCTAAAACAATCTATAGGCAAAAACCGCACCTTGCCACTACTAACAAACTATCTCAACCTGGGCCTACTAGTGCTCCTCAGGCCTCAAAAGTACCATTAGTAGTCGTAGCCCACCAGCCTATTGAACAAGAGGCCAAGCCACAACCTCAGAAGCAACTCAAGTCGCAACAATTGCTGCTGAACTCTCTAGTTCTCAATCAAACCCCAACCACCTCTACAGGCCTTAGACTCTCTTATGAGTGGAGATCAATTCTAACCTTGGCCGTGGACTTCGCTAAAAGGACACGAGGGATGACTTGCTTGCTTGCCTTAGATGCTTAGATGCCACCTTCTTGTCACTTGCTAAAAGCTATGAGAGCTTGGACTTAGAACTTTTGGAAGAGCCTTTAGCAATGGAGGTATGTACGCTACCTTGCTCATGGGAAGCCTTCGAATTTGTATTCATCAAGGCTGTTGAAGCAGCTGAGGAGGTAATTGCTACCATCGAGATTTCCCATGAGAAAGCATAGAAACGATGCCTTATCACATCATATGACAAGCGCCCTGCCTTTGCCACCACCGACCAAGAAATCGAAGAGTTGAAGCAACTTACTGCTGCCAATGACTCTTCTTTCTTGAGTAAATGGTATGCTCTCTGAATTCAATGGGAATTTGAGGGCTTTCAAATCATGACTAATGCTGAATAGAGAGGTACTATCAAAACCTCGGAGTATGACCCTACTTATGTAGCTCTAACCTCTTATAGGGTTTTGACAACAATTCGTAACAGACCCCTAGAAGAGCACCCCCTAACCCATCCATATTTAGATCATATTCTAACTGAGGAGGAGTTACAAATTGCTAGCCAAATTGATTCTAGTGACTTTCTAGTGGATGTCCTGACCTACATCACTCACGTAGACAATCAACCTATCAACATGGACCACTACGCTAAAATGGAATACAATCCAAACTTCTATGCTTGGCTCATGCGGATGTGAAAGCACCGCGCACAAACGGCGCTGAATGCCCTCAACCCTTTAACCTCTAATCCTAGGAAGGATCCTTCTCATTCTCAAGGGGGGAGGGGGCAAGGTGAAATCAAAAGGTAAAATCAAACAGGTAATGTGAATAAAACAAGGAAGGAAAACTAAAAAGCCTCAATCAATGTCCAAAATAGATGAAAATTTAAATTGTGAATTGAGGAAAAATGTCATAAAAGTTTGGAATGAATGGATCACTTGAAGGAAAAGTTTACTAATGTGCTTAAGCATTTCAAGTCAGCAAGCATGTAGTCTTTCCTTCTGCGAGTAATTCTTTTGAAAAGCACTAATGATGAATATGGCTTCATGACAGGCACCCACCATCATGGCAGGCCAAGAAAAGACTGGCAAGTTGCCTTTCTCAAAAGAAGAATAGGCGAAATACGGCCTCTTGGTGGAGACGAGGGCCCTTTAACTAGTTTAAATTTCAACATGTCTTCAACCTAGAAGATGTAGCCATCGAAGAACGGGCCATGAGGCAGATTGTTGAGCAGTGCAATTTGCAGAAAATACATGGAAGCACTGGGGCAAGGGTGAAGGATGGATTTTAGGCCCCGGAACGTGCCTAAAAATAGCAGAAAAATGTGGAAATGCGGGGAAAAATACCAGATCGCGAAGGCAGCGGCTCGACCTAGGACGATTTTAAGCATTAAGTGCTTGACGGGCGCCCGTGTGACACTCCGGGAATTTTCATAATTTTTCCGTGCGCCCGTGCCAGTCAGTGAAGCTGCACGCCTGTCCGCGATGTTGAGACGAGCTTACAGGAATTTTCAGATCGAAGTTCGGAGTCCGGATGTGGAAGATGGCCTGAAACCGGCCAGGGTGCCCAAGAGGGGGTCCAAAATGGAAATCCCAAAAGGTGTAAGAGAGGGGGGGTGACCTTTGGCACCCCCCCTCTCCAAAAAAAATCATGGATATGGGGGGGGGGGGGGGGGGGGGCGGCGGCTGAAAAACAGCGCCGAAAAAATCGCGCCCCCCCCCCCCCCCCCCCCCCCCCTCCCCATAATCGATTCATGGCTTACATGTAAGCCATAGCTACGAGCACTCAGGCCCGATCAAGACATTGTGACGATTAAATCGCCGGTCTCCGCTCCCGCAATGGTGGACTGGTTGGAGAGAGAGAAAATCAGTCTTTCTCTCTCCTCCCTCTCTCTCCTCTTAGCCCTCGTTCGTGCTTGAAGGAATAGGATGGAGATGGACGGCCGGATGGATGCCGATTCTTGACGGGATGAAAGAGCAATGCAAAACCATTGTAGATTGCTGATTCCAAGCAGAATTCATGGCTGGAAATCAATCGTGGGACGTGCCAAATTTAATGAAAAACCCGCAAGACACGGTAATAATTGTTTTTACAAAGAAAATGGTCTTTTGATGCAAATTTGGTTGATAAAAATGTGTTCATATGGATTGAGTTTTGAGTATGTCATGCTTTGAGTTGTTTTCTAGCTGTTCATCATTTAAAAAATCAGAAAACATGTGTGGGATAGTAGAAAATAGAAAACCGAGACACGAAAAACCATAAAAATGAAGGAAAATAGGGTTTTTTGGGCTAAAAATGATGCAATAAATCAATCTATACCTACTAAAATTTCTGTTTCTGCTGAAATGAACTAAGGGCCACAGCCCATAAACTGAACTTAATTTTTAGCAATTAAAAAATGGGAGAAAATGGGGAAATTTGCAAGAAAATGATGGAAAAATCCTAAAAAATAGGAAAAAATTATATTTTGGGCTTCAGAAAATTGGGAAAATTATGAGTAATGTCCGTGAATGTATAGCAGGGCTGAGGCATGAAGATTTGCTTCAGATCAGCCTTGTTTTTTTGTTTTAGTTCGGTTTTGTCCGCTTTTGATATGAAAAATAAGGTAAAAAGCCGTAAAATACCATGCAACGAAGCACAATCGTGAGAAAGGAACCATGAAAAGGATGTTTTGCACTTGTGCACGACACTGTTTTACTAAATGCTTGAGCACTAGGCATCCACCAAATGCATGGAGCATGAAAAAGAATTTAAAAGTATCAGTGATCAGCTCCTGGACATGCATTGCAATTGGTTTATGAGGACATGACGTACGTTGAGAGGCAGTGAGATACCCATGTTGTAGGCTAGTCATGGGATCCAAAAGGGGAAAATAAGTGAGGACAATGGTACATTCCTGGACACGCTTATTTGGTACCTTGAGCGACGTTTGTGCGAAATGTCTATATGTGGAGCGACGCACTGAGGGGCCAATCCCCAAGGTGTAGGAGAGTCGCAGAGGGTTGACAGCATTCAGCCGTAGGAGGAACCCCATGTGTATGTGATTCGAGCCTTTTTGGCTATGTGAAAGGGACTCCCTCTGAGGAGTAATATTGGGTTAGGATCAGTTGGACTACAACGTATTACAAACGCAATGTTTAGGAAGGCAGAGATTTTGATAGACGCTCCTGGCCGCGAGGCCGAGGGGTTGTCTTGTGCGCAGTGACGAGGTCCGGCTAGTGCATGAGCCAGTGCCGGCCCGTTTTTAGGTCCATCAGTGGTGCGTCTGCCGGGAGCCGCTTAAAAGTGGCGGTTCTCGAATCTTGGTTGTTTAGGGACCAATTAGTAGTTTATGCCAAAGGATAGTGAGATTGATCCGTTATTTATTGATAAGCATCGTCTAGCAAAAATCCAAAAGCAAGAAAGAGACGAAAGGGCTAGGCGACGTGCTGAAATTTTTAGGAGATATTCCCCTAAGCGTAGCGGTGCTGAACCCTTACGAGGGAGTGGATCTAGTGGTCTTGGGGCCACAAGCAGTAAGTTAGGAGAAGGTGGAAGCTCTAGTGCTCCCCTTCCTTCTATAAGCCAGTCCATATCAAGTACGGGAGGTGTAACCCCATCGTCCCCTATTCCTAGTGCAAATCCAATCCTTGTCATGGCGCAGCCTATTGCAATTCCAGCAGGAACGACGGATTTGCCGGCTCTAGGTTACCCGCTACCCATTTTTAATGGGTTAGTTGAGGAAGATGCGGAACTCCACATTAGGGAGTTTCAAAAGCTGATGTTTAACTGTCGCATTCAAGAGGAAGGACATTTAATGATGTTCTTCAATCTGACTCTCAAAGGAAGAGCCGCTATATGGTATCATGGTTTAGAAGCCGGAACCATATTGAACATTGATGCATTTTATGGAGCTTTTCGAAGGGAGTTTGCCCCTGAAAGGGGTGGGCAATATTGGTTGCGTGTACTCAACGTGACCCGCCAAGAACCACACGAAGATATTCGTGCTTATGCGAAGAAGATAAAAGAGGTTTTCCGTAAGTTGGACACCTCTATCCCTATCTCTGCAGCTGCCCAATTGCAATATTTCCTACATGGTTTGGACTTTAATATCCAATTGCAGTTGAGTAGTGTCCCCTTGGGGGATATAGACACTGCCATTACACGAGCACAAGAGGTGGAATCCCGAATACAAGCGGCCTATGCTTCTCGAGGCAATTCGAATATGGGTTTAGTGTTGGGAAACAATGTGCCAATGGCCAATGGCAGTAGTGGCCAAGGGATAACGATGGCTAACCCTAATGGGAGAGGAAACATGATGCAGAATGTCCCTTTATTACAGGCTCCCCCTAGCATGTCGATGCCTACGGGCAGTCAAATGATTCCAAACTGTGGAAGCCAGGCAGTTAATGCTAACACCATGCCTGTTGTTCAACAACCAGTGCCTAATCGAATTGTTAGGCCGATGGAACGACATGGTAATGACCAAGGCTATGAGTCGAGTGCTTCCAATGTTCTTAGCGAGGTTAAGGACTTGATGAAGCATTATATCGACATGATTACGGAGCAGTATCGACAAATAGCCATGGATGTCAACTTCCTTAAAAAACAACAAAATTTGATAGGAAGTAGATACCCAGATGAGGGTGCACCGTCGAGGTTTAGTTGCAAATGGTGTGGTGGGCAGCACTATCCAAGAAATTGCCCAAATGTTAAGTGCGACATTTGTGGAAAATCTGGCCATTTAGCAGCTACTTGCTGGAGTAAGATCAGTTCCCTCCAGCGAGGTAGTCGGCAACCAGGGCCTGTTAATCATCGTGCCCAAGGAAATGATTCCCAGCGAGAGGATGGGCCTAAACAAATACTTCAACGACCAAAGACTACAGTGAGGAGCTACCAAGTGGTAGTGGGGTTAGTTTGATTGAGGCTGTACGTGTTAACGATGCTGAAACCTCTAATTTACGAGCTGTTCTTACAAGAGGTCAAAAGGGTAGAGAAGCCGACAAGGATAAGCCTGTCGACGGAAACCCTAAACAAGGCAACAAAGGAACGCAAGTTTTGGATCCTGCCCTGGAAGGGGGACCTTTGAAGCCTGTAGAAAGTAAAGCCGATAAAGAAGCACCAAAGAAGAAGGTGAAAGTTAAGAAAGAGGCAATAAAGCCAGTTCAGCAACCTAAAGAGCGGATGGTTTGGCGTGAGAAGTGAGCTCTATCAAACTATCATGAATTCGATTTGGCGGGCTCGCTTTGCGAAGTCAAGCCGGATGTGAACCTTTTACAGCTTATTAAGCTTTCCCCAGGAGTACGTAAGGAATTTAGAAAGATCTTACGTACCGGTTATATCGTAGAACCTTTGGGAATTGCGCGAGTTGGTGATGACTGGTTTGAGCATGCTGAGAAGCATTGCCCAAGGGTTGCAGCCTATGTCGATGGGATATTAGTAGATTATGCCATTGTCGACACTGGATCATCTGTTAACATTATGAGTTCTGAACTGATGGAAAGGTTGGGTCTTGCGATCCAGAAAGATACTTCCACAATTCTTAGAATGGCAGATGATAGTTTGAGATAGCCGGAAGGCTGCATTACTAAGGTCCATGTCACTGTTGCAAATGTAGAATGCTTATTGGACTTTAGGGTGATTCGTTTTGCAGGGCATCCAAGTTACCAAGCATTACTCGGAAGACCTTGGATCTTGTAAGCGGACTGCCAAGTAGATATACCCGCCGGTTGACTAATATTCGATAGAGGTGCCCAGCATGTGGTAGTTGATGCTTATCCCGAGTCCCCGCAGAGTGAGAGAGCTCCTCTATCTTCTACAGAATTGGAGACATTAGAAGATTTATCTGCCAGTGAGACATCATCGAGTGATGAGTCCAAAGAGGGATCCACCACGGAGGACATCTATTAGATCACTTTGAACGAGCCGATAGAGGGCCAAGATCGTATAAGAGATGCAAATGTCATCGAGCTAGACCTTGGTACGCTTGATAATTCACGGCCAATCAAATTAGGTTCTATGCTCAGTACAGCAGAAAGAGAGGACTATGTGGCCTTGGTCCAGGAATTCCGTGATATCTTTGCCTGGAGTTTGATGAGTTGAGAGGCATTCCTCCTAGTCTTGCTGTTCATACAATTCCGTTGAAGGAGGGCAGTCGTCCTGTATGGCAGAAAGTAAGGCGTATGCCTTTTGAACTGAGGGACGGCCTGTTTGAAGAGTTACAGAAGCTTTAAAAAGCGGGTTTGATTTTTCCTGTGCAACACACGGAATGGTGTTCGCCAGTTGTGATTAGAAAGAAGAAGAATAATCAAATCCGTTTATGTGTAGACTTTAGGGAGCTGAATAAGTAGACAGTTAAGGACTATTACCCGTTGCCATTTATTGACCAGATTTTGGATCAATTAGCGGGTAGGGAGATATATTCGTTTATGGATTGCTTTGTAGGATACAACCAAATGGCAATTGCAGAAGAGGACAAGTTGAAAACAACTTTTATCACTGTATTTGGTACTTTTGCGTACCATGTGATGGCCTTTGGTTTATGCAATGCGCCTGGTTCGTGGCAACGAACAACAGATAAGACATTCGATGACATATCCCCTGAAGAGTTGAAGGTGTTTATTGATGATTTAGGGGCCACCACCGTGAGAGAAATGCAGTTGATCATTTTAAGAAAATGCTTCGAGCGCTGTAGACAATTTTGCATCGCCTTAAACCCACGGAAGTGTGTTTTTGGAGTACCTTATGGGCTATTGTTGGGTCATGTGGTCATTTCGGTAGGAATTGCGACAGACGCCGAGAAGGTTAAAGTTATAGTTGCCATGGGTCCACCTCGCACTCCGAAGGAAGTTCATAGCTTTCTGTCTTCGGTTGGTTACTACCGTAGATTCATCAACGCCTTAGCAGAAAGAACGTTGCCGCTTACAAATTTATTGTCCTTTAGCTGTTCGTTTGTATGGGGTGACCCTTGTAAGGTAGCATTCGAGGATGTGAAACAGGAGCTAGCAAGAGCACCCGTTTTAAAAGCACCTAAAAGAGGTGAGGTATTCTACATATTTTCAGCAGCCACGATGTATAGTATCAGCTGCTGTTTAGCCCAAATTTGGGAGGAGAAGTGGTACCACCCGATTGCTTTTGCTAGTCGGAAGCTGGGGGTATCCGAAATCAATTACACTTACATGGAGAAATTGTGTCTAGCGATGGTTTTTGGGACCAAGAAGTTCAGGCATTACATTCTCTATGAGAAAGTCGTGCTTTATACGAAGGCGGAGGGACTTCGATTATTGATGAATAAGTTACAGCCGCCTGATCGGCTAGCAAAGTGGTTAATCACTTTGCAGGAATTTGATTATGAAATCAAGAGTAAGCCACCAAGGTTGCAAGGCATCGTGGAATGTCTTGTGGAGTTTGGGGAGCCGAAAGAATCTGTGGCTGAAGGTAGTGATATGGAGTGGTTATTTAAAATAGATACGGCATCTATTCCCTCCTGGTATGTTGCAATAACGCATTATTTATCCACGGGAGAGGCGGAATCCGAACTATCTAAGGTTGAGAAAAGGAAAATTAAGCAGCAAGCGTTAAAGTTTGCCTTGATCACAGGTACATTATATCGGCAAGGGGTTGATGACATCTATCGCCGGTGTGTGATGCCTGACGAGGTGCCATTCATTTTGGAAGAGTGCCATGATTCTGCTTGCGGTGGCCATTTTGCTGGACGGCTTACAGCACAAAAGGCTTTAAGAGCAGGTTATTGGTGGCTTGCCATCTTTCAGGATGCGTTTGCGTATGTTAAGCGATGCGATATTTGCCAATGGCATGATAGTCGAGAGAATAGGAAACGACCACTCACCCCTATTATGGCGATACTTCCATTTGAGAAGTGGGGAATAGACTTTGTGGGTCCTATTACTCCGTCGTCGACTACGCAAAAGAGGTACATCATTGTCACAACTGACTACTTCACAAAGTGGTCAGAAGCACGTGTAACAAGGAAAGATGATGCTAAAGAAACTGCTAGTTTCCTTTTAGAGCAGATAATATGCCGGTTTGGTCCGCCGAAAGAATTAGTGTCGGACCGCGGAACCCATTTCCTGAATAAGGTGATTAAAGGTTTGACAGAGATGTGGCAAATCAAGCATAACAAGACAACCCCATATAATCCGCAAGCCAATGGTCAGGTTGAAAGCACCAACAAGCAGCTTGTGGGCCTCCTGTCCAAAATTGTGTCGGAAAAGAAAGGAGATTGGGATAAAAAGTTATACGTGGCAGTGTGGGCTTATAATACAACCTTCAAACGAGCCACTGGCCATACCCCGTTCAAGTTAGTATACGGGGAGGAGTGTGTCTTGCCTTTAGAGATTGAGTTGCCGACTATTCGGTTTGCCATCAATCATTCTTTGAGCGATGAAGACGCACTTTTTGAGCGCTTGACGACACTGGCACATTTAGATGAGCTTAAGTTGCAGAGCTTATTGCACCAAGAAATGGCGAAGCGCCGAATGAAGCAGCTACACGACCTCAAAGCCAAGAAATACACCTTCAAGAAAGGACAGCTTGTTCTGTATTATGACGCACGACGAGAATTATTTCCAGGCAAGCTAGAACCCAAATGGGATGGGCCCTATAGGATTGTTAGGATAGGAAAGAATAAATCTACAGTGTTGTTAGCTGACCTTGAGGGGATAGAATTTAAAAATAAGGTTAATCTTAATAAGATTAAACCTTATTATTTCTGACTGCACTAATGCTATGACTGCCTTGCAGGTCTAGGCGAGATCGATCAAACATCTGCAAGGAAATCGTGATAGAGGTTGATGGGTCGTCTGATCCCTTATTTAGAACACCCATATTTGGAACAGAGGTATCATCAGGGAAAGCTCATTTGGTGGAGCAAAGGATACAAGGTGATTGAGCAAGAAGGCGGGACATTTATTTGGGAGATCAAGGTCTTCTGCCATCACTGCCTACAAATATTGACGAGTATCCCTGTCGAATTCAATGACGATGGAGGGATGGAACCTACAGTCCACCCATTGAATATGCTGAAATTCGATTACCATAATTACGAGTAGAGTTCAGGATGGCAGGGTATGTAAACCCTTTATGGATGTACACTTTGTACTTTGATGGGGCGTCCAGGGATCCATGCAAAAAAGGAAGTGTAGGAGTTGTCATCCGAGACCCCCGACGACGCATTGTCATAAAGTTAGCTGCTTATCTCGGGGCGAATTTTACCAATAATATGGCAGAATACAAAGCCCTGATTATGGGTTTGAATATTGCGAAGAAGGGTGGTATCCGTCAGTTATTGGTGAAAGGGGACTCTCAGTTGGTTTTAAATCAACTCAATGGGACGTACATGGTACGAAACCCCATCCTTTGTATGTACCATCATACTGCCATGGCCCTGCTAGGCGAATTTGACAGAGTGTCTTTTCAGCTGATTCCACGGAATTGGAATCAGTTTGCCGATTCTTTGGCTAATCTTGCGTATGAAGAGGACCTCTTCTTTAATTGTGGCCCTTGTCCCGATATATCTATTGATGGTGAGACAGGACCCGGTCGTTTGTGGGGTATGCTTTCTGAACATGCCCTTTTTGGCAGACGATGGTTGCTTTGGGTGATGCAAAGGGTAAGTGAGACTCATCTGCCTTTATTATCTCAGACCCACAGACTGATTCGACGACATGTAATGCGAACACCTCTTGCGATATACGCAGGAGGGATAGGTCATAATCTAATGTACCTAGTGTAGGGCTACAAGCCCTGTTCCCCTGGGAATGGTATGCTTTGCTGTCTATCATAGTTGTTTCCAGGAGGATGTTCTGCGTAGTCATTGTTTCATTTCATTAGGCCAAGAGGGCCGATGTAGTTTTGTAGTGAAGTGTTTGATTTCATTACGCCAAGAGGGCCATTTCCCTGTCTAGTGCAGGTGCGTTTAATCGGGTTTTTGTTTTAAGTGTTGTGCTGGACAGGTTTCGTGTTTCGTGGAATTTGGTGGAGCCTGGAAGAGCCTTTGCTGCGATGGAAGCTTCTTGTGGCCAATCCAGGTGATATCTCTCCTTTACGAGTACTTTTCTTTCCTGTTATATGTGTATTTGTACTTGTCAAGGGGATATATTTTTGTTGGGGACCGGCAACCAAGGCATGAAGTCCCAGGTTTAGGTTCAGTATATCTGAAGGAGGTTTGACTAGTTGTTGCCTCCTGTGAAGGCATTGCCAGACATTGAAAGATCTGTCCTAGAAGGCAGTTCTAGTGACCCTGTTCTGCTGACTTGCTAGGCAACCGTTCTAGGAGTCCCTGTTAGTTGTGAGGCCGATAGAGAAGCCTGCCAGAGGAAAAAATGATAATGATAAAAGGGACAAAACCCTGAATCCCTAAAGGAAAAAAAAAAACAATAAATACGGAGGTGTGTAAAAAGGAGTTCTAACCCCTAAAAGAAGGAAAGAAAAGAAAAATCTTAGAAGCAGTTGATCATCGCCTTGCGAAGGCCTGGTAGGTTCCTGGGGATGAATCAGACCCGGGGCCGATGCCTTGCCCTTCCTAGGGGTGACATCTTGCCAGGAAAAAAAGAGAGAAAATCAGGACGGTTGGAGCGAAAACAAAAGTGAGCGTCAGAAAAGGATTACGTGTCGCCTCGCGAGGGCTTGGTAGGTCCTTGGGTACCGAGACAGGACCCGAGGCCGATGCCCTGTCCTCCTTGGGTCACAACGCTCAGCTCCCTCCTTTTTACATGCCCGAGTATGGAAATAAAAACCTAAAAGTTGAAATGTGCTAAAAAAAATTATATATATATCTTTTGATCAGGCTATAGGAGTCCTCGCCTAGGAGGAACTCCTGGTTCTGTTGTCCTTCGTTAGGTAGGCAGTTCAGACCACCACTTAGGGCAACCTCTATGATAGTTCTTTTAGTCTGGCCGTGTTGGAGCAGTCGGTTAGTGACTGGCTTCAGGCTTTCTGGCAGATTATGCTGGGCCTACTCCTCATGGATTTCATGCCTTGGTTTTGTCAGGGGTAGGGTGAGCATTGTGCTGTGTTTTATTGCATTTTTGTTTTGTAGCAGTTTGATGCTCATTTGGTTGTTTATGTGCAGATATGTTCGTGGGTTTGACGGACTGAGTCGTCCTATCCCGTGGTCGCCAATGAAGGATGGATTTTAGGCCCCGAAACGTGCCTAAAAATAGCAGAAAAATGTGGAAATGCGGGGAAAAATACCAGATCGCGAAGGCGGCGGCTCGACCTAGGACGATTTTAAGCATTAAGTGCTTGACGGGCGCCCGTGCGACACTCCGGGAATTTTCATAATTTTTCCGTGCGCCCGTGCCAGTCAGTGAAGCTGCAGGCCTGTTCGGGATGTTGAGACGAGCTTACAGGAATTTTCAGATCGGAGTTCGGAGTCCGGATGTGGAAGATGGCCCGAAACCGGCCAGGGTGCCCAAGAGGGGGCCCAAAATGGAAATCCCAAAAGGTGTAAGAGAGGGGGGGTGACCTTTGGCACCCCCCCCCCCCCCCCATAATCGATTCATGGCTTACATGTAAGCCATAGCTACGAGCACTCAGGCCCGATCAAGACATTGTGCTGATTAAATCGCCGGTCTCCGCTCCCGCAATGGTGGACTAGTTGGAGAGAGAGAAAATCAGTCTTTCTCTCTCCTCCCTCTCTCTCCTCTTAGCCCTCATTCGTGCTTGAAGGAATAGGATGGAGATGGACGGCCGGATGGATGCCAATTCTTGACGGGATGAAAGAGCAATGCAAAACCATTGTAGATTGCTGATTCCAAACAGAATTCATGGCTGGAAATCAATCGTGGGACGTGCCAAATTTAATGAAAAACCCGCAAGACACGGTAATAATTGTTTTTACAAAGAAAATGGTCTTTTGATGCAAATTTGGTTGATAAAAATGTGTTCATATGGATTGAGTTTTGAGTATGTCGTGCTTTGAGTTGTTTTCTAGCTGTTCATCATTTAAAAAATCAGAAAACATGTGTGGGATAGCAAAAAATAGAAAACCGAGACACGAAAAACCATAAAAATGAAGGGAAATAGGGTTTTTTGGGCTAAAAATGATGCAATAAATCAATCTACACCTACTAAAATTTTTGTTTCTGCTGAAATGAACTAAGGGCCACAGCCCATAAACTGAACTTAATTTTTAGCAATTAAAAAATGGGAGAAAATGGGGAAATTTGCAAGAAAATGATGGAAAAACCCTAAAAAATAGGAAAAAATTATATTTTGGGCTTCGAAAAATTGGGAAAATTATGAGTAATGTCCGTGAATGTATAGCAGGGCTGAGGCATGAAGATTTGCTTCAGATCAGCCTTGTTTTTGTGTTTTAGTTCGGTTTTGTCCGCTTTTGATATGAAAAATAAGGTAAAAAGCCGTAAAATACCATGTAACGAAGCACAATCGTGAGAAAGGAACCATGAAAAGGATGTTTTGCACTTGTGCACGACACTGTTTTACTAAATTCTTGAGCACTAGGCATCCACCAAATGCATGGAGCATGAAAAAGAATTTAAAAGTATCAGTGATCAGCTCCTGGACATGCATTGCAATTGGTTTATGAGGACATGACCTACGTTGAGAGGCAGTGAGATACCCATGTTGTAGGCTAGTCGTGGGATCCAAAAGGGGAAAATAAGTGAGGACAATGGTACATTCCTGGACACGCTTATTTGGTACCTTGAGCGACGTTTGTGCGAAATGTCTATATGTGGAGCGACGCACTGAGGGGCCAATCCCCAAGGTGTAGGAGAGTCGCAGAGGGTTGACGGCATTCAGCCGTAGGAGGAACCCCATGTGTATGTGATTCGAGCCTTTTTGGCTATGTGAAAGGGACTCCCTCTGAGGAGTAATATTGGGTTAGGATCAGTTGGACTACAACGTATTACAAACGCAATGTTTAGGAAGGCAGAGATTTTGATAGACGCTCCTGGCCGCGAGGCCAAGGGGTTGTCTTGTGCGCAGTGACGAGGTCCGGCTAGTGCATGAGCCAGTGCCGGTCCGTTTTTAGGTCCATCAAAGGGGTAGATTAAGCCATTGCATGGAGTTCTTACAAACTTTTAACAGGAACCGTGGCTCTGGCAATAGGAGGAGAGTCCCTTGCCACCAAGGCTAAAAGAAAAGCTTCATCCTCAAAGGCCTCAATCGTTGGATTCGGTGGGGTCCTTACCGGCATCATCAGAGAAGCCTTGGGGCAAGGGTAGGGAGAAGGAGGAGTTGATGAAACACTAAGCAGGTCACTGCCTCACCACCATGAAAAAGAGGCACAATCTAGTGAAAGGATGATGAGTGAGGATGAAGAGGAAAGAGAACAAGAAGAGCAGTCTAGCCATGGAGAGGCTAAGAAGACAAAGAAGAAACATGAAAAACAAGAAGAGAATAGAAGGAAGAAAGAAAAAGAAGACTTACAAAAGGCTCACAGGGATTCTAAGAAGGCCGAGGAGAAAAGTAAGAGAAAGGTGGATGAAGAGGAGGAGGATTTGAAAAGAAAAGAGGATGAAGATATAGCCCTTGCAATGCACAGATCCATTGATGAGCAGTCCAGCAAGATGAGCTGCAGCCCATGAGCCCGATTATTAGAGATGAAGGGCCAAGCTCGAGTGCCCATTAGGAAAAAAATGAACTAAAAAATGGGACCTTAAAAATAATATAGTTTAAGATGTGGGCTTTTTGGATTGTCCAATAGGAAGGCTAGATGTTGACATCCATGGAGGTTGAATATTCTCTCTCCAAATCTTGGGTTTTTTAATAAAAAAGGGACATTGGGGGATTAAAAAAAGGGAGAATGAATAGTACAAAAAATTTGAGTTTCTCTCACCTCATATTTCTCCCCCTTTTTTTGAAGAATTTTCAATTTTGATTTTTTCCCTCTCATGAAATCAGTTTGACCCAAAAGTTGAGCAGCAGACCACTTTCCCTCTCTTCTCTGTACTCGTGAATTTTCATCTCCATTGAAGCTCCCTACTGAGAATAATTAGGGTTTTGAGCGTTCTGATTATGTTTGCACTTTCTTCTCCATGCAGCTCTAGATTTTGGGAAAAACACATGTGTTCATCTCTCCTTGCATTTTCTCTTGTTTACTATTTTTTCAATAGGGTTTGATATCATTTCTTACTGTTATTGTTGTTTTATTGCAGAGGTTGTTTTGGGCAGGAGGCAGAGGTGCTCATCTCTCTCTCTTTCTCTCTCTCTCTCTCTCTCTCCTTTATTTCCCCCCTCTCTCTATGTGTTATTTCTCTTTTATGTTGTGTTTTCAATAGAATTTGATGTTGGTTCTAATTGTTGTTTTCTTGTAGAGTTTATTTGGAGCAATAGACAAAGGTGTTAATCTCTCTCTCTCTATTTGTTTTTTTTTGCTACTATCAAAGAACATGGCCTTCCAACCCTCTATTTTGATCCCAATGCCATAGACACCTACGCCATGGCTTGATTGATGATGCGCGCTGCTCTTCTCATTTCATTTTGTTTATCCCTTCTAGAAGATATGGATGATAGCTGCTTTACACATTGCAATCATCATTTCTCTCTACTACCACTTTGCAAGTCCGCTTGAACCCCAAACAGTACTTGTTGCAGAGTTGGAAATTCTTGAATAAATAACTTAGGCCCCCTTCTCCACCGCACTCGGATGACAAAGCTTAGCTCTCATCCTACCTATGTAATCCAAAAGAAAAAGAAAAAGAAAAGAAAAAAAGGAAAGAGAGAAAGAAAGAAAGAAGAAAACAAATATGAAAAGAGAATAAATCACAACGAAAAGCAGTTTACCCCACATAGGCCACAGCCACTGTACCTAGGGGTTCTCAAGTTAGGTGTGTTTGGTGGCCAGCTAACCCCCTAGCCTCATTTTGATTTCCCACTTCAATCTTAGGGCACATCAAGGGTAGGACATACCTAGGGAGGTAACACTCTGGTTAGACCTGTCATTCTAAGCTATATGCACCGCATCTCTCTTATGTACAAACTAGGTCCTCAAGTGTGGGACAACACCCAGACCCAGCTCCCAATTCCACTAGCACAAGCACAATGCACTACATAGTAAGGTAGACACCCCCCCTAGGTAGCGCACTTCTTCTCTTTTCAGGTAATACTAGATGCTACAAACCACCAATACCGGAGGCCCCATCATCAACTAGAAAACCACCCTTCCAAGAACCAAGCCCCTCATTACCAAAGACTCGTAAGTGCCATGGGTTTGGCACTCTAGGAGGGGGATAATGTTAACCCTATCTTGAGACGAAAGAAAAAGAAGTAAAATACAAATGCAATAGAAGAAGTAGGATGGAGAACAAGCAAGGCACAATAACACCATATTGGAAAATATGGAAATTTCCCATAAGTTTGAGACACGTGGTTAAATATTTGGATTTGTCATAAATTGAACACTATAACTCCAAATCAAGCACTCTATAGCTCAATAGATTTCATTTTTCAAGTGCTTTCCAATGATAAATCACATCATATGGTTTAGAGAAACTTATGGGCATGTTATCAGTGTGCCACCTTTTTAGTATTCAAAAGATAGGAAATGGGAGATTCCCAAATTCACTAATATTGTATTCAAGGGTGGCCTCAAAAATCAAGTCAAAGGAAAAAAACACATTTTTAAATGCAAGGCGCCCTAAAAATTGTTGTAAAAGAGTGCTAGGCTCCC
This sequence comes from Lygodium microphyllum, assembly GCF_053477565.2. Taxonomy (NCBI): domain Eukaryota; kingdom Viridiplantae; phylum Streptophyta; class Polypodiopsida; order Schizaeales; family Lygodiaceae; genus Lygodium; species Lygodium microphyllum. The sequence continues at coordinate 7,607,539 of NC_141149.1, read as the reverse complement.
TCCTGTGCAAAATTTAAAAGATAGACGGGCATAGGCTAAAGAATAGGGCAAGTAGAATGGAAATGAAAAAGATGACCTTGCCACAATGGCCGGTCATATAAAAAAGAGATGAATGCCCAAGGGATTTTAGGTCATGTATATAAAATTTAATGAGAGCTCATTCTTTGGTGTGTAGCAAAAGTGGACTCATCTTCTTCTCTCGTTCTCTTTTCTTTGCTTGCTTGTGAGTGCTTGAGGGAGGGAGTGTGAGTGAGTGAGAGAGTGAGTGTGTGAGGATGAGGGATCTTGGAGATGAAGCTCTCCATCATCTCCTCTCTTATTCTTCTCTTCTCTTCTCTTCTCTTCTCTTGTCTCATGCGTGGCTATGGAGGATGGAGCTTGGAGGTAGAGGCTTGAGGATGCTTGAGCTTGCATCAAGAATCATGGAGCTATCGGTGTGCTTGAGGGGGGAGGCAACTCATTTGGGCATTGAGGTAAGGTCACTACACCCTGGTAGGATTGAAGGCACGTCGGCTAGGTGAGAGATAGCCATAGGTGCTTGCTTGAAATGCTTGAAAAAAAAAAGCAATTTGTGGGTCTTAGCAGTTGAGCGTGAGCTCCCTCTACAACATTTGCATGCTAGTGTCCTCGTATTACTTGGGAAAAATTGAACTATGAAAGCTTGAAGCTTCACACCTTCAACTAATACGAGATGTTGGAAAGTAGAACATTGAACACAAAAGTCCTCACGGACTGGGAAGAAGAGACCATCCAATGGAGCATAGATAGCAAAAAGGTCTCATGCATGGTGTTTTCATAGTAGTTTGGGTAAATGGAACTAATAAAATCCAATTGTAAATATATTTTAAAGAATATAAAGGAAGATATGAAGATAATTATCAACACTAAACATTGGCTATTTTGAGTTATTTATATTTTTAATGAATAAAATGACTTTAAAAAAATAAAAGGTTTTTAAGTGTGAAATATGTGTATTCGTTGCATGGAGTTGGATTTGGTGCCGTCTAAATGAAAAAACATGTTAAATTTGGATAAAGAATATTGAGAATATTGTTTTCTTATTTGCATATCATATATATAGTGATTATGTATGAAATATATACCCAAAAGTAGCACAAGTGAGGAATGCTCGATGCTTTGGGATGTGTACAACATCCATACAATACATAGTTAAAAGTCATGAAATGATATAAAGGCTTATTTGATGTACCCACGTCTTGTTTTCTCACATTAAAAATGCTTGTTCACTCTCATAAATACTATACATATTGAAGCATTTTTATGCACATACTGTTGCATAGCAATTGGTTCCTATATTGACCGAGTGGGTGAGGAGATCCAAGTCGATTAGTCTTGAGGGTTTAAATGGATTTACAATGAGGATTAGGGGAAAGTAAGTGTTACGTTTGTGCTAAAAGACGAGGACGTGGATCAAAACCCTAATTGGGTAGGTTGCTCGTATCTAGAGGTTGTGGAAATCAGTCAAGTAGGTGCCCTTGTGATCTTTGTGTGGTATACTAGACACCTTATATTGGATAGTTCTGCTTGGAGTTTGGGGCAAGCAGTTAGGAGATTGGACTATAGTGAAATGTGTCAAGGTTTAGAGAGAGAGTTGCTAGTTGCTTATGGCCATAGGGCCATAGGGTTTAGTTTTTGCGGTCTATCAATGAGCTTGAGTTAGTGTGTAGCAGCTACTATCAGGCCCATTCTAGGTCCCAACTGGGTGCATTTGCTGGGAGTCCTTTAGGATTCCCAAAAAAGGATCTAAAAATTGGTTCTTGAGTATATGACTCTTTGCTTAGAAGTGGATAAAGAGCTATTAAGGCAAGAATATGAGTGTAGGCTAGAGATCTCTCATATCCAAGGAGAGAGAAACATGAGGAAACACATAGTAAATTTTTGCAAAAACTCATCAGATTGTACTAGTCTTGTACCCCTTAAAGTTAGGGGGCTTACAACCCCTCGTAGTAAGAGAAATCCTAATAAATGCAAAGGTGATAGTTTACCCTTAACACCTAAAGTTAGGGGGGCTTACAACCCTTTATAGTAAGAGCCCTCCTAGTACATGCAAAGGTGGTAGTTTACCCTTAACACATAAAGTTGGGCAGTCTACTCCTTCAAGGACTAGCCAAAGTGATGGATCAAAACTACTAGATAGTGGTGCCATTAGTAGCACCATACTTGTTCTTGCTACGGCTATTCTTATATCCATAGGGATGGCACAACCACCCTTAATATTCCCTCAAGCAATTCAAATTCTAGGTGGCATGATAGCTTACCTGCTTTAGGATACCCACTTCTTATCTTTACTAGAAGTTTAAATGAAGATGTGTAATTGCATATCAAAGACTTCCAAAAACTTATGTTTAACTATCAAGTCAATGAGGAAGCACATCATTTGATGTTCTTCAGTATGACTTGGAAGGGAGATGTAGCCCAATGGTACTATCCACTTGTAGAAAATTTGATTGCCTTTATGCAAGCATTCTACATTGCATTTCATACAAATTTCTCTCTTGAAAAGGGGAGCCAATATTAGCTATGTGTTCTAAATGAGGCTTGACAAGAGTTTAATGAAAGTGTGAAAGTATATTCTCAAAAGCTATGTGAAGTTTTTTGTTGTTTGGGAAACACTATCCAATTACCCCCTACCACTCAATTGCAATTTTTCTTGAGAGGATTGGATTTTACGATCCAACTACATTTGAGCAACATGTCATTAAATGATTTAGATGCAGCTATAGTAGTAGTAGAAGGAGTTGGGTCAAGAATTCAAGCTGCCAATGCAGCAAGAGGACAAGCCCTCTTAATGACTGGGATGATACCAAATGCGATGCTAACAAGTTATAATTCATTACCTACATTACCAGTAATGTAGTGATGTAAAATCAAGGAGTCGTAAATCAAGGGTTGCCTCAATTACCTACTCATGTAGGGCCAAATGTTGCCCAACCAAGACCTATGATGTCTATGAGGAGTAGGCAGGCCCCACTATAAACCAAGGGCTTGTGCAACCCTTAGCCCCTTTACACATCATAAAACCTAGTGTGGGGGTATCTCCTGATGCCACTGGTTATGAATCTTTGTGCATAAAATATTATAAAGGAAGTCAAGGATATGATGAAACATTACAGTGACATGATTACTGAACAATATCGACAAATAACTATGAATGTTAATTTCTTGAAATGTCAGCAAAATCTGATGGACATTAGAAATCCTAATGATGTGGGTCCATCAATATTTAGCTATAAGTGGTGTGGTGTTTGGCACCTACCATGGAATGGTCCTCATGTGAAGTGCGATATATTTGGGAAGTTAGGACATATGGATAATACATGTTGGAGTAGAATTAGTTCACTCTAGTAAGGTAGTCAACAACTTGGGCATGTGAATCATTGTGTAAATGATGCAAATACTCGAGGGTGAGGCCAAAAACAAATCTTGCAAAGGGAAAAAACTACCAAGTAGGAAATTCCTAGTGGGGTTAGTTTGGTAGAGACACTTCCAATCGATGAGAATGCAGCCTCTAACAATATATCAAAGGTCACCAGGGGGGCCAAAAACCGAAAGAGGTTCAAAATGATGACATAAGTACAAGCAAAGCTGACCGCAAGCCTAGTGTGGTGGTTGATAAGAATGGTGGGAGCATGTGGAGAAATAGTGCCCTAGGGTGCATATGTATGTGAATGGCATTTTGATAGAGAGTGTAGTGGTAGACTTGGCTTGTGCGTGAACATAATGAGCATGGACTTATAGGATAGGATTGGTCTTCCCATCCAAAAGGATATCATGACCATCCTAAAAATGACCAATGATAGTTTGACATAGTCGAATGGAGCAGTATCTCAAGTAAATGCAATCGTGGTGCATATTGAGTGTGTTCTTGACTTCCATGTTATCCAATTTGCTAGGAGGCCAAGCTATTAGTTGTTGGTTGGATGGCCATGTATATTACACAGATTATTTGGTGGATACCCTAGTTGGTTGGTTGATCTTTGGGCATGGGTCAAAGATAACAGTTTTGGATGCTTAGCTTGAGCACCCATTGAGTGAAAGGGCCTTACCTCTCACTACAGAATAAGAGGCACTTGAGGATACCTCTGCCATGGCAACATCAACCTCTAGTGATTTTGATGAGGATTCCACAATGGAGGAGGTCTATCAAGTATGTTTGAATGATCTGATAGGGCCAAAAGATTGGATATGTGATGCTAATGTAGTAGGGTTGCATCTTGGGACTCCTAGTGATCCCTATCCAATCAAAATCGATATTATATTATCCAATGATGAGAGTGCATACTATGTGTCACTTCTACAGGAGTTCAATGATGTATTTGCATGGAGCTATGATAAATTGAAGGGGATTCCCTTACTATTGCTATGCATACAATCCCATTGAAAGAAGGCAGTAAACTAGTAAGATAGAAGGTTGGACGAATGCCTTTTGAGTTGAGGGACCTCTTTTTGAGGAATTGATGCATCTAAGGAAGGGTGGTCTAATTTTCCCCATTGAACACACTGAGTGGTGCTCGCCAATCATACTAAGGTAGAAGAAAAATAATCAAATCTGGTTGTGTGTGGATTTCAAGGAGTTGAATAAGTAGACTGTAGAAGGATCACTATCTTTTGCCCCTTAAAGATGAGTGCATTATTTTTGTGAGCTTTCGATTTCGTGATTTTGAAATTGAAACTGATTTTTTGAGCTTTTTGAAACAACCTTGGTTTTTTTCTACAAATGACACTGACATTATTGTTCACTACATAAAGGTATAATGATAATTTGAGTACAATAGTCTCACAATGCCACACACTATTGCTCCTTTTTAACATGAAGATATATGAAATATCATGCATATATCACAATGTAGGAGCTTTCAATGAAACCTACATCCAAAATAGAGGAAACAATGGTACTAAATTATCACTTTAGGAGAAAATATTCCAAACTTTTGCAACACCCAAAAAGAGTACCATATCTAGAAAGGTTCCAAGATTGCTACACCCTAATCTTCTTGCAACAAAAAACCACATGCCAAAGCCTATTGATGTGAGCATGATGATGAGTGGGCCAAAAAAAATGAATGAGCTATGCTTAGCTTTGGGCTTCTTGCATGATAGGGATGCTTGCCCTAACACAAAGGCAAGGTCAATGGGAGTTAGTGTAGGATGACGTATGACCATGTGCTCCCTGGGTTGAAGGCCAAGTGTGTGCAACACATAATATATATGTTTGTAGGCAAGAAATTCCCTTTGAGTACATTCTCTTTTCTAAATATTAGAACAAGTGCACTTAGGCTCTTTTTAATAGCCCTCCATCAAGACTCAAAATATTGAATGCTACTTCTCAAGTTCCACTATCTCCTCCAAGAAGGTCACAACCATGCAAGCAACTACCTCTATTCTCTTTTGTGCATCTTTGGAAATTCTATGCCTCCAGTTGCATCTCCTCCCACTTGAACCTCCTTTTGCAAAAGTAGAAGGTTTGCTCTTCTCATTCCTTGATGGTGTTGCAAACTAGGAAAACTTGAAACCAACTTGTTTTAGGATGCTATATTCTTCCTTGGATATATTTGTTCATGTATCAACTGGCCACAAAGATGGAACAATTAGTGATATTATCACTTGTGTTTGTACAACATTTGTATGCCCGTCGTCATGATTACAAAACTATATTCATTGTGCAATGGTCATGTTCTTATAGGCTCCCTCAGACCAAAAGCATGGTGCTACTAACCCCACTTGTCGACTTTGTAATTTCCTATTGCAAGTCTTTCTACCCTCCATACCGAAACACTTTCTTACACAGTTAGGTGGCATTTTGTTGCATCTACCTACAACTACAGTAGTTATAGCAGGTTGATTAGTGTAATCAGTGATGGATTATTTGACTTAGAAGGCCACTTTTCTTTATGTTGTATCTTATCTATACTTTGTGTACATTGTATGGTGTAAGGAAGATGAATAAAAAACTAGTAAAAAAACATTTTGGCCTCCATCTCTCTTCTTTTGCTCTTGAGTGAGCTTCCTCTTGTGCATATGGTGTTTGCTTTTTTGGCAGAGCAACTTGAGCAACTTCCCCCATCATGTGATTCTTGACATAGTATCAAAGTAACACCACTGAGAGCGGTTGGTTTTGAAGGCCAAAATGAACGAGAAAAAGCAAGGATTTGAGCAAGCAATGGATAAGAAGCTCTCACATTCTTCCACTCTTTCTCTTGGATAGTGCCTATGGAGGCATCGGAAGTAGAGCAAATAAAAAATCTCAGATTGCTATGAGATTTGGTGTTCTAATAGAGCATTGTATACTCTACAGATAAGCCCTTTGGGATGTTCTCGTTAATTTTTTACCCATCTAAGTCCGTTTTAGACATTGTTTTAGATATGCAAGGTTGCAAATATCAATTTTAATATATACTACAATTTTGGCTTTGTCAACATGGATGCATAGGTAACAAAATTTAAATATGTAAGTTTTGAGGTTTTTGCCTAGAAGCAAACATAACTTTTATATATAAATAAGTTACAAGTTACTTATATTGTTGAGGAGTTAGTGACAAAGTCTTCTTGGTGCATTGTTGTGCACTTATTGTGAAAGGTTGCAAAAGACTTGCTTACTATTTTGTATCATTTTTGTGATAATGGCAAAGAACAATGGAAACCCTATAATTGAGAAGCTAGAAAAGAATAACTACCCATCATGGACATTCCGTGTGATGAACTTTCTTATTGGAAAAGACCTTTATAAGTTCGTTTCAGTTGAAGAAAAGGAGCAAGAATAACCTTGCAATTGTACATGAATTAAAGGTGTGGAAAGAATGGAATGTAAAGGACAAAAAGGTGATGCATTAGCTATCTATAGTAATTGATAATACTATGCTAGGGCATATAAAAATGTAAAAACTTCACATGCAACTTGGATAATTTTTGAGAATATGTTTTTAGTAAATACAAAGGCATGGAAGATTCAACTCAAGCAAGAGTTGAATACTTTGAAGAAAGGAAAAATGTCTATCAATGAGTATGTTTTAAAGGTAAGGGGCATTGCAAATGCTTTGGCAACGATTGATGCAATGCTTGATGATGATGATTGAGTTTCATCTACTTTGGATGGCCTTAATAATGAGAAGGCTTAGAAGTCATTTATCACTTATGTATATGTACAAAAGCCATTTTCAGATTTTGATGAGTTGGTTTCTCTCATGATCATTGAAGAGATCAATATGCAGGGTGAATTATCTAAAAGAAGTGGTGAACAGATCTAAGCATATTAATCAAGTTCAAGAAAGGAGATATGGCAGATCCTCTTCGAGAGGCCATGGTATGGGATGTGTTGGTGATAACTAACACAACAAGTTAAATAAGCAATTTGGTGAAATGTAGATCGCAGGAGGCCGTGGAAACTTTAGAGACAAGGGGAGCTCTAGAGAAAAAGGTGGATGGCAAAACAGAGGTTCTCACAATTCAATTTTGCTATACATGCTAAAGGAAAAGGAGTGGTTGCAGACATTGAAAAATGGAAGAAACGTATTGGATATACAAATGTGCAAATGATAAAATTACTGCAGTCTAAAGGATTGGTTATAGGGTTGCCATTCGTCTTTTTTCTACAAAAAATCTAAAGGGCGAGGTAATAATGTATGTAGAAAGGAATAAAATAGATCGAGAAAAACCGAGAACTATATATTGATATGAAGACCTAGTAAAGGAGCCCAGATGGGACCACAAGCTAGTCTTCTCACCAGGGCAAGATGCATGGCCAAGCTTTTTCCATACCTTTGTGGCGATATCTAGTGCAATAAGTTGTTTCTCATTGGATTAGAGTTTTTTACTTTGCTTTAAAGAATTGTGGATGGATTCTTAAAAATAATAGAGGCACTGCATTAAAACCTGATGCATTTTGCCTATTTTAGAGTTGTAGAATTTCATAAAGTGTGTGAAACATATTAGTTTGGTAAGTAAGCAAGACAACCTTTTTCGCATGATGTAGATATAAGAAAAAATGTACTTGATGTTATGCATATGGATGTTTGGGGGCCTACACAGAACATATCTCTTGGTTGTAGCAAATACTTTGTCACGTTCATTGATGATTCTTCAAGAAATCTATGGGTATATTTCATGAAGAAAAAAAGTGATGTATTTAAATACTTTAAAAATTTCAAGGCTATTGTTGAAATAGAAATAGGCTTGAAAGTTAAGTGCTTGAAATCAAATGGAGGGGGAGAGTACTCTTTAATGAGTTTAGTGACTTTTTAAGATCTCATGAAATAAGGAGACATTTTACTTGCAAGTATACCTCATAGCAAAATGGGGTTGTAGAAAGGAAAAATAGACATATTGCAGAAGTTACATGGTCATTGGTGGCTGAAAATAATATGCCAAAATACTTTTGGTGTGAAACTGTTCATATTGCTATCTATATTATGAACATAACTCGCACAAATATAGTTCGTTGGATAACCCCCAAAGAATACTTTACAGGCAAGAAGCTTGATGTATTCCACTTAAAAGTGTTTGACTCTATTGCATATGTTCATGTGCCAAATGAGATGCGAAGGAATCTTAATCCAAAGGCTAAAAAAATGTTATTTTATTGGATACTCTTTAGAGAAAAAAAGATGTCGTTGTTATAATCCTATCACAAAAAAGAGTTCAAAGTGAGTAGGGATGTTATTTTTTATGAGATGAGTAGTTGGTATGCATCTAGTGGTGATGCATTGGATGATGTTGATAGTTATATACATAAAGAAAAGCAAGAATTATGGATACTTAGTGAATCAAAAACATCATTTGGTACTACATCTATAGTTAGCCCTTGGTCTCGGAGACTAAGGAGTAGCCTCACATCTTTAGGTGCATCTACAAGTATTGTAGGTAAAGACAAAGGGAAGAAGAAAGTGTTGGATGATAATGATGCATGTATTAGTCATTTGGATTTTGATGGAGAATCCAGTGGTTCAAAGATTTTGGATCATGAGCTTGGTATTCCTTCAGTTCTTAAGACACCAAGTATACAGAGAGCACATGGTAATGTAAAGGCTCCACTAACTAATCCAATGGTATGCATGTCTAGCATGATCAAATATCTTGTTAAACGATTTGGTTTTGAAGGTTATGTAGCTCACCATTATTCTTATATAGTAAAGGTGGTTGAGAATGTTGAGCCTACTTCCTTTGAGGATACTAGTTGTCATGCTCATCGGGATGCAACAATGGATGAGGAGATGGTTGCATTAAAAGCCAATAAGACTTGGGATCTAGTACCATTGCTGTCTAAGGGCAAGAAATCTATTGGTTCTAAGTGGGTTTACAAAATCAAGCATAATGCATATGTTTTTGTTAGTAGGTATAAGGCTAGGCTGGTTACAAAGGGCTATGCTCAAACATATGGCATAGATTATGAAGAGACATTCAATCTAGTTGCTAGGATGGCAATTTTTAGATACATGATTACTTTGCTAGTAGCCAAAGGTTGAAATTTGTAGCAAATGGATGTCAAGAATGCCTTCTTACTTAGTGAATTGCAAGAAGAGGTGTATATGGATTAGGCAACAAGTTTATGAGGATTTAGAGCATCCCATATATGTGTGTAGGTTAAAGAGAGTACTCTACTGAGCATGGTTTGACAAGATCAAAGAGTATCTTGTCAATATTTGCTTTTATGTTTTTGATATTAAGTGCTCATTTTAAGTGAGAAAGGGAGACGCAAGCTTGGTCATCATAGTCATCTATGTGGACGACTTGATTATTACATGTAACAGTGATATTGGGATTGTTGAAGTTAAGGACTTTTTGAAGAAGTTTGAGATGAAGAATTTGGGTGAGCTAAGGTTCTTTCTTGGTATTGAGATCATTAGATGATGTGACGATAGTATATAGCTATCCCAAAGATAATATGGCTTGGATATATTTTCTGAGTATGGTATGATAGCATGTAAGCCTCTTTTAGTGCCATTGGAGAAAAATATAAAGTTAAGTAATGATAGATAGAAGAGCCTACTATGTTTAGAGGATAATAGGAAGTTTGACTTACATGACTATCACAAGGCCAGACTTGAGCTATGTTGTTGGCCTTGTCAATTGGTTTATGTGGATGCTTAGAAAGCCTCACTCAGATGTAGTTAGATGCATATTGAGGTATATGAAGTCCACTTTGCATTATGGACTTTTTAATGAGGCAAGTAAGGATATACAAGTATTTGGATACACAAATGCAAATTGGGATGTGTTAACCTTGGTGCAACGAAAGCGAAAAGAAACCAAAAGAAAATCAAAAGATGTAGGGCAAAGTGGGAAAAAGCACCCTAATTAAAAAATCGGAGGAAAAAGGCCAAACTTTAAAAGTAGGACAAACTTTAAAAGTTTAAGGTGAGTGTAAAAAGGGAAAGGTACATTATATATATAAAAGTGCACCCTAGTGGTAAGAATTTATAAATGTAGATAGGTATGAGTGAAGGAACAATGTAAATAGAAAGGGAATAGGAAATAAAGACCTAGGCTAAAATGGTCAGTCATGTAAAAAAGGGATGGGTGCCCAAGGAGGAGGTAGGGCATGTATAAAAGGTAAAAAGTGAATGAAGAAGCTCATTATTGTGTGTGGCCAAAGTAGCTCTCCTCCCATCTATCTCTTTGCAAAGAAAAACAAAAAAAGAAAAGAAGAGAACACAAAAATAAAGCAAGAAGAGGCAATGCACTTACCTCAAAGACCTGAAGATGAAACCCTTTACACATTCTCTTCGCACCTTCCTTCCCTTCTCCCTTGTACACTTCTCTTTCTTCTTCATGTATAGGAACGCCGGTAGTGGTGATGGTTCTCCCTCTCAAAGCTTTAAGCTCTCTCGCTCTCTCTTTCATTCTTTCTTAAAAATATTTTCTCGAAAAATGTCACACTTGGATTTTCGAAACTTTTTTCTCAGACCAGCATCCCTATGTGTGTCGCTAATAGAATTAGTGACACTAATAGTGACACAAATAGCGATGCATATAGTGACGCAAATAGTGATGCTTTTAGCGATGCCACTTTTTTGCATCGCAAATGGCCCTCGCTATTGCTTTATTCCCTTGTAGTGCAAGGGGATCTCAACATGTATATCAATACGACATGAGGGGAGTTGTTGGTGATCTAAGGAGTGTATTGGTTGCTCCGTAACAGGTTGAAAGGGAAAGTAAAAATTATAATGCGAATGGTCCAAGAGGTACGATGTAATAGACAAGGAAACTATCAAAACATGCACGATGTAAGAAAGTGAAAAAAAGCTCGTATTGAAGCAAATCGGGCCTTTTTATAGGTGCATGCAACACATGGCAATCTGACCATTGGAAAATCCAAGCTCGTATTGAAGCAAATCGGGCCTTTTTATAGGTCACTATATAGTATGAATTTTTAGATGAAGTGCTTCATTTTGTCACCTTCTATCCTATGAGCTCTCTTCTCATGTTGATTAGTGGCATGAGTAGAGAGCCCTTGTGTGAAACCTACTCTAGGTCCTCTTTGCATTGTATCTATAGTGTGTTCATGTGCTTTTGTCCCTCTCTCTCTCTCTCTCCCTCTTCCTCTCCCTCTCCCTCTCAAAGCTTTAATCTCTCTCGCTCTCTCTTTCATTCTTTCTCGAAAATGTTTTCTCGGCAAATGTCACACTCGGGTTTTCGATTTCTCAGACCAGCATCCCTATGTGCGTTGCTAATAGAATTAGTGACACTAATAGCGATGCATATAGTGATGCAAATAGTGATGCTTTTAGTGATGCCAATTTTTTGCATCGTAATTGGCCCTCGCTATTGCTCCATTCCCTTGTAGTGCAAGGGGATCTCAACATGTATATCGATGCAACATGAGGGGAGTTGTTGGTGATCTAAGGAGTGTATTGGTTGTCAAGATTGTGGGAGAGAAGGAAGGAGTCTCGCTTGAAGCTTTCTTGCTTGCACAATGGGGGAAGACACACAAGGGTGGAGGCTGAAAACAGTTTTTTCTCTTCTTAGTTGTGTAAGCCAAAAAAACTCAAGTACAAAGAAATAGAAGAACCCTATATATGGGTCTCAAACCAAACTCAACTAACTAAGGTGGCATACTAACTGAGCCACAAACTAGAGTAGATAAGGATAGCTATCATGTAGCTATTATTCAGGGGCGGTGTACCAACCACGTCTGCAACTGACAAGTCGGTGACATAAATACACAACGGTCACCCTGGCGTATCACGAGTGGAGCTCGATATCTCAACACTCCCCCTCGAGCTCAATCCCAATTCCTGTACACCAAGCAGGTCTCTGAACTTGCGCAGCTTCTCTGCGCCCAATGCCTTCGTGAATATGTCAGCTACCTGATCCTCTGTACTGACATAAACTAGATCAATAAGACCTAGTAAAACCCTCTCTCGCACATAGTGATAATGCACCTCAATGTGCTTTGTTCTAGCATGATAGACTGGGTTATTTGCCAAGTGTATACTACTCATGTTGTCACAATAAATGACAACTGGTCCATCTGTAGACTGATGCATATCATAAAGTAGCTTATGCAACCAAGCTACCTCACATGCAGCCATTGCTGCACCCCTGTACTCAGCCTCTGTGCTCGACAAGGCAACTGTAGGCTGTTTCTTGCTGCTCCAGGTGACTGCAGCACTCCCAAAAGAGAACACATATCCACTGGTAGATCGTCTATCAGAAATACTACCAGCCCAATCAGCATCAGTGTATCCATGCAACTGTATCTGAACCCCAGCCTCATAAAATAGTCCATACTGCAATGTGGACTTCACACACCTGAGTATGCGTCTAGCCGCATCCAAATGTGGTTTCCTTGGAGCCTGCATAAACTGACTTACCAATCCAACAGCATAGCTCAAATCTGGCCTGGTAATAGTCATATAAATCAAACTTCCTACTATGCGTCTGTACATAGTAGGGTCTTCTAGAAGCTCACCTGCATCTGTGCTCAGCTTCACATTGTGCTCCAAAGGAACTGAAATAGGCTTACTGTTGAGATGGCAAGCTCAACACATGTGGACATGGATGATGGACCGCCTGGTTAGATGGGTCCACACGTCTACACTTAGCACGTCGGTGGTCATTATGACTCTCACATGGCCACTGACTCATTACTTATTATATTCAGGTTGTTACACCTATTTACAGCTGGCATAGTTATAGCGCCAGTCGACTAGTGTAGTCGGTTATGCATTGCTTGACTTAGTAGGCCACTTTCCTTTTATGTCGTATCTTATCTATACTTTGTGTACATTGTAAAGTGTGTGGAAGAAGAAGAAGAAATCAGCAAGAAAACGTTTTGGCCTCCATCTCTCTTCTTGTCTCTTGAGTGAGCTTCTCCTTGTGCATTCTGTGTGTGTTCGGCGCAGCATCTTGAGCAACCCCCTCCACCACGCGATTCATGACATGGTATCAGAGCCGCGCCATTGAGAGAGGCTGATTTCGAAGGTTGAAGTGAAGGAGAAGAAGCAAGGTTCGAGCAAGCAAGCTACGGGTAAGAATCTCTCCCATTCTTCCACTCCTTCTCTTGGATAGTGCCTGTGGAGGCACCGAAAGCAGGGCAGAGCAAAAATCTCAGATTGCAGTGAGATTTGGTGTGCGCGAAGAGCGCTGTATATTCTGCAGATAAGCCCTTTAGGGCTTTTCCACAGAGATTTTGGGCATTTGAGGCCGTTTCAGGGCCCGTTTTAGAGCCGCAAGGTTGCGGACAGCAGTTTCGGGGTACACTGTGACTTCGACTGTATTGACCGAACGTGGGTGCGCAGGTTACAGATTTCAGATCTGTAAGTTCAAAGGTGTTTATCAGTGAGTAAACACAAGGTTTATCTGCAAACTGGTTGCAGATTGCATGTATTGTTGAGCAGACAGTAAAAAAGGCTGTCTGGTGTATTGCTGTGCACTACAGGTCAAGGGTTGCAGAAGATTTACTTGCTGTTTGGTATTAGTTTTGTGATAATGGCAGAGAACAGTGGAAGCCCTATCATTGAGAAGCTCGACAAGAACAACTACCCATCATGGAAGTTTCGTGTCACGAACTTCCTTATTGGAAAAGGCCTCTACGAGTTCGTTTCAGGTGAAGAAAAGGAGCCGGAGGTGAGTGATCCTCCAACTGCAGAAGAGATAAAGGCACGAAAGGAATGGAATGCAAAAGACAAGAAGGTCATGTATTGGTTATCTGCAGTAATTGACAATAACATGCTGGGACACATTAGAAATGCAGAGAATGCATATGCAGCTTGGACCATACTTGAAAGTATGTTTTCTGTAAATACAAAGGCACGAAAGATTCAACTCAAGCAAGAGTTGAATACATTGAAGAAAGGGAAGATGTCTATCAATGAGTATGCACTGAAAGTAAGAAGCATTGCAGATGCATTGGCAGCGATTGATGCAATGCCTGATGATGATGATTTGGTGTCGTCTACCTTGGGTGGACTTAACAATGAAAAGGCTTGGAAGTCTTTTGTAACTTCCGTATATGTCAGAAAGCCATTTCCAGATTTCGATGAATTGGTCTCCCTTATGATCACTGAAGAGATCAACATGCAGAGTGAGACATCTGAAAGAAGTGGTGAACAGGTCCAAGCTTTCTACTCCAGTTCTGGAAGGGGACGTGGCAGGTTCTCTTCAAGAGGCCGTGGTACAGGACGTGGTAGTGACAACCAGCAAAACAGATTGAATCAGCAATTTGGCGATATGCAGGTTTCAGGAGGTCGTGGTAACTTTAGAGGCAGGGGGAGCTTTAGAGGAAGAGGTGGATGGCAGAACAGAGGTTCTAACAACTCTGGTATTGTGTGCCACTACTGTGGCAAAACAGGTCATATTGCAGCCCAATGTTATGCTAAGAGAGATGATATCCGCAGTGGTAAGTTGCAGCAAGGAAACTATGCATCGTCTTCACGACAGAATGAAGACAAAAATGAACGTTTGTTCGTTATGCAACATATGTGGAATGCTGTTACAGGAAAGGGAACACATGAAGATGTTTGGTATGTTGATTCAGGTGCATCCAATCATATGACCAGCCATGCAGAATGGTTTGGAGAGATGCAGGATTTGCAGAATGCAGGTTATGTGCAGACGGGTGATGACTCATGCCACCCAATTTCACACATTGGAAAAGTTCCCTTGTCCTTGCATGATGGTAAGACAAAGAGTCTTTCAGATGTATTACATGTACCATCTATTACAAAGAACTTGGTGTCAGTCGGTCAAATGGTAGAGCAAGGGCTGCAAGTCAGATTTAATGCAAAGGGCTGCTTTGTAGAAGACTTCAATGACAAGTGCAGGTTGGTAGCAAAGGGAAGTAGAGTTGGACGTATGTTCACTCTAGATGCTGGAATTCCTACTATGAATGCGGCTATGTATGCCAAAGGAAAAGGTGTTGTTGCAGACATTGAAATTTGGCACAAACGCATTGGACATGCAAATGTACAAAGGCTGAAATTAATACAGTCCAAAGGGTTGGTTACAGGTTTGCCTATTTTTAAAGTTGCAGAATTTCAGAAGGTATGTGAAGCATGTCAGTTTGGTAAGCAGGCAAGACAACCCTTTTCACATGACAGAGATGTAAGCAGAAATATCCTTGATGTTGTGCATACAGACATTTGGGGGCCTACACAAAATGTATCTCTTGGAGGCAGTTCATACTTTGTCACATTCATTGATGATTGTTCTAGAAAGCTGTGGGTATATTTTATGAAGGAAAAGAGTGAAGCTTTTGAGCACTTTAGAACTTTCAAGGCTGCAGTTGAAAGAGAAACAGGCTTGAAAGTAAAGTGCCTGAGGTCAGATGGAGGGGGAGAGTACCTCTCAAATGAGTTCAGTGATTTTCTGAGGTCTCATGGGATAAAGAGACAGTTCACATGCAGGTATACCCCACAGCAAAATGGGGTTGCAGAAAGGAAAAACAGGCATATTGCAGAAGTTGCACGCACCTTGATGGCTGAAAAGAATATGCCTAAGCATTTTTGGTCTGAGGCTGTTCATACTGCTGTTTATATTATGAACAGAACTCCCACAGCTGCAGTTCATGGTATGACCCCCGAAGAATGTTTTACAGGTAAGAAGCCTGATGTTTCACACTTGAAAGTATTTGGCTGCATTGCGTATGTTCATGTGCCAGATGAGTTGCGGAAGAAACTGGATCCAAAGGCTGAAAAGTGTATCTTTATTGGATACTCTTTAGAGCAAAAAGGGTATCGCTGTTACAACCCTGTCACATGTAAGTTTAGAGTGAGCAGGGATGTCATCTTTGATGAAATGAGCAGTTGGTATACATCTAGTGGTGATGCATTGGATGTTGATGATGATCATGACACTCATGTGCAGGCTGAAAGGCAAGAATCACGGACTCTTAGTGGACCAGAGACATCATCTGGAAGTCCTTGGTCTGGGAGACTAAGGAGTACCTCTACATCTTCGAGTGCATCTAGTAGCACTACAGGTAAAGACAAAGGAAAGAATAAAGTGTCAGAAGGTATTGATGCAGTTCTTGATGGAGACTCCAGTGGCTCAGAGAGCTTGGATGATGAGCTTGGCATTCCTTCAGTGAGGACTCCAGGTGTGCAGAGAGCACGTGTTAATGCAAAGACTCCATTGAGTGATCCAGTGGTACGCAGGTCTAGCAGGGTGAGATACCCTGTTAAAAGATTTGGTTTTGAGGGTTATGCAGCTCACCATTATGCTTATATGGTGAAACTAGTTGAGGATGTTGAGCCCACATGTTTTGAGGAGGCTGTTGGTCATGTTCATTGGGATGCAGCAATGGATGAGGAGATGGCTGCATTAGAGGCCAATAAGACTTGGGATCTAGTATCATTGCCAAAGGGAAAGAAAGCTATTGGATGTAAGTGGGTTTATAAGATTAAGCACAATGCAGATGGTTCTATTAGCAGGTACAAAGCTAGGCTGGTTGCAAAAGGCTATGCCCAAACATATGGCATAGATTATGATGAAACCTTCAGTCCAGTTGCTAGGATGGCAACTGTCAGATGTGTGATTGCTTTGGCA
Organism: Lygodium microphyllum; assembly: GCF_053477565.2. NCBI lineage: Eukaryota > Viridiplantae > Streptophyta > Polypodiopsida > Schizaeales > Lygodiaceae > Lygodium > Lygodium microphyllum. Next base: position 7,590,535 of record NC_141149.1, on the reverse strand, counting down.
GCAGCCAAAGGTTGGAGGTTGCAGCAAATGGATGTAAAGAATGCCTTCTTGCATGGTGATTTGCAGGAAGAAGTGTATATGGATCAGCCAGCAGGTTATGAAGATTTAGAGCATCCCACGTATGTGTGCAGGTTGAAGAAGGCACTCTATGGGCTCAAGCAAGCACCAAGAGCATGGTCTGACAAGATCAGAGAGTATCTTGTCAATATTGGCTTTTATGTTTCTGATGCTGATCACTCACTTTATGTGAGAAAGGGAGATGCAGGTTTGGTCATCATAGTCATCTATGTGGATGACTTGATTATTACAGGTGATAGTGATAGTGGGATTGCTGAAGTCAAGGGCTATTTGAAGATGAAGTTTGAGATGAAGGATTTAGGTGAGCTAAGGTACTTCCTTGGCATTGAGGTGATCAGATGTGATGATGGTATATGGCTGTTTCAAAGACAGTATGGCTTGGATATGTTGTCCAAGTATGGTATGACTGCATGCAAACCACTTTCAGTCCCGTTGGAGCAGAATGTAAAGCTGAGTGCTGATGTTGGGGATGAGATAGAAGACCCTACTATGTTCAAGAGGATAGTGGGGAGTTTGATCTACATGACCATTACAAGGCCAGACTTGAGCTATGCTGTTGGTCTTGTGAGTCAGTTTATGCAAGTACCTAGAAAGCCACATTTGGATGCAGTGAGACGCATATTGAGATATGTGAAGTCCACATTACATTATGGGCTTTTCTATGAGGCAGGTACAGACGTACAGGTGTTTGGATACACAGATGCAGATTGGGCTGGTAGTATGTCTGATAGACGATCTACCAGCGGATACATGTTCTCTCTTGGTAGTGCAGCAGTTGCTTGGAGCAGCAAAAAGCAATCTACAGTTGCTTTGTCGAGTACAGAGGCTGAGTATAGAGGTGCTGCTGTTGCAGCATGTGAGGTAGTATGGCTGCAAAAGTTACTGGCTGATTTGGATGTGCAGGTGGAAGGTCCAGTTGTCATTTATTGTGACAACATGAGCAGTATACAGTTGGCTAGGAACCCTGTGTTTCATGCCAGGACAAAACATATTGAGGTACACTACCACTTTGTGAGAGAGAAGGTACTAGCAGGTGAGATTGACTTGGTGTATGTCAGCACACAGGATCAGATAGCTGATATCTTCACGAAGGCATTGGGTACAGAGAAGCTTCAAAAGTTTCGAAGCTTACTTGGAGTTGCAGAGATACAGTTGAGCTTGAGGGGGAGTGTTGAGATGGCAAGCTCAACACATGTGGACATGGATGATGGACCGCCTGGTTAGATGGGTCCACACGTCTACACTTAGCACGTCGGTGGTCATTATGACTCTCACATGGCCACTGACTCATTACTTATTATATTCAGGTTGTTACACCTATTTACAGCTGGCATAGTTATAGCGCCAGTCGACTAGTGTAGTCGGTTATGCATTGCTTGACTTAGTAGGCCACTTTCCTTTTATGTCGTATCTTATCTATACTTTGTGTACATTGTAAAGTGTGTGGAAGAAGAAGAAGAAATCAGCAAGAAAACGTTTTGGCCTCCATCTCTCTTCTTGTCTCTTGAGTGAGCTTCTCCTTGTGCATTCTGTGTGTGTTCGACGCAGCATCTTGAGCAACCCCCTCCACCACGCGATTCATGACACTTACAGCCTGTCATCCCATATTTGGACAGCATGTCCAATCCATACTGCCTCTGCAAGAGCTGTATCCCACTTGGTGATCTAATCACCTCAATGCCCAAGAAATAACGTAGCTCTCCCAAATCCTTCATCTCAAACTTCTGCTTCAATAGCATTTTCACATGAAGGATATCTTCATCACTGTCACCTGTCATAATCAAATCATCAACATAAATGACAAGTAGCATAATACCTTTCTCTGTTTTTCTCACATAAAGTGAGAAATCTGCCTTGGAAATCTGAAAGCCAATAGTGACAAGATACTGTCCTATCTTGTCAGACCATGCTCTAGGTGCTTGCTTCAAGCCATACAAGGCTTTCTTCAACCTGCAAACAAACTCAGGATGAACAGCATGCACATAACCTGGTGGCTGCTCCATATAGACCTCTTCTTGCAAATCACCATGCAAGAAGGCATTCTTTACATCCATCTGATGTAAAGACCATCCCTTTGATGCAGCCATAGCAATGACTGCTCTTACAGTTGCCATCCTTGCAACTGGACTGAATGTTTCTTCATAGTCAATGCCATATGTTTGTGCATACCCCTTGACTACTAATCTTGCCTTGTATCTATTCACAGAACCATCTGCATTGTGCTTCACCTTATAAACCCACTTACAGCCAATTGCATTTTTACCTTTAGGCAAAGGTACCAATTCCCATGTAGCATTTGCTTCCAAGGCATCCATTTCTTCATCCATGGCTTTCTCCCATTTTTCTTTTCCCATGGCTTCCTCAAAAGAAGTGGGTTCTGGTTCCTGTATCACTTTGACCATATATGCATAGTGAATGGCTGTAAATCCATCATATTTCAGCCTATCCACAGGATACCTAGCTCTCGTAGACCTACGCAAAGTAGGTTCACTCCCAGGTGCTCTCAAAACATCCCTGGTCTTCCTTACTCCAGGTGTAACAATAGAAGGAATACCCAACTCATCATCAATGCTCTGTTCTGAGCCACTGGATTCACCATCCACATAAGAGTGACCTGCATTCACATCAAACATGGGCTGATCAACCTTCTCTTTTCCTTTTCGTGATACCTGCATACCACTATCTGCATTGCTTTGAGAAGACTCTCCTGATCTCAATCTGTCTGTCCATGGCGAAGAATGTGAACCACTACTAGAGGACGCTCCAGGTCCACTAATATTTTGTGACTGCTGCTGTGAATTTTGTGCAGCATTACCATTTTGTGCATCTACATCATCAATCACATTTATTGGTTTATACCAGCTACTCATCTCATCAAAAACAACATCTCTGCTCACTGTAAACTTACGAGTAGAAGGGTTATAGCATCTATACCCTTTTTGCTGCAGAGAGTAACCAATAAAGATGCACTTCTCAGCTTTTGGATCTAACTTGGATCTCAACTCATCTGGCACATGTACATAGGCAATGCAACCAAAAATTTTCAAATGAGAAATATCTGGTTTCCTACCAGTATACCTCTCCTCTGGAGTCATTCCATGTATTGCTGCAGTGGGAGTCCTGTTCATTATGTAGACTGTTGTAGCAACTGCTTCAGCCCAATAAAAATCTGGCAAGTCTTTTTCATTGAGCATGGCACGAGATACCTCTCCAATATGCCTGTTTTTCCTTTCTGCAATTCCATTTTGTTGTGGGGTATAACTGCATGAATATTGCTGCTTTATGCCATGCTCCTGCAAGAACTTTGCAAACTCATTTGAGAGGTACTCTCCCCCTCCATCTGACCTTAGGCATTTTATTTGCAGACCTGTTTCTTTTTCAGCCATAGCTTTAAGGGTTTTGAAATGCCCAAAAACTTCACTTTTCTTTTTCATAAAATACACCCAAACTTTTCTGCTATAGTCATCAATAAAAGTGACAAAATAATGACAGCCTCCAAGAGATGCAGCTTTAGTAGTCCACACATCAGAGTGGATTAATTCCAATGGCTTCTCACTCTCTTGAACATGTCTAGGAAATGGTTTCCTTGCCTGTTTTCAAAACTGACAGGCTTCACATACCTTATGCATTTCTGCAACCTTGAATTTGGGCAATCCTGCAACAATATTTTGGGCCTGCATTGATTTAAGTCGCTGTACATTAACATGACCAATGCGTTTATGCCAGATATCAATATCTGCAACTACACCGGTCCCATGTGCAAACATTGCTGCACTCAATTCAGACATGTCTGCATCCAATGTAAACATTATGCCCTTCTTCTTTCCTTTTGCTATCAAGCGACCTTTATTTTTCATATCCTCAACAAAGCATCCATGAGGATTAAATCTGACCTGCAAGCCCTGTTCAACCATTTGACCAACTGAAACCAGATTCTTGGTGATATTCGGGACATGAAATACATCGGACAAGTATTTCTTTTTCCCATCCTGCATAGACAAGGGAATTTTTCCAATCTGCACAATAGGATGTGCAGTATCATCACCAGTCTCCACAAATCCTGGTTTTTCCATTTTCCTTGCATCCTCCATCCATTCTGCATGACCTGTCATGTGGTTTGATGCACCTGAGTCAACATACCATACATCATTGCTTTCTTCTGCACTTATCACAGAATTGTTCATGTGCTGCACCATAAACAAGTGCTCATTTCTGTCATCACCCTGTCTACTAGAAGATGCATAATTCCCTTGTTGCAGTTTTCCATTCATGATGTCATTCTGCTTTTTATAGCAGTCTTTAGCCATATGACCCATTTTACCACAGTAGTAGCATTCAACATTACTGTTTGCATTTTGGCCTCTTTGCCATCCACCACGACCTCTTTGGCTCCCCCTGCCTCTAGAGTTACCATGTCCTCCTCCATAGGACTGGTTTTCTTGAGTTTGCTGCATATTCTGATTTCTGCCACGGCCTCCAAATCGGCCTCCTCTACCTCTGCCTCTACCTCTTCCAGCATTTGAGTAGAAGACAGCTTCTTTTGAAGTTCCTCCTGAAGAAGATGCACCACCATTTCTCTGTTCCTCAGAAATTAGAAGAGCAATCAACTCCTCAAAATCATGAAATCTTTCACGAACTGAAATGGATGTCCGAAACTGTGCATAATCCTTTCCTAGACCATTCAAGGTCACAGAAACTAAATCATCATCTTCCACTGGTGACCCAATGGAAGCAAGTGCATCTGCAATCTTCTTCACCTTCATGTGGTAGTCGTTGATGCTCATATTTTCTCTTTGCACATTGTGCAACTCTTGTTTGAGCTGCATTTTCCTGGCTTGCGTATTTGTGCTATACATTTTTGACAAAGTATCCCATGCCTCCTTTGGCATACTTGCATCCTGAATATGCACAATCATAGAGTCTGAAATACTGATAGACAGCCAATACATAACTTTCCTGGCTCTCTCATGCCATGTTTTAAATGCCTGCATTTGCTGTTGATTGGGAACATCAGGAAGAACTGGTTCTTCTTCATTTCCTGCAACAAATTCCCAATATCCTTTTCCCATAAGGAAATTTGTCATTCTAAACTTCCATGCTTGGAAGTTGTTCTTGTCAAGCTTTTCAGTGACAATCTGTGAAAGAGAATCAGATGCCATTACAGAAGACTGGAAAAAATTATGTCACTGCAAAAACCACAGCTTCACCCTCACACGGGAAAATCTGCAAAACTGGCGAAAGTGGTATTTGACCACACAGTCACTTCCTAGTGACGATTTTGCATCAACAGGCAACAGGGATGATTCTGTAACTCCCAATGTCTCTGCGCACAAGCATACAATGCAATTTTTACAGTAACTTTTCACCGACCTATAGAACAGTGGCTGCACAGCATAAAACTGGGCCTTTTCCTGAGTGCGTGCAGAAAACTTCCGCCTCCAAAACAGGCCCCGAAATGGCCTCAAATCAAAAAAACAGGGTCGCCGCGGGCTAAAGCCCATTCCCGCAGCATATACTGCCCTCTTGCTTCACCGCGAAGGGCGTCTCAACCTGAGACAATGCACTCCTGCACTTTCCGGCTGTGCTACCTGCAGAGATCTACTCCCAAAACAGAAAATGAAAGCAACACTGCTCCTCTTACCAGAACACCGCGAGCTTGGCTTGCTTTCTTGAGCTCCTTACCACGAACAAGGCTCTGATACCATGTCAAGATTGTGGGAGAGAAGGAAGGAGTCTCGCTTGAAGCTTTCTTGCTTGCACAATGGGGGAAGACACACAAGGGTGGAGGCTGAAAACAGTTTTTTCTCTTCTTAGTTGTGTAAGCCAAAAAAACTCAAGTACAAAGAAATAGAAGAACCCTATATATGGGTCTCAAACCAAACTCAACTAACTAAGGTGGCATACTAACTGAGCCACGAACTAGAGTAGATAAGGATAGCTATCATGTAGCTATTATTCAGGGGCGGTGTACCAACCGCGTCTGCAACTGACAAGTCGGTGACATAAATACACAACGGTCACCCTGGCGTATCACGAGTGGAGCTCGATATCTCAACATTGGTTGCTCTGTATCAAGTTGAAAGGGAAAGTAAAAATTATAATGCAAATGTTCCAAGAGGTATGATGTAATAGACAAGGAAACTATCAAAACATGCACGAGGTAAGAAAGTGAAAAAAAGCTCATACTGAAGCAAATCGGGCCTTTTCATAAGTGCATGTGACACATGGCAATTGGACCATTGGAAAATCCAGGATGACACATGGTACAAATTGTGGAAATGCTAGCACCTCAGTCCAATAAGGGCTTAACATGTTGCATTGGCAAGATCATCACTATATAAGATGGATTTTTAGATGAGGTGCTTCATTTTTCCACCTTCTATCCTATGAGCTCTCTTTTCCTATTGATTAGCGGCATGAGTAGAGAGCCCTTGTGTGAAACCTACTCTAGCTCCTCTTTGCATTGTATCTATAGTGTGTTCACGTGCTTTTGTGTATCATGTCCTATTTGTAAGCAAGTTAGAGTATTTCTTGATATGAGGTGATTGATATGGCACAACTAGTCTACGTTTGGTGAGTTGCATGCCTTCTTATTGCACTGTATTGGATAGGCTTGCTACTTTGCTACAATAGTCATGTTCGTGTGTTGCCCATGGTCTCGTAGAAATGACATCATTATCACTTTGGAATTTTGATGTCACTCATCTCCTTCTCATGCCACATTGGATTCTAACAGTGGATGCGATGCCATCCAATCCTTTCCTAGGCTATTCATTCCTCTCCTCATGCTGTATCAATATGTTGCTTTCCATTGACGGCTTCTCCCTCCTGCCAAAGTAGACACACTACTGAATGGACATGACTAAGAGACTGCCATGAAGGTATATATGTAACAATCACCCTCCAACCTTGTTGATGTACCTATTGAGGAAAATGTTGGTCTATTCACCCACAGAGTTTCTTAGTGATTCATGAGTATCCTAAAGAGTAAGGTACTTCTTAGCCTTTAGCTAAGGCCAAATCATCAAATGATAATGAAACTCTAGCTTCTCCTGATCACCGACCTTTAAGTGCTTCTTCTGTTCTTGAGCATGGGGAACCTTCAACTCTTCCAAATGCTCATGACCATGGCAAACCTTCACCTATCCCAGTCAAGAAGCCTTCCAAAGAAGCTCCAATGAAAAAAAGAGAGGAAGTTAATGTGGTTTTACATGTAGAGGTGCTTTAGAGAGTTTAGGAAAGCTTATAAGGCAATCAACCATCTCATCCCAAAGGCAATATTCATAAGAGTAGTCAAGGATATTTCCAATAGATAGATTGTACATGGTTGCTATTGTTCATGGGCTTCATAAAAAGTGGCAACATTCGGCTATACTGTGTTACATGAAGTTGTAGAGGACTTCATCACTGATTTCATGAATGATGCTCACATTACTATTGCCCATGGACACAGGACCACATTGATGATGAACAAGGACATTAGTATGGCGAGCAGACTAAGGTGTATGTTTGACAAAGTTTTGAAGTCCTTATACTAATGAATTCCCATTTCATTTGAGGAATGTCAAGTGGTTGCAGTTTTCCTGGCATTTTGACATGTTCAGCCTTAATGCGTTGACAAGACAAACATTCAGTGTCATATTTGAGAATGTCACCTTTAAGCCTCTCCCAGTAATAGCTCTTTCTGACTGCATTGAGGGTCTTGGCATAGCCAGGATGTCCTGAAAAAGGGGAGTCATGAGCTTCCCAAAGTACTGCTTGAGTGACTGGCTTGCCGGTATACATAATCTCGTTCTATAGTAGACAAGTCCATTATTGATAGAGAATTCTAGATACTTTGCCTGTAGCTTCGGGTCTTGATCCTTGATGGGGATCTCCCTTAGAAATTTCTGATAGGTTGGATCATGGCATGCCTCTTCTCTAGTTAGCTCGAGAATTGGATTGTTTGGCATGGATACCTTTGTGGCTAAAGATCTAGCCGTTGATGGATCTTGCAAAATCAGAGAATTCAGAAATGCCTTGCGACTGAGTGCATCGGCAACTACACTCTCCTTTCCAAGTTGGTATTTGATCTCAAAATCATATTCCTCCAGCACTTCAATCCATCGATGTTGCCTCATGTTGAGCTCATTTTGGGTAAAGATCCATTTAAGACTTTTATGATGCGTCACTAGGGTAAACTTGTTACCCAGCAAATAGTGTCTCCAAAGCTTGAGAGCATGGATGACAGTTAACAGTTCCAAATTGTGGGTAGCATAGTTCCTTTCATGGCTCTTCAGTTTCCTTGAAGAGTATGCTACAAGATGTCCTTCTTGCATAAGCACACATCCTAAGGCAAGTGTGCTAGCATCAGTTATCACTTGAAAGTCCTTACCAAGGTTTAGAAGTTTTAGGATAGGTGTTGACACCAAGCTTTGGTTTATTTTATCAATGCTAGATTTTTTAGTAGTTGACCATACAATTTATGTTTACTTCTTCAGTAGATCAATCACAGCAGCGCTGCAATCAAAGCATAGTTTTTGATAAAGACCCTGTACCATCCTATCAATCCAAGAAAGCTACATATTTCTTTGACAATTGTTGGTGTTGGCCATTCTAGAACGTCTCTAACCTTGGCCGGATCCACTGAGATTCCTTCCCTGATACAATGAATCCCAGATATTCAATCTGTCGCTTGAAAAATGCACACTTTTTCTTCTTGGCATAAAGCTTGTGTGCCCTCATTGTCTCAAGGACAATGCGAAGCTAGGGTTCATGATCTTCTTCCTGTTTGGAGTATACTAAGGTATCATCGAAGAAGACGAGTATGAAGTCATCAAGATATGGCCTAAAGATATCCTGCATTAGCCTGTGGAAGGTAGCAGGTGCATTTGTTAGCCTGAATGACATGACTAGGAACTCAAAGTGTCCATATCTTGTGCTAAATGCTGTCTTTGGGATATCTTCCTCCTTGATCCTTATTTGATAATATCCAGACCTGAGGTCGATCTTGGAGAAGATCTTCGCTCCTTGAAGACAGTCAAGAAGTTCATCTAATCTTGGAATAGGGTATTTGTTCTTAATGGTTGATTGATTCAACCCTCTGTAATCAATACATAGCCGAAGTGTTCCATCCTTCTTCTTTTGGAACAACACTCGAGCTCCCCATGGTGAACTGCTAGGACGGTGTCGTGCTGCTGTGCATCTGAGGTGTGGAATCCACCAAAAAGTTTGTGTGTATGACATTTGTTACTTTGTGCATACTTAGTCGTTGTGTTTGCATTTTGTTTTGCATGCGCAATATAGTGGAGAGGGGGTTGGAGCAAGAGGAACTTATCTGTAATGCTCTAGTTGGCATGTATGCCAAGTATGGAAACCTACCAGATGTGCATGTTATTTTTGATACACTATCCAATCGAGATGTTGTGACATGGAGCTCTTTGATTGGAGGATATACCCAACAAGAAAACATTCAGGAGGCTTTGGATCTTTTTGAAGAAATGCAAAAAGAAGGCAAACAATGGTCGAGAAACAAGAGTTGTGAAGAGAGTTTCCTTGCAGGGGAAGATATATGCCTCATTGAAGACGATCTATTTTCGCGGACTTGACATTTGCAGACTTTTTCTTTACTATTGATGTACTCATTAGAGAGTGGAAAATGCTTCTATGAGAGAGGCTAGAACCTGTGTGCTGGAGCTTTTCTTTCCAATTGGGAAAAATGTCAACAAGATAGGAAGTTGTGTCTGCTTTACTGAATCAGAAGGCCTTGTCCTGTAAAAAGGAAATGCCCAACACAAATATGCAATCTGTTCTCAACAGTCAGAGTCACTTTCTGTTGATCAACCTATTCTTCAGATTACTGCTGGAAATAAAGATATTTGTGGAAGTTTTGAGAAGAATGTAGTTTTTCTGGCAGCCCGAACACCATACCAGGTTCATTGGTTGACGAGTCAGTCAGAGAAGACGCAAGATTCATATTGTTTAAGCAGTTCTAAAGAATCATTTCACGCTGAAGAAATATCAAGGGAGATACCACGGGACAGTGTTAGATTGGAGTGCATGTTGCCACAATGCCCGAATGATGTTGGGAGATCCATTGGAGGAATTCAGGAGAACCAAGCCACAAGTTTTGTAAGCAGCTGTAAAGACACAGATCTGTCTCAACAAACAATGAGAGAGAGTTTACAGGAAGATGCAAACTTGAAAACTTCATCACAACAATGTTCAAAATATGTGCTTGGGAACCGCCTATTGGAAGGCTTTAGAACAGGGACATAATTCCTCGCTACTCGGTACAGATCAAGAGTTAGACTCGGAAAAAAAAGTGTCCACATATGAGCAATCACAGTTGGATACTGCCGAGTTAAAACCATCTGAAGATGATAAGAAAAGAGGAGATCGGAAATTAAATTCTTTAAAAATCAAGTTCAAGAGGAAGCTAGCTAAGAGATTAATAAGCTGGGAGAAGATTAGTGATACATTTGCCAATTTTTCATACTATCTCAATGAGCATACAAAAAGTTTGTTGATTGAGTCAACAGCAGCTCAACTTTGACATCATCATAACCACACGAAGTTTGGGAAATTATTACGAACTTCCAGCCACCTTATTTTACTCAGTGGACCCTAGGGACAGAGATTTATCAAGAGAAGCTATTGTGGGGGGCCGCTTTTCTGTATGAAAAAGCTGCGTGTTGTATGCAAAAAGGGGGGGATCGCACTGTGCTGACAAGTCAGGAAGATATGGGATTGGCATGTCTCTCTGGGGATCGGATACTGATGAAGAGTTTAGAAGTGTGTATGGTGATTCATTACCTGTTGTTGGAAACAGTCTGAGCCTCCCAGATGGCTCTCAAAGGAGGCCTTCGACTTGAAGGACAAGATTGTACAAGCTACATGGTCTCAAAGGCAACACAAAGTAATACGTGAGAGACGCAGAGACGGAGGACAAGTCTGGCGAGAATATGGAAAATCTGGCTTTGGAAGCAGCGAGGACGATTGATTCTACAGAAGCCTCACAGCGATGATTACAACACCACTTGTATAAATCAAGAGCGTGTGATGACAACGACACAATCGTGTAAAGGAAATTGATTTGATTTGCTGTGTAGCTATGCATAACAACAGACCCTCGATGATGGACGTTTTGTGTTACTACTACACTAAGCTGGCCTGATGTATCTGTCACAAGCAACACAAGGTATCGTGGAGTAATACGTGAAAGAAAGTATGGGAAACAGAGGAAGAAGACCAAGAGTCTTGACAGCCAAAGTCAGAAACAGCTTGTTACCAATGCTAAGAATGCAGTTGAGATGGACTCACGTTTGTTATTTGCACTACTTACTGGTGTGAAACAGGGCCTTCCCGTTTGTGGCAGCTGATGAGATAGATATTATAATTCAAGAGCACAGACCCGTGCTTCTCCATCTGGTCCATCTGCTTGCACATATCTATGTCTCTGATCTGAATAGTGCAAGATTTTTGTGGAAGCGTACACCCACAACCATAAAACAGAGCCGTCCAGAACTTGTTGCTGTGTGGGAAATTGGACAAATATGTAGTTGCATATGCTCTGGCTGGAACTGTGAATCTCTGAATTAGAGAGGATCTCTTCTATAAACAACTTGTTTATACACTGCTTTTAACTCAAGGATTGGGTTTGGTCAAACAATGAGCTAGACAAATACTTGGATTTGCAAGGTTTCACTCTTGTAGGTTATGGGTGCACCACTTGCATTGGCAACTCTGGAGAGTTACATGCGTCTGTGGCTACTGCAATTACAGATAATGATATTATTGCTGCTGCAGCTATTCTGAGGGCTGAGACATACAGAATTGTTGTCCTAGATTGGGTTCAGAATTCTTAGAAGCTACGTGAGGACATGGATTTGAACATAGACAATAATTACTTGTCTGAATCAAAAGATCATGTTGTCACAACAAAGTTCAGCTCTTCTGATGTAAAAGAGGGAGTTGCTAAGCTAGAAAGCTGTTTGTCTCATCAGTTTTCTGAAGAGTTGTTGGAATGTAAACATGAACGTTGTGGAGGTTGCCACTGTAAGCTAATTTGACTTTCTATTCGTCTTCAGTTATTGGCAGAAATAAAAAATATAGACTTGACATCATTTTCTGATGCCAGGAGGCATATTCCACGGTGGATTCCGTGAGGTTTTACGGTGGATTCTGTAAACTTAGATGACCGGGGCTCATACACAAAGAGGATTCTTTGTGCGAGAAGTTGATGGGGACGCCTGTCCTTTTCGGGCGTTTCATTAATTTAGTGTGTACATGGGTGATTCCATAGCGGGTGATTCCGCAAAATGCATATTAAATTAATAAACGTTTATGAGTTTAGAGTGCGCACTCGTAATAAATTAAGGTTAGGATTTATTTCTAACCAGTTGATTTATTTATGTAGCTGAAGACTGCTAGGTATTCACTTTTGTCGGTTTAATTGTGTTATTTTACTAACGATTGTGAATGCTTCAGTTGATGTGTAGAGATAGCAGCAGTGGCGGAGGAAAGCATTGGAGTCTAGCGGGTTTTCGACCTTTGGACTATATTTTGATAGGCGCCACGCCTATATTTTGTTATGTCTATAGAGACATTGATTATTTATTATTATTTTGTATGCGCTTATGCGCCTGGATATGTTATTTCTATTTGGACATTGAGATTGGGCGTTGTCGTATTGCTGCGCATTCGAGGTGTGTAAACCACCCAAAAGTTGTGCATGAGATTTGTTACTTTGTACATACTTAGTTGTTATGTTTGCTCTTTCATTCTATGCCGAAGATGGAGAAGAATAAGGAATTTGGTAGACTGGTAACTTGAGATGCAATCTCATGGGCTACACTTATTTCAAGATATACCGATTATGGAACTTTGCGAGGGAGGAGAGTTGTTGGATCGCATTCTCTCACGGGACGGAAGATACTCTGAGGAGGATGCAAAGGTTATTGTGGTGCAAATTTTGAACATAGTATCCTTCTGCCACTTGCAAGGTGTTGTTCATCGGGGTCTGAAGCCAGAGAATTTTCTTTTCACAACGAAGGATGAAGCTGCAACAATGAAGGCTATTGATTTTGGTCAATCGGTTTTTGTCAAGTCAGAGGAGAGACTTAATGACATCATTGGAAGTGCCTACTATGTTGCACCTCATACAGCACAGAGGCTGATGTTTGGGAGCATTGGAGTTATTACTTATATTCTTCTTTGTGGAAGTCGGTTTTTTTTAAGGGGACTGCAACAGTTCCTTGGGGACAATTTTTTGCATGAGACCGGCAGACAAGAACTTGTTATCCTTTGCCATGGTCTAAATTCCTCAAAGGATTGTGAACTCCATGCCAATATCATATCCATGCTAGTTGAAGCAGGCCTAACAGTTTTCAGATTCGACTTCTCAGGCAACGGAGAAAGTGAGGGTGAATTTCAATTTGGCAACTATTCTAAAGAAGTGGAGGACCTTCGTTCTGTGGTAGCTCATTGGATGCAGCGGGGGCGTATTGTGAAAGCTATAATTGGGCACAGCAAAGGTGGGAGTACTGTGCTACTGTATGGATCCAAGTACCATGATGTACATAAAATAGTAAATGCTTCCGGTTAAATAAAAAGGAGGGAAATCCGAAAAGGGAGGCAAGCTTCAAAAACGAAGATGAGAAAGCTAATCAAAGGGGCATTAAGCCAAGAAAAGGAGGAAGATAAAAAGAAAGGAAAAAAGCAACGGAGACGCGATTACGACGACGAAGGGACGAAAAGGAAAAGAGCAGAAAAGCAGACGAATCGAGGGGACTCTGCAACTGGGAAGATGAATCAGGGCGGAAGAAAAAAGGATACGAATTGAAAACAGGAGAAAAAGGGAGGTATGGATCGGTTACAGGAGGCGCAGAGTGGAGAGAGGGAAAAAGAACATCGAATCATGACTGGCTGAAGGTGAAGGAGGAACCGAAGCAGGAGAATAGTGAGAAGAAAAAGACGAAGACGAAGCAAAATAGCAAAGCTCCGTCGGCAGTTCCAGGGGAATGTTTTGAGCCACCTTAGAGCTTGAATATGGGGGGCGATCAACTTCTACGAGATTTGTGCGATCATAGAAGGAGACGGGAGAAAGAAAGCGGCAGTTTTTTTTGGTTTTTTTGCTGCAGTCAGAGGAGCGAGCCCGAATTGCATGTTTCAAGCCTTTATTAGAGAAATTCACTTGTCAGGTGGAGGAAGTCGTGAACTGCGGAGAGGAGGACTTATTAATCGATGACGGATTGCATTGCCAGGGGACCGCCATATGCTGAAATTGGAAGCCTAATCGTGAGCTGAATTCCGGAACAGTTCACAGACCACAATTCTCACTGTATTGCGCCAAACGCTTTAAAGCTCTCTCTGTACTCTGCCTGTGGCATGAGCGTTCTTCTCACGCTTTAATGGGCCATAGCTTATCAAAGGTTGGAAGGCTGAACAAGTCTGGAGTCATCAGTCCACGATACGATGTTGGAGTTGCTGAGTTGGAAGCATGGACGGCCTGAAGAACATGTACAATGCAGAGAAACGTGGGAAGAGGCAGGTTCTCATTAAGCCCTCCTCGAAAGTGATCATCAAGTTTTTCACGGTCATGCAGAAGTTTGGATACATTAGCGAGTTTGAGCTGGTAGATGACCACAGGGCTGGGAAGATTGTTGTTGAGTTGAATGGAAGGCTTGGATAAACAAATCCTACGAAGGGGAAAGAATATATGGAGGAAAATTCCCTGATGAGAACTCCATCCACAGTCACTCTGAACAAGGGGTTTTTAATCAATGGCATATGTCGGCTGTAATACAAACGGCTCTCAGACTTTTGGACTGCTCCACATTTGGATGGGCTAGTGAGACACGTATCTTACATGTCATCACACATGATCTAGGTAACAGGGGACTGGTTCTCTGGGCAACTTTGATGAACAGTGAGCTTTACGGAGTGTGAAGAAGAGGAGGATAATTGTCTGGACTGAAAGGGTGCTTTGGAGCTGAGACCTTTCAGGATTCATATTGAAGAAAATTCAATAGCCACAGAAGCTGCTAGGCATGCTTTGAGCTTCATTAAGGAGAGTTTTTCTGAACTGGAGCCATCGACAATCTGAAAAGAAAATCAACTTGTGTAGTGATTGCTGCCCTCCCTTGTTCAATTGATATGCCTGTCTTCATTAATGACACAGAGTCTTCTTTTAGTGATGACCAAGGTAATACAATTGTGGGTTCCTTCAACAAGATCATTTCTGCAAACACTTTGCTGCTACCAATAATGATGTCCTGTGGGAGAACTTGAGATGCAGAAGATAGAACCAGCACAAATTTATACACCTCTTTCTGGAATCTAAAGATATGACAAGAGAAAATGAGAGATTTTGCTTGATAAATATTGCTTAGAAACAGTCCAGACTTTCTTCCAAGTGACCAAGTGTTATATGTATCTTTTCTTGAAGCTCATCAAGAATGCCATTGAAGAATTAATATCAAAAACAGTACTTTGAGACTTCAGTTCTTGTATCAACAGAGACTACTGATTTCAGTCACGTTAAAAGATGATTCTTAAAAGGATCTGAATGTATCTGAATGTATTGTAACAAACAAATGCTACACATGGATAATACATGTATCTGAACTTGTCTACAAGGTTGTAAATGTCATAATTGATTAATCTTTTATCCTGAAATTTATCAAGGACTTCTGAAGTTGCGACATTGCTTTCAAAACCCTTCGACATCTTTGGTGAACTCGACGTGAAAGCGTCGCAGAAATTTCAGGATGGGAGATACTTCAGCCTCTATTTCAGCTTCTTCTACAACTCCAGCCGCCTCTACTTCAGCTCCATCAATGACTGCAGCGTCAAGTACTTCAACGGAGGATCTAAAACAAATTTTACAGAATATGTCCATGTATATGCAGCTCCAAAATCAGCAAACACAGATGTATATGCAGTAGCAACAACAATTGCATCAACAACAGTTGTCTCAGCAAAGGCAACTCTATTCGGAGCAGGAGAATGCAAACAGCGCGACTAAGGCTATTGAAGCAGTTGAGAGTGAGAAGAAGCTATTTGACGGGCGTAATGTTTCAGCATATTTGAAGACATATGAGATCAAGATGGGGTTTTTTGGAGTTCCTGCTGGACTTATGAGTAAGTACTTCCTTCGTCTTGTCACACCTGCTTTGAGGACAAAGGTGACTGATTTATTTATTCAAAATACACATTGGCAAGATTTTAAGAAGGCTCTTAAAGAAGAATATTTCCTTGAGGACTTTGGTATGGCTACTCGACGGTCATTCCGAGAGTGGGTCTACATGCCAAATAAAGGTCTTGCTGCTTCGGAGTTGATTCGAGAATTTGAGGAAAGGTATAGTCAGCTTGATGCCATTGAACAAAGAGCATTGGATGTTGAAAAAGTTGAGCTTTTCTTGCAAGCTGCAGATCCTGCTCTTCAAGAAGAATTGGGTGAGCTTCTTGAAGATCGCACGAAGCCTATGGGTCTTAAAACTGATTGGCAGGATGCTCAGGATGCAGTCTCGACTTTGACCAAGAGGAGGATATGGAAGACTCGCCTACAGAATGGTTCCATGACACCTACACCATCATCTGCTCCTATGCCTACTTCTATCCCTGTTATTTCTTCTCCTCCTCAGCCAGTTTCTTGGCCTATGCCAGTGCCTACAGTTTCTACTCCACCTATTCCTCCTGTTCCACGACCGATGCCTACACCTTCTGCTCCAAAACCATTCGCTCCATCGGTGCCTACTTCTCTTGATGACATAATCAAAGGTATCACAGATTTGACACTTGAGTCAGTCAAAGCGGAGTTGGTGGGTAAGTTGAAGGAGCAGTTTGCTTCCACTGCGCCTGCTACTTCTTCTAGTGCTCCTATTGCACCTAGGAGTGCTCCTAGTGCTCCTAGGAGAGATCGGAGATGTATTTGGTGTGATAGTACAGAGCATCAGCATTGCAGGGATTGTGACTCTTTCCAGGATGCAAGGAGGCAGAATTTGGTATATTGGGGGCAAGATGGTAAGATTTGGTTGACTGAGACAGGAGCTCCACTTGCTACCAACTTTGGTAAAGGTGGAATGAAGAAG
Source organism: Lygodium microphyllum (assembly GCF_053477565.2). NCBI lineage: Eukaryota > Viridiplantae > Streptophyta > Polypodiopsida > Schizaeales > Lygodiaceae > Lygodium > Lygodium microphyllum. The sequence goes on along the minus strand of NC_141149.1, from coordinate 7,573,385 downwards.
TTAGTGGAGGACATGGCTGCGCGTACTTCTTATGTGGCAGCTAGAGGTGATGCTTCTGCATATGGAGTACAGATTGAGAAGGGATCAGAGACTCAGACCGCACTATGGACTTATGCTATGGAGACTGCAAACAAGGGGAAAATTCAGCAAACTGTTTTGACTAGCGCAGGCTCTAGCATCAGATCAGAGACAGGATGGGACTCGCCTGTTGACAGGTATTCTATTTATGCTTATTTGGCTAAATCTCATGGTGCAGATGTATTTGTTGAGGAGAAGCGTAAGAGGGATGAAGAAAATCCAAGTGCAGCTAAGAAGACTAGAGGGGGTGAGTTTGTTACTCCACCTACTGCAGGACCGTCTTCACGATCAGGGCCAGATCGACAGATGGAGGATGCTCAAAAGAGAGAAAAGAGGCAAGAGCCTAGAGAGAGAAAGCAGCCAGGATTCAGATTGATGTCCGATATTGAGACATCTACAGACATGAAGAAAATCTTTAATGATAAGATACTTGGCAGTGAGGCGACTTTCACTATTTTCGAGATTTTGGGCATCTCAAAAAGAGAGTTTCAGGATCAGTTTCAGGAGGTCCTGAAGAGGAAAAGACATTCATTGTCAACCACTGATGCACAGGGAGTTTTGATTGGAGAGTTGGATGATGATGATGATGAGGTTATGGTTGATAATGCTTCTGTTTTGCCGCAGGTAGAGAAGAGGGTTCAGCCTATGCATTATGCTGAAATTGATGAGCCTGTTTTGATACCGCGTAGTCACTTTTCGCGAAGCCATTGGGCTAGGGCAACTACAGAGACGATGGTAAAGGTTGGAGAAAAACAGGTGCCTTATGTTGCATTGGTTGATCATGGTTCAGAGATTAATCTCATTGTTCGTGGAGTTTATGAGAGTAACAGATGGCCTATGGATGTAGAGCATGGGTGGCGTATGAGAGCCGCCAATAACACTGCAGGTGATTTATATGCTGCTTGCCCTAGTGTCAGGGTTTCTATTGGTGATGTAGAGGAGGATTTTCATTTCTTTGTGCAGGATTCATGCTCTTATTCCATAATTCTTGGTCAGCCATTCATTACAGAGATGCGCATGGAGACAAAGGTCATGGATGATGGATCTGCTTATGCACGGATTCGCAGTAAAGATGGTATGAGAGCAATTCAGTTTATGACTGTATGTGTGAACCATGTTAGAAACAGGGATACTCTCAGAGATGCACCCTTACCCACTGTGAGGGATTCGGGTTTTCATTAGGTACCGCCGTTTCGCGAGACGACGGTGGTACAGAGGAGAGGAGATTGGAGTTCTCGCCTCCTGGCAGCGGTGTTTTCTCCTTCGGTTATGTTGGGATTTCAGCAAACAGTTCGATGAGCTATCAGAAGACTTCTAGGTTGCCTAGAGCTGCCAGGCAGTATATTTGCAGGAAGGAGAAAAATTTGAAAAATGCAGGAATTTTGGAGGATGATGAGCACATAGATGGTATGTATGACAGTGTGATTTGTGCAGATACGATGACAGAGATGGGAGATATGCTGAAAACTGATATGCTGAATTGTCATGGTAATGTATTAGTGCAATCCCTGGACATGTTCCATGAAATTGCAGATTTTATGTCACAGATTGAGTCAGAGGCTGAGGAAACTCAGCAAAGAGTGTTGAGTGCTGAAGAAATTCAGCAAACAGAGTTTCCAGCTGGTTATGATCAGCTTTCAGAGAGACAGAGGGCTGAAAAATTTCAGCCAACAGAGTTTACTGCTGAAATATTTCAGCATTCAGAGTTTGGGGCTGTTCCTATGCAGTCCATAGAGCAGAGGGCTGAGAATATTCAGCCATTAGAGTGCAAAATTGCTGATTTACAGCAAGGTTTATGTAATGCAGAAGAGCATAACGAAGCCAGGGTTGACACGAAATACAAAACTGTGGATAAGAAGGTGAAGCCGGTTGCTGTACCGCTTCCACCTGATAGTGATCAGCAAATAGAAAGGGCTACTAAACAGCAAATTTTGAGGAATCCGGAGCATATTGGTCATAAATTTTCAGCAGAGACACTTGCTGAATTGAAAATTGGAAATGGTGATTTCTTGTTACCCATGGAGAAGCAATGCTTTCAGGAGATGCTTGAGCGTCATGGAAGGGGATTTGCTTTTGTCCCACATGAGATTGGATGTGTGAATCCTGATATTGTTGCTCCTATGGTCATCTTTACTATTCCTCATATCCCATGGAATCTCCGACCTATTCCAGTGCCTAAAGCACACTTGCCAAAGTTGATTGATTTGTTGAATGAGAAAATCAGGATGGGAATCCTTGAGCCTTCATCTGCACCATACTCAAACAGGTGGTTTACAGTTCCAAAGAAGAATGGTACTCTTCGATTTATTCAGGACATGCAGCCAGTGAACAGAGTTACTATCAGGAATGTTGGTATTGGTCCAGTTGTGGATGAGTTTGCAGAGGCATTTGCTGGACGTGCCATCTATTCTTTGGGTGATTTATATTCAGGTTATGATCAGTGTCAGCTGGCTTTGGAAAGCAGGGACATAACCACCATGAGAACTCCTATTGGGCTTGTCAGGATGTGTACCTTGCCTCAAGGTGCTACTAATTCTGTTGCGCATATGATGAATGCCATGCATAAGGTCCTTCGTGATTACATACCTCAGCTTACTATGCCTTTCTTGGATGATGTGCCCATTAAGGGGTGTGTAGAAGAAGAGAAGAATGAGAGCCTAAATGAGCAGGGATGCAGATACTTCGTGGCTGATCATATTTCAGCATGTGAGAAAATTTTGGCCAGGTTAGAAGAAGTGAACTTGACACTTTCAGGGCAAAAATCTGTTTTTGGAGTGAATGAGGTTGTTATTGTTGGGCATATGTGTGGATATTATGGCAGGAAACCCTCACCTGATAAGGTGAATGCTATAGGCAAGATTGCAGAGTATTGTTCTACCACTTCTGAGGTACGGAGATTCATTGGTGCTTGTGTGTTTTATATGATTTGGATACCTCATTTTGCACACATTGCAGATTGTTTGTATCAGCTGCTTCGAAAGGGGCAGAAACTATTTTGGGATGAGAGCCACACTAGAACCATGCGGAAAATGAGGAAGTTATTGCAGATTTTTTGGAAGATGATGAAAAGATGGTTTGGGCCGTACATAGTCAGACATGTCTTTGATAATGCAACATATGAGCTGACTGAATTGGATGGGACAGTGCTTAGAGTGCCTATTGCTGGAAAAAGAATCAAGATTTTCAAGAAAAGAGATGATGAGGATTATGCATTGGAAGAATTTTCAAGAGAAGAGCAACGACAAGAAACTCCAATGGAAGGGACAGATGATATGGCTGAAAATCTTGTTGATCTACCGGAAATGCATAACGAAGAGATTGATTTGTTTGTGGATCTTGATGATAATGATCATGGGTAGCTGGCCCATCCGGAGGATGCGCAGGATTAGAGGGGGTGGATGTCGTATTGCTGCGCATTCGAGGTGTGTAAACCACCCAAAAGTTGTGCATGAGATTTGTTACTTTGTACATACTTAGTTGTTATGTTTGCTCTTTCATTCTATGCCGAAGATGGAGAAGAATAAGGAATTTGGTAGACTGGTAACTTGAGATGCAATCTCATGGGCTACACTTATTTCAAGATATACCGATTATGGAACTTTGCGAGGGAGGAGAGTTGTTGGATCGCATTCTCTCACGGGACGGAAGATACTCTGAGGAGGATGCAAAGGTTATTGTGGTGCAAATTTTGAACATAGTATCCTTCTGCCACTTGCAAGGTGTTGTTCATCGGGGTCTGAAGCCAGAGAATTTTCTTTTCACAACGAAGGATGAAGCTGCAACAATGAAGGCTATTGATTTTGGTCAATCGGTTTTTGTCAAGTCAGAGGAGAGACTTAATGACATCATTGGAAGTGCCTACTATGTTGCACCTCATACAGCACAGAGGCTGATGTTTGGGAGCATTGGAGTTATTACTTATATTCTTCTTTGTGGAAGTCGGTTTTTTTTAAGGGGACTGCAACAGTTCCTTGGGGACAATTTTTTGCATGAGACCGGCAGACAAGAACTTGTTATCCTTTGCCATGGTCTAAATTCCTCAAAGGATTGTGAACTCCATGCCAATATCATATCCATGCTAGTTGAAGCAGGCCTAACAGTTTTCAGATTCGACTTCTCAGGCAACGGAGAAAGTGAGGGTGAATTTCAATTTGGCAACTATTCTAAAGAAGTGGAGGACCTTCGTTCTGTGGTAGCTCATTGGATGCAGCGGGGGCGTATTGTGAAAGCTATAATTGGGCACAGCAAAGGTGGGAGTACTGTGCTACTGTATGGATCCAAGTACCATGATGTACATAAAATAGTAAATGCTTCCGGTTAAATAAAAAGGAGGGAAATCCGAAAAGGGAGGCAAGCTTCAAAAACGAAGATGAGAAAGCTAATCAAAGGGGCATTAAGCCAAGAAAAGGAGGAAGATAAAAAGAAAGGAAAAAAGCAACGGAGACGCGATTACGACGACGAAGGGACGAAAAGGAAAAGAGCAGAAAAGCAGACGAATCGAGGGGACTCTGCAACTGGGAAGATGAATCAGGGCGGAAGAAAAAAGGATACGAATTGAAAACAGGAGAAAAAGGGAGGTATGGATCGGTTACAGGAGGCGCAGAGTGGAGAGAGGGAAAAAGAACATCGAATCATGACTGGCTGAAGGTGAAGGAGGAACCGAAGCAGGAGAATAGTGAGAAGAAAAAGACGAAGACGAAGCAAAATAGCAAAGCTCCGTCGGCAGTTCCAGGGGAATGTTTTGAGCCACCTTAGAGCTTGAATATGGGGGGCGATCAACTTCTACGAGATTTGTGCGATCATAGAAGGAGACGGGAGAAAGAAAGCGGCAGTTTTTTTTGGTTTTTTTGCTGCAGTCAGAGGAGCGAGCCCGAATTGCATGTTTCAAGCCTTTATTAGAGAAATTCACTTGTCAGGTGGAGGAAGTCGTGAACTGCGGAGAGGAGGACTTATTAATCGATGACGGATTGCATTGCCAGGGGACCGCCATATGCTGAAATTGGAAGCCTAATCGTGAGCTGAATTCCGGAACAGTTCACAGACCACAATTCTCACTGTATTGCGCCAAACGCTTTAAAGCTCTCTCTGTACTCTGCCTGTGGCATGAGCGTTCTTCTCACGCTTTAATGGGCCATAGCTTATCAAAGGTTGGAAGGCTGAACAAGTCTGGAGTCATCAGTCCACGATACGATGTTGGAGTTGCTGAGTTGGAAGCATGGACGGCCTGAAGAACATGTACAATGCAGAGAAACGTGGGAAGAGGCAGGTTCTCATTAAGCCCTCCTCGAAAGTGATCATCAAGTTTTTCACGGTCATGCAGAAGTTTGGATACATTAGCGAGTTTGAGCTGGTAGATGACCACAGGGCTGGGAAGATTGTTGTTGAGTTGAATGGAAGGCTTGGATAAACAAATCCTACGAAGGGGAAAGAATATATGGAGGAAAATTCCCTGATGAGAACTCCATCCACAGTCACTCTGAACAAGGGGTTTTTAATCAATGGCATATGTCGGCTGTAATACAAACGGCTCTCAGACTTTTGGACTGCTCCACATTTGGATGGGCTAGTGAGACACGTATCTTACATGTCATCACACATGATCTAGGTAACAGGGGACTGGTTCTCTGGGCAACTTTGATGAACAGTGAGCTTTACGGAGTGTGAAGAAGAGGAGGATAATTGTCTGGACTGAAAGGGTGCTTTGGAGCTGAGACCTTTCAGGATTCATATTGAAGAAAATTCAATAGCCACAGAAGCTGCTAGGCATGCTTTGAGCTTCATTAAGGAGAGTTTTTCTGAACTGGAGCTGTCGACAATCTGAAAAGAAAATCAACTTGTGTAGTGATTGCTGCCCTCCCTTGTTCAATTGATATGCCTGTCTTCATTAATGACACAGAGTCTTCTTTTAGTGATGACCAAGGTAATACAATTGTGGGTTCCTTCAACAAGATCATTTCTGCAAACACTTTGCTGCTACCAATAATGATGTCCTGTGGGAGAACTTGAGATGCAGAAGATAGAACCAGCACAAATTTATACACCTCTTTCTGGAATCTAAAGATATGACAAGAGAAAATGAGAGATTTTGCTTGATAAATATTGCTTAGAAACAGTCCAGACTTTCTTCCAAGTGACCAAGTGTTATATGTATCTTTTCTTGAAGCTCATCAAGAATGCCATTGAAGAATTAATATAAAAAACAGTACTTTGAGACTTCAGTTCTTGTATCAACAGAGACTACTGATTTCAGTCACGTTAAAAGATGATTCTTAAAAGGATCTGAATGTATCTGAATGTATTGGAACAAACAAATGCTACACATGGATAATACATGTATCTGAACTTGTCTACAAGGTTGTAAATGTCATAATTGATTAATCTTTTATCCTGAAATTTATCAAGGACTTCTGAAGTTGCGACATTGCTTTCAAAACCCTTCGACAGCGTGCCAGACTCTATGGGCACCGTCCATTAGCTTTATTTTCTTATTTTTGGTAGAAAGCAAACTCAAAAGCTAAAAGCTTGTCATATTTTTGTAATTGGGCTATTATTGAGCATGAAGATTGGAAATATACATTAAATACATGCTTTGTGAAGCGCTCACACAAGGCATGGGGGAGATTGAACCCAATTTGTCTCTTGCCTCATGTCGTGCTTGCTTTTACATGGGTTTTTGTGCTAAAAAGTAGAGTACTTTGTTCTTGGGGACCTTTGGGGATTCACCACGTGAGCTATCTGCGACCGATCTGTGCACCAGTGGTATCAGAGCGGAGCAGAGATCAAGAGCTTCCAATCGCTACCAATCTCGGGCGAAGGCGGAGATCCAGGAACAAACGGCCTCTACAGTCAATCTCGTCGCGAACCGTCGATACAGGCAGACTTCTGGCGATCAAGAACCCCTATTTCCACTGTCAGATCGCGAAGGACCAATCTCTGCAGGCGGAGGACCACTCCCTCATCTCCATGAACAAGTCGTGATAAAACAGTAAGAAGCCATATCTATTTCTTCAAAAAGCTTAGTTTAAAAGCTTAAAAGAAAGCTTATGAAGCTTGACAACCAATAAAAAAAAACAAATCGATCCATCCTGGAGAAGCCCGAAAATTCTGCGTGGGAAAAACGGCCCCCCTCCCCCCCCCCACGAAAATTGACGACGATGCTGCCCATTACCTCCTCCTTCCATAGCTTAAGCTATTAAGCTTAAGTCACTCAATTTTTACCAAGTCACACAGGGCAGAGAAGTCTGTAAACTCCGGGTCCTGCGCATCAGAAGTCAAGTTTCGCAAGTCGACTCTAATCAAGTACTGCAAGTTTTGCAAGTCGTCCTAAGTCCAGCAAGTCAACAATCCTGCAAGTCTGCTAAGTCTGCAACTCTGCAAGTCAGACTAAATCAAAACTGACTAGTGCTTAAAACTCATAGAAGACTTGTTCGTATGCAAAAACTCTGAACTGGAAAGTTGTTCGCAGCAAGCTGTTCTACCTATCTACAAGTTCGTTGAAGTACTTTCAGCAAACGGGGACAGAAATATTGCAGAATTTCTGAAAATTGAAGAAGAAAATACCCAAAAATACATAGCCTTGTAACCCCAAATTTGAGCTACGCTCATCCCGCTAACTGATTTTGAGTGAGAAAGGTTTGTTGAGTTTTACAGGATGACTACCCCACATATGGATGATCCTATGGCTGAAGACAATCTACCCGAGCCTACCATGGAACAAAAGCTGGATCTTATCATGCTGCAATTGGAAGAAGAGCGAAGAGCTAGGCAAGCCTTGCAAGCGCAATTGACAAAGCTACAAGGAGCGTCCACTGATAAAGAAGAACCTCAAGCTGAAGATCTGATTCACCGTACCATCAACGCCACTCTTGAAGCACAAACCATTCGCAAGGAATCCAAGATAAGTAAACGAAGTTTCAAGTTTCGCACTTTCAATGGCATAAGAGAAGGAAATACTGTTTTATCATTCATTAGCCAGTTTGATGACTATTTCCATGAGGAAACTTATCCCAAGAAAGATAAAATCAAGTGTGTTACTAATCATCTGATAGACAGAGCATCACTTTGGTGGACTGTAGTCCGCAAGAGTATAGAATGTCCTGCTACATGGGAAGATTTCAAGAAGAAGTTCATGCAAAATTTCCTTCCACCGCAATTTCATGAGAAGGCTATCAAGCAATGGGATTTACTTCAACAGCGCGATCGTGAGCCTATTCCACAGTACACAGAGCGTTTTTGGAATGCACTCTTACAGCTACGCATGCTTGAAGACGTACCAGAGACGACACATAAGCGGAAGTACATGTCTGGACTTCTTGGACATTACTACGCTGAGGTGAATATGTTCAAGCCTGGTACCCTTGAAGACGCCATCTCCTTAGCTCACGACACTGAAGATAAGTTACGTGGAAGAGATCGACGACCACAGCCATTCCAAGCAAACGGTAATTATGGATCTAAACAATTCAATTCCAATTTCAGAAGGTTTAATCCAGGTCGTTTCTCATCACCATCTTTCCGCAAGAATTGGCCTAAACCACCTGCATTACCATCCACTGTCAATCCAAATCCTAAGCCTATTCCACAAGCAAATCCAAATATACCCAGACTTCCAGCCATTGCAAATAATGTGACCAAAGCCAAGCCCATCGTATGCTACAAGTGCCACCAGCCAGGGCATCTTGCAGCAAATTGTCATTCAAAGAAGCCATCAGCACATATCAACTACCTTGGAGCTATGGACGAAGACGAGCATGAGGATATGCCGGATTTCACTGAAGAAGAAGATGATCCTACTACTACTTCCGACACTTTACCAGGTATGCCTACTTTACATTCATTGTTGACTATGAAATGTATGGTGCATGGAAAAGAAAGAACTATACTGCATGATGACGGTAGTACGCATGACTTTATTTCAGCAAAATTGGTAAAGGAATTGAAATTGCATACTGTACCTACGCACTATCGCATAAAAGCTGCATTTTTAGGCACTAGGTACAATGGCACACAAGAAGTTCAAGATTTAGAAATTCAAATTGGTCCATATATTGAAAGAAGAAATTTCTTAGTTGTCCCATTACAGTCTAGCGACATTATTCTAGGAATGCCATGGAGACACCAACATAATCCCAATATAGATTATTCCACACACACAATGAATATTAATTTCCAAGGAAAATCTATTACATTATTTGGTATGCATGCATCTCATATGTTTCCACTGCTTTCGCATACTCAAGCAAAACGTGCACTACGCAAGAACACTAAATCATATCTCATTTGGGTAAATGAATTGCACGCAAAAGAAACTCATATGCACCCTCAGCATAAGGAATTTCTTGCATATTTTAAGGACTGTTTTGCAGAAGACCTACCACCAGGTTTACCTCCATCCCGTCCAGAAGACCATAAGATTGACCTAATACCTGGCACACAACCACCTTGCAAAGCCCCATATAGGCACAATCAAATAGAGCAAAAAGAAATCCAGAGTCAAGTTGAAGAATTACTAAATAGAGGCTTAATTCGACCTAGCAGTTCTCCATTCGGTGCACCTGTGCTCCTAGTCAAGAAAAAGAATAATACTTATCGGATGTGTATTGACTACCGAGCATTAAACAAGATCACTGTAAAGAATAGGTATCCTATACCTAGAGTTGATGACCTTATGGACAAACTGCAAGGATCTTCTATATTTAGTAAAATTGACCTTAAGTCTGGATATCATCAGGTGAGGCTTGATAGATCCGACATATTTAAGACTGCATTCAGGACACAGTTTGGCCATTACGAATTCTTAGTTATGCCATTTGGATTAACTAATGCACCTGCTACTTTCAGTAGAATGATGAACTGTATTTTTCTAAAATATCAATATTGTGTGATTGTTTTCTTTGATGATATTTTAGTGTTCAGTCAAAGTGAAAAAGAGCATTATGAGCATTTATCATTAGTTTTTCAATTACTGAAAGAAAATCAATTGTTTGCAAATCCTGACAAGAGTGAATTCTTTAAGACAGAAATAGAATATCTAGGTCATATTGTATCAAAAGAAGGAATAAAAGTTGATCCTAAGAAAATTGATGCAATATTGCATTGGCCTGTTCCTAAAAATGTACATGAATTACGCTCATTCCTTGGTCTTGCTAGTTTCTATAGGAAGTTTGTACGTAATTTCTCATTACTTGCTTTACCATTGACCAAACTTCTTAAGAAAGGCATTGTTTATCAATGGACTGAAAACCAGCAGAAATCCTTTGACTTACTCAAACGTGCATTGACCAATGCCCCTGTTCTACAATTGCCTGACTTTAACAGACCATTCTTTCTAGTTGTGACTGATGCTAGCGGATCAAGAATAGGAGCCGTGCTAATGCAAGACAACCATCCAATAGCATATTCTAGTTCTAAGCTGAAACCCTCTGAGCTCAAATATTCCACTTATGACAAGGAACTCTTAGCAGTTGTCCAAGCATTAAAACAATGGAAGCATTATTTAATGGGTTCAGAATTCATGATAAAGACCGACCAGCAAAGCATTAGACATCTACTTAGCCAACCCCAAATTTCTGACCGTCATATCAAATGGGCTTCATTCATTCAAAGTTTCCATCCTATCATTCAATACCAACCTGGAAAAGAAAATGTAGTTGCTGATGCATTGAGTAGAAGACCTGCAATTCATAATATATCTATCATATCTTTTGATTCTTTAATTGCTATGAAAGACACATATCACCAAGATATTACTTTTCATTCTGATTGGCAAAAATTAGTTCAAAATAATTTCATTCCTGTTGATTCATTGTCATATAATGATGGATTCATGTTCTTTGAAAAGAGACTGTGTGTTACTATTCCATTCCGATCTTTTGTTTTGAATGAAATTCATTGTCCCCCATATCAAGGTCATAGAGGTATCATCTCTACATTACGCATGTTAACTGAAGATTTTTATTGGCCGCATATGGATGCAGATGTATCTAATTTTGTTTCTGAATGTTTGATTTGTCAAAGAATAAAGAGACATCATGGTAAACAGTATGGACTATTAATGCCTTTAACTATTCCATCTAAACCTTGGGAACATATATCTATGGATTTCATTAGTGGTTTACCAAATACTAAATCTAACCATGACATGATTTGGACAATTGTAGATAGATTTAGTAAGCAAGCATATTTCATTGCATGTAAGAAAACTTTAACAGCATCACAAGCAGCACAGTTATTTTTGAAAACTGTTTTTACTAACCATGGATTGCCGAAAGTGATTATTTCAGATAGAGATTCTAGATTTTGTAATAATTTTTGGATTACACCATTTGCAAATCTAGGCACAAAGATTGATTTCTCATCTGCATTTCATCCAGAAACAAATGGACAAACAGAAGCCACAAATAGCACCATTCTAGATCTTTTACGTGCATACACTATCTCTAAACCTCAGACATGGGATACTCATTTACATTTATTACAGTTTGCATATAACAATACACCGCACACATCTACAAAGAAAGCACCTTTTGAAGTTATTTATGGATATAGATTATCTACACCTGTTGCCTCTTTGTCTAATAGAATACAAAATGCCGATGATATTGCTGTTATGCATAACACTATTTTTGATGAGGTCAAGGATATGATTGCTAAAGCCCAACAATCATATACCAAACAAGCCAACAAGAAAAGACAAGCCATGAATTTCAAAGTTGATGATTATGTTTGGCTTAGAATAGAAAAGCGTAGACTGCAAAGTGTAGATAGACATCCAGTTGTCAAATTAGCTCCTAGATTCTACGGACCATTTAGAATCATTCATAAGATTAATGACAATGCATTCAAGTTAGAACTGCCATCCCATTGGAAAATTCATAATACATTTCATATTAGTTTATTGAGACCATTTAGAGGACAATTACCTATCCACCCTGTCTATGAAAACCCACCTTTACTAGAAGAAGAGACTGAAATACTTGAACCAGAAGCCATTATAGACACTGACTACATGACCACTAGAACTGGCCGAAGGTATTCTAGATATCTAGTAAAATTTAAGAACCATCATGTAGAGGAAGCACAATGGATGCACGCTAGACACCTAAATGCTTTCCCCACTTTGTTAGCTCCACATTGAGCTAATAGCAATTGAGGTCAATTGCTATCCCACCCCGAGGGTATGATGCCAGGAGGCATATTCCACGGTGGATTCCGTGAGGTTTTACGGTGGATTCCGTAAACTTAGATGACCGGGGCTCATACACAAAGAGGATTTTTTGTGCGAGAAGTTGATGGGGACGCCTGTCCTTTTCGGGCGTTTCATTAATTTAGTGTGTACATGGGTGATTCCATAGCGGGTGATTCCGCAAAATGCATATTAAATTAATAAACGTTTATGAGTTTAGAGTGCGCACTCGTAATAAATTAAGGTTAGGATTTATTTCTAACCAGTTGATTTATTTATGTAGCTGAAGACTGCTAGGTATTCACTTTTGTCGGTTTAATTGTGTTATTTTACTAACGATTGTGAATGCTTTAGTTGATGTGTAGAGATAGCAGCAGTGGCGGAGGAAAGCATTGGAGTCTAGCGGGTTTTCGACCTTTGGACTATATTTTGATAGGCGCCACGCCTATATTTTGTTATGTCTATAGAGACATTGATTATTTATTATTATTTTGTATGCGCTTATGCGCCTGGATATGTTATTTCTATTTGGACATTGAGATTGGGCGTGCCAGACTCTATGGGCACCGTCCATTAGCTTTATTTTATTATTTTTGGTAGAAAGCAAACTCAAAAGCTAAAAGCTTGTCATATTTTTGTAATTGGGCTATTATTGAGCATGAAGATTGGAAATATACATTAAATACATGCTTTGTGAAGCGCTCACACAAGGCATGGGGGAGATTGAACCCAATTTGTCTCTTGCCTCATGTCGTGCTTGCTTTTACATGGGTTTTTGTGCTAAAAAGTAGAGTACTTTGTTCTTGGGGACCTTCCGGGATTCACCATGTGAGCTATCTGCGACCGATCTGCGCACCATTTTCTCATCTTGCTTATTCACTTGATTGATCTTCTATCTTGGAATTTCTTAAGGACCTCTGTGGTCATGACTTTGCTTTCGAAAACCCTTCGACAACGGATGTAGCCTTGGTCTAACAATTGCTTGAGTTGCTCCTTCAACTCAATCGCTTCTGGGATGGACATTCTATATGGCCTCTTTGCAATTGGTGCAGCTCTTGGCACTAGCTTGATTTCATGATCAACTTCCCTTTGAGGTGGAAGTTCTATCAGTTCTTCAGGAAATATGTCTGCGTACTCCTTTAGCCATGAAGGTTCTTCCCTAGACTCCTGATTCTGATCTAGCTTATTAAGCTTAATCAAATAGACAGGTAGCCCCTTTCTAACTCCCTTTATTATCCAAGATGCTTTGGCCAGTTGAATTTTTGGCTTCCCAGTCTCTCCTTGAGTTGTGACCAATTCCCCTTCAGAATTTCCAAAGGAAACTTTGCTCTTTCCACAGTGAATGTGGGCATCATTAGGTTTAAGCCAATCCATTTCGAGCAAACACTCGTGGATACCTAGGTTCATAACCCTGAATCTGACCAAAGTTGACTTTCCTCCCGATAGGAATTCCACCTTAGTAGTTTGCCTGGTACAAGTGACCTCACGACCATTTGCTAATTCCACAAGCAAGGTAGTGCATCTATTGTGGGTATTCCTAATCTTTTTGCACAAACTGGTGAAATGAAGGAATGCGTAATGCCACAATCAATCATGGTTCTGAAGCCTTTACCTTGATAATCCGATGGAGTCTCAATCACCGAGAATGCACTTGAGGATGTGCCTGGGCATTGAGATTCTTTATGTTAAAAACTTGTTAAATGTTTCTCACACTACTTTACATGTCCAGTTCAGCTTTTAGCCAAGTGACCTAATCGCTTAACTTCTTTATAAATACTCGCAGTCAAGACAATCATTGATAAAAAGTCTATTTCATTCCCTTTCGAGTACAATTATTCTTGGGAAAATGGAACAAGCTGATACATCAATTTGGGGAGAATAAGATTGTGTTACATTCAGCTACTACGAGAACTGAGTAATAGTATGGATTAGGGTCATGGATTTTCAGGAATCGATAGGTCATAGGAAGATTGGGTATCCTTTCCTTTGATACCCGTTCTTCTCATAACGTCCCAACACCTTGATTCTGTCATCGGCATGGATTATTCGAGTCACTTTCTCGTACACATACGTGTTCTGCTTGACCTTTCGACTGTCGACATGTAGGGTTGCGTTTGCGTGAGTCTCAACAAAGATGAACAGCTTCACGATCTTTAAGTCTTCCAACCACTTGATTCTCTTTAAGTTGGTTCAAAGGTACGCAAATCGGTGGGTAGCTATGTAATAAATTCTTGAATCACCCATCCATCTCCTTTCCATGTACAGGGGCGAAGGATTGTAGATGCGATCTAGGATATTCATCATATCGATCCTCCATCGATAATCCGAAGCACGCATGGCAGTCATAAACATAACTTGGAACACCAAGAATCTCTTCCATGCCTCGCGACTCTACAAGTTAGCATTGATAAGTAAGTAAGGAAATGTTCTTAACAGCAACATTTGCTCTACTTCACCTTAGTAAGTTTTCCTGTAAATATTTAAATCTCATTGGTTCGCTCTGATACCAACTGTAACGTGTCCACCTGTTCTCTTGTAGGACACGCCTTAGTAGCCCATCAGGAAGAGAGTCCAGAAAGCGCCGCCCGACACTCCCTCGAAATGTCACGGGGTTTGCGATCTAGGTCTTCCCGAGTCTGCCATGAAGCGGAAGCATTCCGGTCGTTCCCACTTAGGACCGACCTGAATCAGGGTTTTCCTAATGGTTAAGTTCCTAGAGAGTAACTAGAGTTCGAACTACTTTATGCAGAAACGTCAAGCGGATTCATGCTGCACTTGGTTCAAGGAGAGTGGGAAACGAGAGGGATGCAAAGCTTGACCTCTCTGCCCGTAAGGCATAGTCCCATTCCGTTCCCCTAAAACAGCATAAATCGGGACTCTAGAATCCTAGATTCTAGGTCATCGTTCCTTGCTGTCAAATTCCTTTGAGAAAATTTCCCAGCCAACCGGGACCACCCATCCGTAGGATGGACCCATGACCACATCCACCGCACTTTCCTCGGGGTTGTTTTAGTTATCTAATTACCTATCACATTTAGTTTGACACGCAAAAATAGCTTCCTTAATTAGCCAATTAATCACCGGTTCCTTCACATAACTTGAGCACTGACATAGAAAAACAATGTCAAGCAAGTTCCTTTTCAACAATTGATCTTATTTATCAGTCTTTGGAATACATTATATAAGCTAGCCCGAGGGCTAATCCATAATCCACCCAAAGGCAATCCATAATCCACCTGAAGGCAATTCTATAATTCGCCCGAAGGCAATCCAACAATCCTTAGGAATTACTAATCCAAGTTTTTGCCTGTAGACTAGTATGCGGGCCTCGAGATCCAATCTCCAGTCACGTCGGCCTCTTGTGCAGGACCCGGAGGCAAGGGATTTACGGCCAGAGCCCCCCTGGCACCCAAGCATCCTCCTGCTCCAAGTAGCACTCACGGAGAGATCTCTCGCGGTGGGTTAGGTCCACGTACCCGGTGCGGCTAACAACCCCCTTGGATAGGGTCAGGCAGAAAGTCGGGGGTAACTGATGCTGCCTCTCTCTCCAGGCCTTCAACTTGAAGCATTAGTTATTTTTCCAGCATTAGATTCTTTGAGCAAAGAAGAACAAACAGTGCTCCTATTTGTACAAACACAATCAATCCAGTGGTCGTTTATTTGGTCAACTGCTAAGGTGTGAATCCTCTTCTCCGAATGCATCCAGCATTCGATCCGGGATCAATTGTGACTTGGCAAGGTCCCCAAGTTTTTTTGTTGTTTGTTTACCCTTTTATCCTTGGGTTAGGGTAAATCTTGGGCAACCTTGTCGCCCTAACTTGATTTGTCAATTGCTTGCTAGGAAATTCATAGTTACCCTAACTTGGGAACTCAACCTCACAGAAGGTGATGTAGCAGGATGACTACTCATCCCCTTGTAAATTAACTTGTACTTAGATCCTACCAACCCTTATTCTAAAGAGTGGCAAATCTATCTTGTGACTTAAACACAAAGCCATGTGATGTTGCAACTTGTTGTACGAGACAAGTGTCGTACCTAACTTGTGGGATCATTTCTCCCCTCAAACGACATTCCTTGGTCAAGAAATACGTTTGGTCAAGATGTAGGGTTTGGGAGTCCTCTTGACCCAACCCAACCCTAACCATACTAGGCCGACAACATTTGGCCCTAGGGTTTTAATCTCAATCGAAAGTCTAGTATTAGGCCAATTTTCCCTAGGGTAAAAACCCTAGATCATTATTGTATGGGCGTCCAATTAACCCTAACATTCTGTGAATGTGGGTAGGATTGAAAGTCTTGACTTGGCATCCCAAGTGCAATACTAGGCAGAATTTTTAGCGTACTAAACTCTACCTAGCGCATTGAGGTAATCATTGTTTGAGTTATGCCTTTGCAAGCGAATTACCTAATCGATCTAATGGTCTTGCGACAAGAAGTGATCTTTGCTTAGAAGGGATGCAATTACTTTTCCTAAGAGATGCAAATAAATAAATTCAAGATGCAACATTCCATGCAAATATGTGATTCATTGAATTTTTCTTCTATACAGCTAAAAGATTTCAATGATCATTTCTTTTCCCTTGCACTAAAACTATAATGATGCAACGGAACCAAGCTTTAATGATTGACAATTTAGGACTAACTCGTATAGAAACCTACGTTGAGTTTAAACAAGAACTATACCTATAAACCCTTTTTCCAATGCATTGAATTCATGATTTAATATGAAATGCATCTTCTTCTAAAAAAACTTCGATAAAGAAGTGAATGCCATAGGACTATTTATTGACTTAATCCGTCCTATAGCATTTAACTCGACTTAAAATGCAAGCATCCTTGCATGCAACATGTAAGTTCATGGTTTCCTTTTCGTGCAATGCAATTCTTTGGACAACATCTAACCGATGTTAACGATTATCTCATGCGAATCACAACAAAGAAGTTATTGCCTAAATGTATGCACTGTTCTCTTTCGCGAGGCGATCAAGGATGTATCTAGGAAAATCCACCTTTTACTTAAGCAATATGCTTTCAGGATTGCAACTTGGACGTGCAAGCAATGTGCAACATGCAACTAAATCTTATAAGACGAATAAATAACTACATTCATAACTTCCCCATGAAAATTAAACGTGCCTAATGCATTCCTTTTATACGGAATTAAACTTCTAAGAACCTGGGTATTGGGGTTTGAGGTATTGTCCACACGTGTGCTTGGGGTAGAAACTCCCGCGTGAGCGCCTCTCGCCATTTTCTTGGGAGCCATGGACGACGTAGTTATTTTGTTACAGCAACTTCCCTTGGGTTACTTTCGCGTATTGAACCTCCTCTGACTGAGCTCTTCTCCTCTGCGTGGGACACGGCCCTTACCGTAGGTGATTTTAAGAAAAACCTGCAATGGTGAGGATGAACAAGGCTTATAGAAGCCTTGTTTTAGAAGCTTCTAAAGAAGCTTCCTGTCTTCTGTGACAACAATGTGACATGGAGAGAGAAGGTAATAGTGGAGGAGATGATGATAATAATGATGATGATGGCGATGGGGTGGGTGGCAGCAGCGCGGCAGTAGGCGGCAGTGGCGTGGCGGATGGCGACAGCCTGGGCAGCATGGCACAGGCAGCAACAGCAGTCATCCTCTCTCTTTCCTTCCTTCCTCCCCCCAAGCTTAAGGGGGAGGTTATATAGAATGGGGGGGGGGGGGGGGAGATAGCCTCCCACGTGGTTGGCTTGCATGCCTCCCCTCCCTCATGCATCTCCACACCACACTCCTATCTCCTCCACTTAGCTCCACTCCCTCTCCCTTGCCATGCATCAGCTAAGGGGAGGGGGTAAATAATAGAAAAAATTTCCATAACTTTAACCATTATCTATTTGCCTTACCCGTAAAGAGTATTCTCGTGCAGCTTGCGGGTTTTAGCCTCGGCCTTATTTGCACAACGCAGTTGGGGTTTATTATCGCGCGCACGGGTTAAGGACTTAGCCACTGACATTATTCTGTTGCGGTAGATGACTTAGCACTGCTTTTGCGCGGAGCGTGTAGTGGTCAAAATTCTTTAATATTTCGTGCGGAAATATTACAGGGTTTCATGCTTGATTTTGTCAAGGGGTAGGGTGAGAGCTGTTCTTGTGCTTTGTTGAGTATTTTGTTTTGTGGCATCTTGATGCTCTTTATGGTTGTTGTTTGTGTAGATTGGTTCGTGGGATTTGACAGACTAAGTTCTCAGCAAGTCTAAGTAAGTCACATCACACAATCAAGAAATATCAGTATTTATTGATAAATAAATAAGGAAAAAGTACAGAAAAATTGATTGTTTATATTCACAAAAATAGAAAAAAAAATGTGTGTCCATGGATGTATGTATGGATGGAGCATAAGGTTTAGCCTTAGTTTAGCGCTATCTTTATGTTAAAGTGAGTATTTATCGCTTTTTATGGAAAAAAAATACATCAAAATGCTCTCTAAACCTACCATTGAATGCACAACTCTAAACGATAGGGAGAGGAGGGAGTAATAAGTGTTGATTAAATGTTAAATTAGATTTTCATTGATGCACTTTGCATATAGGATATGTGTATTTTGATAATTAAATGCTTGAGTAGCACGAGTGGCTCGGTGTTGACCCTATGCAATGGAGCAATTACATTTAGAATGAAAGGATGAAAAGAAATAGTTTCACACTATCACAATGTTATTTTAAATGAATAAAAATGGTTGAGCACTATGAATCATTCATAGTTGCACTACATTCAACACATGGTATCATCCTGGATGCATGGCAATTGTCTTCATTGACATTGACCCATACTAAGAGTGAGGTATCCTAAGCAATAGGGTTAGTGGTTCATTTATTTAGGGAGTGTGCAATGAATATTATTTTTTATCTCCTAGAATGATTGGTTACAGGAGATGATTGTGTATGGTATGTGCTTTATATGTTCACGGCGCATCTCGGGGCCAATCCTTGAGGTGTAGGATGCCATAGCAATTAGCCTTGAGGGGTGCTCCCTGTGTTTATTTTACGTGGTATATAACATCAATGTGTGTAGAGGCACCCTATGAGGAGTTTGGGAAGGGTTATCCATTGAACTACGAGCCATACAAATGCTTATTTGGTTAGATTAGTGTGTAGCTTCCGGACACTTGGCCACGAGGCTGTGGGGTGTTTTGTTGAGCATAGATATCTGGCTAGAGTCTTATAGCTAGTATTGGGCCTGTTTTAGGTCTCGACACACACTTTCTTTCAGGTGTGTTGCCCATCATGCAAAAGACCCATGTAGAAGATCATGCGCTATTATATTCGTATTTGGATAGAGTACTATGTGAGGAGGAGCTACATATTGCTAGCTTCCTGAACACTGGAGATTTCCTCACAAATATTCTCACTTATATGATGCATGTGGACTTCAGACCAACTGACATTGACCAATATGCTACCATGGAATACAATCCTCATTTTTATGATTGGCTTCTGCAAAAAGGTATGACACCATTTCCTTAAACTCCATTCTCGTGTGCATCTCTATCAGTCAGCATGTACAAAATTCATTCTTTTATTTTTCTCTTTATTTTTATATTTTCTATCACTTCATAGTAATAACATGTGTTGAGCCTTGTGCCATCCCAATTCTTCCCCCACTCACTCCTTGCAAGCTAGGAAGCATTGCTAACTCTCCATGGAGGGGAGGGAGTGTTCATCAAAATGTTGTCAAGTGTTCAAAAGTATTCGTCAAGTATTCAAAGTCAGTCATTGCATATCACTATTAGCAATTTTTGTAATATGAGAAGCAATACTTAATTTTTGAAAAAGTGAAGGGTATAAGCTCATAATATTTCAAACCTTCCTCTCATAGTAATGTTTTCTTTTTCATAGAAGACACATAAAAAATAGCAAGAGTTGATGAGAGGTTATCCGAGAGAGACAGTGGAAGCCATAGATCCCCTTTACATATGCAGAGCAAGCGAAATACAATATAAATCTTGATATCTTAAGAAATGGAGATCTGAGGTACATACAAATACAAAACCTCAAGTGGTCGACGGCACACAAAAGCCAAATAACTAGTAGAATTATGTTCCTTGGCTAAGTACATGGAGAAATTCAAGGGTAGAGTTGACCACCCAAAATGCATCAAATTACTAACACATTATGATAGAAACAAAAGAACAAGGACCATCGCAATGAAGTCATGTGAAGGACTATAGAAGGTAAAGGTTACACACTTAACATGGTTGGTGCATTGAGCCCTAGGTCTACCACAACACCCCTACAAACCAATGGCAAAGAAATATGTTGTGGCCTAGTTTAATTTCAAAAAGTAGCAAATGGAAAATGATGGCATTGAGTTTGAAGCGATCCCCGATCATGGCCTATAGCTACAAGCCAAGTTCATCCACTCATTATTCTCAGTTGCTTGCTAGAATGCCATGAACATGATCCACCTCAACATGTTTGAATATTTTAGTCATAGAGATTTGAAAGATGTGGATCTGAATGCATACACAAGGAGCACCATTCATGCAACAACCATGCTACTTAGTGAGCCCATGGGTTTTGAAGAGGTCACAATGGAAAGCCAAAATCCTACCAAGGGAAAAGCCACTCGAAGAACATCCATGGTTGCATTTGGAGGGGTATTGGCAGCCATTAGAGAGGTGATAATAGGCACCCAAGAGGACATAGCCATGTCCTCAACACAAGACATGATAAGCAAGATGGGATCTAATGATCAAGGACAATGATAGAAAACATAAGAAGAAGGGTCCCAAACCACACTCAGCCAAAGGAAACAAAGGATACAAACATAGAGGGAAAAGAAGACCAAAGAATAAAGGAGGAAAAGAGTGAAAGATGTGTAGCAAGCAGAGCTAGAAGCCATTAAATAGAAGGAAGGGAAGGCTAGGAACAAATAAGAGCCACACAAAGATGACTAGGAGAAGAATAAGGAGAAAAGCTCTACAAAAGGGGGAAAGAAGAAGAACACCACCAAGAAACAAGGTGAAGAAGAAAAGATTTCATCAAAAGAAGAAGATAATTGGAAATGGCCATGGAGAAGTCCAAAAAAGCTGAAGTGAAAAGACGAGTCAAGGAAAAGAAAGCAAAGGAGGAGTATCACCTGGATGCACAAAACTCAATGGAGGAGATGCATAGAAGAGAAGAAATCCTAGTGGAAGTCCCACCCAATACAAATCAACCAGGTATCAGCCCAAGTAGAGTAGGAAGCATAGCTAGTAGAGAAGGGCACAAGTTGATTAAGGGTAAGGGGAAAGAGCTAGTACATCCTTTATCACCACCACCACAACCTACCCTAGCACTTGAAAGAAACACACTACCTATTGCCCCCACTGTCGTTGCCACTGCTTCCTAGATTGAAATGAGGTAGCTAGATCTCAAGTGAAGGCCGGAAATGGGTGGAGGCATTCAACTCATTTTTTTGAGGAAGACCATTAGTGGGATCTACCCTAACCAGGTGTGAGGTGTCTGCCAGGCTCATTCCAAGGCTCACCTTTTTGTAGTCCATCAGTAGGTTTTCCAAATGACACCACTCGACGCTCCCTTGGAACATCACAAGGTTTGTAACTTAGACCCCACTGAGTCTACATCGTAACGTAAGTGTTTCGGTTGAACCCACTAGGATTAACTTGAATTTTTGTGTTTCTAAAACCAAACGGTCTCCTAACAGCTAGCTAGCATCAGTAATTTCAAGTTTCAACTTTTGCAGGATTAATCGATTTGAAGTGGACTTAGCATTGCACTTGGTTCAAAGAGAAGGGGAGATGGAGAGGAGTGTGGTATATCAATCCTCCTACCCATAAGGCAAAATCCCATTCCGACCCCCTAAAACAATTCAAGTTGGTTCTACCTAACGACTAGTTGGTCAATTTATTGTCTTCTTATTTCTATTGCCAGTTTAGAAAAGCTCCCAGCTAACCAGGACCACCCTACCATTCGGACCCGTCGAGGGTTATGCCCACCCGCTTTCCTTTGATGTGACAGAATCATCTTTAGTTTTTTAATTACCTACAACACATTTATTGGAACATGTACAACAAGCTTCCTTAATTAGTCCATTAAATCACATGTTCCTTCACATAATTTATCTCACAGACACGCATACATTTCAAATAATCCTTGAATAAAACAAACTTTTTTATTATGTTGGAAGTTATTACAATTTCCATCTTTTCGACCCTATGGAACATACATAGAATTCCACAAGGGTATTCTACCCACACCAAGATTCCACCCATGTAACTAGTATTTAGGGTTCCAGGATCCCATCGTGGTTCACGAAGGGGTTCTTTAGATTCTAGGAACAATGTAGGATTTACATTTAGAGCCCCCCTTGGCACTCACATTTCCTACTGCCTGAGACTATCCCCTACGAACAGACCTTTCGCTAATGGAGCCGGTCTAAGCCTCATGAAGCGATAATCATGACCCCCTTGGAGTAGGGTCCCACAACTAGCTTGGGGGTAGCCTAGCGTGATCCTTCCTTTTATCCTATTTGTTAATATTTTCAATCAGAGATTTGGATTCTAGCAAACACAAAGAGTCATTTCAAATGTATATCAAATGATATAATGACAATCACACCATTGTGCAATTCACAGCTTCCATAGCGAAGGTAAATCTTATCCTAAGGTAACCTTACATTATAATGAGGATTCTCCTCCCCATAAAGAAGTATTGAGTACATCTCTTACAACATGTTAAGCAAGGCATGAATTTCCCATTTAGGCAATCTTATCCAATATAAGAAAATTTCCTTAAAGAATTATATTGTGCCACTAACTTAACGAGATGACTTACATATCCCTTAAATAGGGTTTCACTTTTTAAGTGTTAGTCAACACTTAACCTTGTCACGTTTGACAATAATTATATTGAGCTATTTTACTAATCTCAAGTGTACATAAAGTCATATGTGCAATAACCTCTTGCAACTATTTGCATCATGATTCCATGATTTAGAATCTCACTTAATCTAACTATAAATCATATCGATTAATTGTTTATGCATGTGCTAGTATGCTTTGTAGATGAAATTATCAATTCGTGTAAGTGTAAAATATATAGATAATATTTTATGTAATTAATTCTTATACGGATGATGTCCATGCAATCTAGCAAATAGCTCTTATACCATTTGATGCAAAGACTAATATGTATTTTTTGTAGAAATTTGGCATAAACCTTGTTATTTTATGTGGCAAAATAATAGCCTAGTACTAGTAGTGAATAAATTGGTTTAGTATGATGACATTGGGAATTTTGTCATTGCTCATGCATGCATTCACTGCCACACTTGATGTTCCGTTGCTAGTGGCAACTCCGACAACCTCGGGCACTATTGTTCTCTAGCAATACCCGTTCCTTGACCGATTGCGCTGGTTCTCGTGGTCATTCCACCTTGTCACTTTGGAGCCATCCTTTGGAAGTGTATTTGAGAGGTAAAGAAGGAGGAATGAATTCGAGATAGGAGAGCATAAGAGAAGATGGCTTAGTCAAGACCGAGATAGGGGGAATTGAGCTAACTCTCTCCCTCACAGCCTCTCGGGGTAACTTCTCTCTCTATCTATCTATATCTCTCTCTCTCTCTCTCTCTCTCAGGCTCCTTCTCCTCTTGGAGGGGTATCCTTTTACCTCCCTCTCTCTACCTCTCTCTCAGAGCCTCTAGGGGTCTCCTTGTGCTTCTCCAAACTACTCTCCATGCCTCATATTTATAGCTTAACAAGAGAAGAAGGGTTGTGGCTGAGAAGAAGAGCTCTTCGTGGAGGGGATCTTGGAAAAATTAGCAATCTGATGCTGAAATCACAAATTTGATAGTTCCATTGGCTTTGAAAGGGGGGTTAAACCCCCAAGACACTTGTTTATAAATCTTCCAGATCACTTCTTTTTCTTCTCCTCATTCGAAGTGCTGTTTGTTGCCTATAAATTTGATCGCGACACATGTGATTTTGCCAATCCTTTTTTAAAATTAAATCTCTAAATTTGGCTTTATAAAACCTTGCTTTTTTTACATGACATCTTGTTCTAGCAATATTCATAGCTTTTTAGGATATTTACAATAAATAATATCTAAAATATTAAGAATATACTAGTTTTGTCCAAAAATCTAATATTTTTGAACCATCCATACTATACACATTAACATTAGTGACTAATATGGCTCATTACTCTCGTTCACATTGTAACTTCTATGTGACGGGTGGCTCTAGTCCTTGTTAATACGAAAAAAATGTTGGGTTATGACTCTCAATTTTTTAATATTTTTAATTAAATAAAAATTGTTAGTTATTAACGTTAGTTATTTTTTAGTTTAGTTAGTAACCTTACTAACTTATTAATTGACTAACTAACTTTCGAACTAATCAACTGACTTTTAATTGTGTGGAAGTATTACATCCTCCTCTCCTTACAGAAATCGAGATGTTCCCATCTTGAGAAAAATCATGGGTATTGTTAATGAAGAGCATTCTCATCTATTCATGTAGCATATTCTTCAAGATAATCCTTCCACTAGACAAGGTATTCTCTAAGGGTTCTACTTCTCAAATTTCTCTCCCTTACATCAATTACTCTATCAGGTTGTAGCTCAAGGACTCCTTGGTTAGGTATTAAAACTTGTTGATCATCAAGGATATGGTTCGGGTTAGCTATGTATGCTTTCAATAAGCTAACACGAAATATATTGTGGATTTTTATATTCTCAAGGAGTTGTATCTTGTAAGTGCTTGGTCCAAAGTACTTGAGAACCTAATAGGGTCCACAATATATCGGACTTAACTTCTTAAATTCTCCAAAATACAAAGAACTCTTCTTTGGATGGACACGGATGAAGACCATGTCTCCTTCTTTGAAGATTCATTCTTGCTTTTTTAGATTAGCATATGTCTTTTGTCAGTCCTTGACAGCTTGAATATCTTGTATGATAATCTTGATTTGATCATCCATTTCTTTTAACATTTTTCTTGAAGCTTCTACCCTTAGAGTAGGATCAAAAAAATTAAGTGACATATGACAATATTGACCATATAGTGCTTGAAATAGAGTCATTTGAATACTTCAATGATAGAAGGCATTATAAGCAAGTTCCACTAAGGATATGTACTGAATCCACCTCTTAGGTTCCTTGCTACAATATGTGTGCAAAATATTCTCAATTACTTGATTAACTCATTCTGTGTGCCCATCAGTTTGTGGATAGTAAGCAATACTGAAATGAGTTCCAATGGCTTCAAATAAACTCTTCCAAAAATGTGATGTGAAAAGAGAATCGCCATCATTGATGATCCTTTTAGGTAACCCATGTAACCTAAAAATCTATTTTACAAAAAATATTGGAATATCTGAAGCTTTGTAATTGGTTTTTGTTGGAATAAGATGAGCGACCAGTGTTAGCATGTCTACTATTACCATTATTGAGGTATACCCTCCTTGCACAAAAGGTAACCCAACTACAAAGTCCATGCTAATAAACTCCCATTTCATTTGGGGAATGCGAAGTGGCTAGAGTTTTCCTGGTAACTTGACACATTTAGATTTTACGCTTTGGCAATTTAGACAATCAGTGACATACTTAAGTATATCACCCTTGAGTCTTTGCCAGTAATAGCTTTTCCTGACAGCATTAAGAGTTTTTGCATGTCTAGGGTGACTTGAAAAAGGAGAGTCATGTGCTTCCCAAAGTATCCTTCTCTTGAGAGAATGACTTGAAGGAATGCATAGTCTCATTTAGAAATAAACAAGTCCTTTGTCTTCATCTATTGGAGAATTCTTGATACTTAGTCTTGAGTTTGGGATCTTGTTCCTTATTTTGAACTTCCCAAAACAATTGTTGATAGTCTGGGTCCTTATTTGCTTCATCCTTGGTCAAATTGATGATAGGATTAGTTGGCATTGATACCATCAAGCAATTTTGATGCATTTACTATATCTATTCCTAACTTCTTAGCACACTTGGGTGAAATAAACAAGTGTGTACTTCCATAGTCAATCAAAACTTTAAATGATTTACCTCGATGACTAGTTGGTATCTGTATTACTGAATATCGACGATTTGGACCCTTCCTATGGAATGCAGCATGAACAGTTTCTCTTTCAATATCTAATTCCATAGTAGGGTCTTCCTCCCTATTAGTCTCTTTTAATATTTGACGTTCTTCCTCTTGCCATAGCTACTTGACCACGGCCTTAGGCAGCTCTGCCTTGACCTTGAAATTGGCCTTGGTGATGGTTTCCACCAAGATTTGGACAATCTCTCTTGGAATGTCCTGGCTCATTACAGTGAAAGCATCTAAGACTATCCTTGTTTCCCTAGGCAGGAATAAAATTTCCAATTGCATTGGAT
The DNA here is from genome assembly GCF_053477565.2 of Lygodium microphyllum. Taxonomy (NCBI): domain Eukaryota; kingdom Viridiplantae; phylum Streptophyta; class Polypodiopsida; order Schizaeales; family Lygodiaceae; genus Lygodium; species Lygodium microphyllum. Next base: position 7,546,773 of record NC_141149.1, on the reverse strand, counting down.
TTTGCCTTTTTCTTCTGGCCTTGGGTTCTTTTTGCTTGACCTTTGAATCCTTCTTTGTTTTGGTTATTGTAGCTCCATAACTTATTATTGTTAAGCTTTAATTGTACTTTCCACACAATAGGAGTAGCTCGAATCAAAGCTTCTTGGAGGTTTATTGAGCGCATTGATTCCAAATGAGTGTGTAGATGATAATTTAGCCCATTGCAAAACTTGGACACTTGTTGAGCACTATCCATGGAGAGTGCATATTTAAGAAGTGAAACAAACTTGGAGTAATACACTTCTAGGGTCAATTCCATTTGCTTCAAATTAAAGAACTCATTCATCTTTTGGGTGCGATAAGCTGGAGGCAAATATCTTCCTCTCACGACTTCTTTCAAGTAATGGTATTTTCAGGGATACCTTGATCTTGGCACCACTACTTCCACCAGAGTCGAGCTTCGCCCATTAATTTTAGCTTAGCTATCATGGCTTGGTTGGCTGGGACAGTTCCAATGGCAGTAAAATAATCTTCCATGGATTTTATCCAAATTTTTGCATCGGTTTCCACATTCTCGCCCTTCTCGTCAAATTTTGGAGGTTTGATTTGCTTCAAAAAATTCTTTTTCTCTTGGGATTCGTTGGAAATTATTGTGGGTGCAAAATTTTGGGAAATTTTCAATAATTCCCAGGTCAAACTTTAGGAAATTTATATAGTGTTAATACTAGAGTCTAATACTCAAATTATTTCTTAATCTTACGTCGTATTCTATACTAACGTGCGCTCTAATACCAACTGTGAGGTGTTTGCTAGGCTCATTCCAAGAGGAGCACCTTTTTGTAGTCTATCAGTAGGTTTTCCAAATGATAGTGCCCGGTGCTTCCTTGGAATATTACGGGGTTTGTCACTTAGATCCCAGTGAGTCTACATTGCAATGAAAGTGTTTCGACTGAACCCACTAGGATCGACCTGAATTTTCGGGTTCCTAAAACCAGACGGGTCTCCTAACATCCAACTAGCGTCAGTAATTTCGAGTTTCCACTTCTACAGGATTACTCGATTTGAAGCAGACTTGGCATTGCACTTGGTTCAAAGAGGATGGGAGGTAGACAGGAGTGCGCTATGTCAACCCTCCTGCCCATAAGGCAAAATCCCATTCTGGCCCCATAAAATAATTCAAGTTGGTTCTACCTAATGACTAGTTGGTCAATTTATTGTCTTCTTATTTCTATCGCCGGTTTAGAAAAACTCCCAAACTGACCAGGACCACCCTATTGTTGGACGGACCCATCGAGGGTTATGCCCATCCGCTTTCCTTTGATGACACAATCATCTTTAGTTTTTTAATTACCTATAGCACATTTATTGGAACATATACTGATGGGACCTGAAATGGCCCGGCACTGGCTATGGCACTAGCCGGACCTCATGCTCATGACAGACAAACACACCCTCACGGCCTCGCGGATCAGGAGCGTTTATCTACTGTTAAAGGACAAACTGCCCTAAAGACTAATCTATGCATTTATAGTTTCATCATTTTGTAGTCCAACGTTTCCCTTTCTATAAACTCCTCAGAGGGAGAACCCATACACATTGGCAATAAATACCACGATCACATACATGGAGGCAACCTCTCGGTAGAAACACAGCGGCCCCACTGCAGCTCTCCTACATCGTAGGGATTAGCCCCTTGATGCGCTGCTCAACATATAAAACAAACAAACACAAACTCCACTCTTCATTTCGAATCCAGGAGATATACCATGTGCCCTTACTTAACAGTCCCTTAGGAAACCGACCCTCTATCTCACGGCAAGGGATAACCTTACACTCTCAATCGTGGGTCAAAGTCCTAAGAAAACAAGTGCTATGCAGTTCAAGAGCCTTTCCATTGATACCATGAACTATGCATAGTGCATAATGTGAACGGTTTAGTGCAGAAACAGAAGAAAATCAGCATTGTGTATCGTGTGAAACCAATCTTTTCATGATTTCCATGCTAGCGTTTATGTAATGAGAAAATACACCAAGCCTTACGCTCATGTTGCCTTTTCCTTTATTTTAAAACAACGTCCTATAGGCATGATGTAACACATAAACAAGATTTTAATTGATATTTTGACGCTCAACCTTGTCAAGATTGTGGGAGAGAAGGAAGGAGTCTCACTTGTAGCTTTCTTGCTTGCACAATGGGGGAATACACACAAAGGTGGAGACTAAAAACAGTTTTCCTCTTCTTAGTTGTGTAAGCCAAAAAAACTCTCATACAAAGAAATAGAAGAACCCTATATATGGGTCTCAAACCAAACTCAACTAACTAAGGTGGCATACTAATTGAGCCATGAACTAGAGTAGATAAGGATAGCTATCATCTAGCTATTATTCATGGGCGGTGTACCAACCGCATCTGCCAAAACTGACAAGTCGGTGACATAAATGCACAACGGTCACCCTAGCATATCACGAGTGAAGCTCGATATCTCAACACTCCCCCTCGAGCTCAATCCCAATTCCTGCACACCAAGCAGGTCTCTGAACTTGCGCAGCTTCTCTACGCCCAATGCCTTCGTAAATATGTCAGCTACCTGATCCTCTATGCTGACATAAACTAGATCAATAAGACCTAGTAAAACCCTCTCCTGCACATAGTGATAATGCACCTCAATGTGCTTTGTTCTAGCATGATAGACTGGGTTATTTGCCAAGTGTATACTACTCATGTTGTCACAATAAATGACAACTGGCCCATCTGTAGGCTGATGCATATCATCAAGTAGCTTATGCAACCAAGCTACCTCACATGCAGCCATTGCTGCGCCCCTGTACTCAGCCTCTGTGCTCGACAAGGCAACTGTAGGCTATTTCTTGCTGCTCCAAGTGACTGCAGCACTCCCAAAAGAGAACACATATCCACTGGTAGATCGTCTATCAGAAATACTACCAGCCCAATTAGCATCAGTGTATCCATGCAACTGTATCTGAATCCCAGTCTCATAAAATAGTTCATACTGCAATGTGGACTTCACATACCTGAGTATGTGTCTAGCCGCATCCAAATGCGGTTTCCTTGGAGCCTGCATAAACTGACTTACCAATCCAATAGCATAGGTCAAATCTGGCCTGGTAATAGTCATATAAATTAAACTTCCTACTATGCGTTTGTACATAGTAGGGTCTTCTAGAAGCTCACCTACATCTGCGCTCAACTTCACATTCTGCTCCAAAGGAACTGAAATAGGCTTACAGCCTATCATCCCATATTTGGACATCATGTTCAATCCATACTGCCTCTGCAAGAGCCATATCCCACTTGGTGATCTAATCACCTCAATGCCCAAAAAATAACGCAGCTCTCCCAAATCCTTCATCTCAAATTTCTGCTTCAATAGCATTTTCACATGAAGGATATCTTCATCACTATCACCTGTCTTAATCAAATCATCAACATAAATGACAAGTAGCATAATACCTTTCTCTATTTTTCTCACATAAAGTGAGAAATCTGAAAGCCAATAGTGACAAGATACTGTGCTATCTTGTTAGACCATGCTCTAGGTGCTTGCTTCAAGCCATACAAGGCTTTCTTCAACCTGCAAACAAACTCAGGATGAACAGTATGCACATAACTTGGTGGCTGCTCCATATAGACCTCTTCTTGTAAATCACCATGCAAGAAGGCATTCTTTACATCCATCTGATGTAAAGACCATCCCTTTGATGTAGCCATAGCAATGACTGCTCTTTGTTGCCATCCTTGCAACCGGACTGAATGTTTCTTCATAATCAATGCCATATGTTTGTGCATACCACTTGACTACTAATCTTGCCTTGTATCTGTTCACAGAACCATCTGCATTGTGCTTCACCTTATAAACCCACTTACAACCAATTGCATTCTTATCTTTAGGCAAAGGTACCAATTCCCATGTAGCATTTGCTTCCAAGGCATCCATTTCTTCATCCATGGCTTTCTCCCATTTTTCTTTTCCCATGGCTTGCTCAAAAGAAGTGGGTTCTGGTTCCTGTATCACTTTGACCATATAGGCATAGTGAATGGCTGTAAATCCATCATATTTCAGCCTATCCACAGGATACCTAGCTCTGGTAGACCTGCGCAAAGTAGGTTCACTCCCAGGTGCTCTCAAAACATCCCTGGTCTTCCTTACTCCAGGTATAACAATAGAAGGAATACCCAACTCATCATCAATGCTCTGTTCTGAGCCACTGGATTCACCATCCACATAAGAGTGACCTGCATTCGCATCAAACATGGGATGATCTACCTTCTCTTTTCCTTTTCGTGATACCTGCATACCACTATCTGCATTGCTTTGAGAAGATTCTCTTGATCTCAATAAGCCTGTCCATGGCAAAGAATGTGAACCACTGCTAGAGGATGCTCCATGTCCACTAATATCTTGTGACTGCTGCTGTGAATTCTGTGCAGCATTACCATTTTGTGCATCTACATTATCAATCACATTTACTGGTTTATACCAGCTACTCATCTCATAAAAAACAACATATCTGCTCACCGTAAACTTACGAGTAGAAGGGTTATAGCATCTATACCCTTTTTGCTGCAGAGAGTAACCAATAAAGATGCACTTCTCAGCTTTTGGATCCAACTTGGATCTCAACTCATCTGGCACATGAATATAGGCAATGCAACCAAAAATCTTCAAATGAGAAATATCTGGTTTTCTACCAGTATACCTCTCCTCTGGAGTCATCCCATGTATTGCTGCAGTGGGAGTCCTGTTCATTATGTAGACTGTTGTAGCAACTGCTTCAGCCCAGTAAAAATTTGGCAAGTCTTTTTCATTGAGCATGGCACGAGATACCTCTCCAATATGCCTGTTTTTCCTTTCTGCAATTCCATTTTATTGTGGGGTATGACTGCATGAATATTGCTGCTTTATGCCATGCTCATGCAGGAACCTTGCAAACTCATTTGAGAGGTACTCTCCCCCTCCATCTGACCTTAGGCATTTTATTTGCAGGCCTGTTTCTTTTTCAACCATAGCTTTAAGAGTTTTGAAATGCCCAAACACATCAGTTTTCTTTTTCATAAAATACACCCAAACTTTTCTGCTATAGTCATCAATAAAAGTGACAAAATAATGACAGCCTCCAAGAGATGCAGCTTTAATAGTCCACACATCAGAGTGGATTAATTCCAATGGCTTCTTACTCTCTTGAACATGTCTAGGAAATGGTTTCCTTGCCTGTTTTCCAAACTGACAGGCTTCACATACCTTATGCATTTTTGCAACCTTGAATTTAGGCAATCCTGCAACAATATTTTGGGCTTGCATTGATTTAAGTCACTGTACATTAACATGGCCAATGCGTTTATGCCAGATATCAATATCTGCAACTACACCGGTCCCATGTGCAAACATTGCTGCACTCAATTCAGGCATGTTTGCATCCAACGTAAACATTCTACCCTTCTTCTTTCCTTTTGCTATCAAGCGACCTTTATTTTTCATATCCTCAACAAAGCATCCATGAGAATTAAATCTGACCTGCAAGCCCTACTCAACTATTTGACAAAAAAAAACCAGGTTCTTGGTGATATTCGGGACATGAAATATATCCGACAGGTATTTCTTTTTCCCATCCTGCATAGACAAAGGAAATTTTCCAATCTGCACAATAGGATGTGCAGTATCATCACTAGTCTCAACAAATCTTGGTTTTTCCATTTTCCTTGCATCCTATATCCATTCTGCATGACCTGTCATGTGGTTTGATGCACCTGAGTCAACATACCACACATCGTTGCTTTCTTCTACACTTGTCACAGAATTGGTCATGTGCTGCACCATAAACAAATGCTCATTTTTGTCATCACCCTGTCTACTAGAAGATGCATAATTTCCTTGTTGCAATTTTCCATTCATGATGTCATTCTGGTTTTTATAGCAGTCTTTAGCCATATGACCCATTTTACCACAATAGTAGCATTCAACATTGCTGTTTGCATTTTGGCCTCTTTGCCATCCACCACGACCTCTTTGGCTCCCCCTGCCTCTAGAGTTACCACGTCCTCCTCCAAAGGACTGGTTTTCTTGAGTTTGTTGTATATTCTGATTTCTACCACGGCCTCCAGATCGGCCTCCTCTACCTCTGCCTCTACCTCTTCCAGCATTTGAGTAGAAGACAGCTTCTTTTGAAGTTCCTCCTAAAGAAGATGCACCACCATTTCTCTGCTCTTCAGAAATTAGAAGAGCAATCAACTCCTCAAAATCAGGAAATCTTTCACAGACGGAAATGGATGTTCGGAACTGTGCATAATCCTTTCCTAGACCATTCAAGGTCACAGAAACTAAATCATCATCTTCCACTGGCGACCCAATGGAAGCAAGTGCATCTGCAATCTTCTTCACCTTCATGTGGTAGTCATTGATGCTCATACTTTCTCTTTGCACATTGTGCAACTCTTGCTTGAGCTGCATTTTCCTGGCTTGCGTATTTGTGCTTTACATTTTTGACAAAGTATCCCATGCCTCCTTTGGCGTACTTGCATCTTGAATATGCACAATCATAGAGTCTAAAATGCTGATAGATAGCCAGTACATAACTTTCCTGGCTCTCTCATGCCATGCTTTAAATGCTTGCATTTGCTGTTGATTGGGAACATTAGGAAGAACTGGTTCTTCTTCATTTCCTGCAACGAATTCCCAATATCCTTTTCCCATAAGGAAATTCATCATTCTAAACTTCCATGCTTGGAAGTTGTTCTTGTCAAGCTTTTCAGTGACAATCTGTGAAAGAGAATCAGACGCCATTACAGAACACTGCAAAAAATTCTGTCACTGCAAAGAACACAGCTTCAGCCTCACAAGGGCAAATCTGCAAAACTGACGAAAGTGGTATTTGACCACACAGTCACTTCCTAGTGACGATTTTACATCAACAGGCAACAGGGATGATTCTGTAACTCCCAATGTCTCTGCACACAAGCATATGATGCAATTTCTACAGTAACTTTTCACCGACCTATAGATTAGTGGTGGTTGCACAGCATAAAATAGGGCCTTTTCCTGAGTGTGTGTAGAAAACTTCCGCCTCCAAAACAAGCCTTGAAATGGCTTCAAATAAAAAAAATAGAGCAACCAGGGGCTAAAGCCTTTTCCCACAACATATACTGCCCTCTTGCTACACCGTGAAGGGCGCCTCAATCTGAGACAATGCACTCTTGCACTTTCCGGCTGTGCTACCTCTGTAGAGACTTGCTCCCAAAATAGAAAAATGAAAGCAAAACTGGTCCTCTTACCAGAACATTGCGAACTTGGTTTGCTTTCTTGAGCTCCTTACAATGAACAAGGCTCTGATACCATGTCAAGATTGTGGGAGAGAAGGAAGGAGTTTCACTTGTAGCTTTCTTGCTTGCACAATGGGGGAATACACACAAAGGTGGAGGCTAAAAACAATTTTCCTCTTCTTAGTTGTGTAAGCCAAAAAACCTCTCATACAAAGAAATAGAAGAACCCTATATGGGTCTCAAACCAAACTCAACTAACTAAGGTGGCATACTAACTGAGCCACGAACTAGAGAAGATAAGGATAGCTGTCATCTAGCTATTATTCATGGGCAGTGTACCAACCGCATCTACAACTGACAAGTCGGTGACATAAATGCACAAGGGTCACCCTGGCATATCACGAGTGAAGCTTGATATCTCAACAAACCTCCCCTCTCACCCTGCCGTTTAATGTTTTGCATTTGTTGATAAGTAAAAGGGTTGTTTTTTGTGTGTTTCCTTACAAAGAAAGCGATAAACATGAACGAAAACATAGAAACGAGGGTAAACCGAGGCCAACCTCATGCTTCACCTTCATTATATGCTGCACAAACACACATGTAATTTTTTGGAATTTTCCTTTTATCATTTCCTAATTTTCTCCCATTTAAAACCTATTTTTCACCATTTTTTGGTATTTTTCCTCTATTTTCTTCAATAAAAAATGACTAGAAATTAAGATTCATTGTGGGCTGTGGCCCTTAGGTTCCTTGACAGTAAAACTTCAGGTTTTGTAGGCGTTATGTCTCATATTTCCCATTTAGTTTGCAAAAACCCCCTTTTTACCCCTTAAACGCGTGTTTTTCGGATTTTATAACATTAATTTCAGCCATATCACTTATGATTTTCTGATTTTCAGATTATAAACTGTTGAAACTCATGGAAAACAACATCATAATGAACATTCAGCCCATGGGAACAATGTTTCGTCAATCAAATGGCATAAAAACTCATTTTTCTTCATAAAAACTTGAATTACTACTTAGGTTTCGTGTTTCAGGATTTTGATTTTGCTACGGGACTATGGGTCAGCCCACATTCAATGTCCAACATCTTCACAATCAGCAATCTTCATGTCTACATCAACCCGGAACCAATCCGGTCCCATCCAGACAATCTTTCCTTCAACGTTCTTCATTTCCTCTTGCACGCAGGAACAACCCTTTAAAGGAGAGAGAGGGAGGAGAGAGAAAGACTAGAATCAGATTTCTTCATTCCCACAACCATTTCATGAGCGAAGATAGGCGATAGGACTAGCAGACAGAGAGAAGTTGGCCCCCATTGTCAGTTGCATAGGTTGTTTACAACCTACAAATCATCATCATCAACATGAAGCGCAAATTTCGGCGTGTAGATGGCGCCTCCATCTCCACGATTTCTTCATCTTCTCTCTTCACATTTTTTCATGTAGGATGAATAAAATTTTGGGTGGGGGGGGGTGGTCCAATGCTCCCAAAGGTCACATCCCCTTTTGGTCACAAACTTGTCCACCTCTTCGAATCTTGACCGTTTCTTGGCCTTTTCCTCGTCCGACATCCAAATCGAGCTCTGAAAAATCTTGGGCATTCGGCTTGAAATCCCGCATTGATTGGCAACTCCTAACAATCTGCATGGAAGTCTGAAAAATTATCAAAAATCCACAAGTGTCGCTCGGGCGCCTTTTAAAAGTGGTCTTTCACTTGGTGCTTAAAATCGTCCTAGCTGGAGCCGCCGCCTTTGATGTTAAATATTTTTCCCCTAAATTCTAGATTTTTTGGCAAATTTTAGGCACATCCCGAGCTCAAAACTCCGCTCTCATTGGCGACCACAGGATAGGGCGACTCAGCCCATCAAATCCCACAACAGATCTGCACAAAACAACCAAAGAAAGCATCAAGCTGATACAAAAATAGATACGTACTAAAACACATCACAATACTCACCCTACCCCCTAACAAAACCAAGGCATGAAATCCACAAGGAGTAGGCCTAGCATAATCTGATAGAAGGTCCGAAGCTAGTCACTAACCGACTACTCCAACACGGCCAAACTAGAAAGAACTATCAAAGAAGTCGCCCTAAGTGGTGGCCTGAACTACCTACCTAGCTAAGGACAACACAACCAGGAGCTCCTACTAGGCGAGGACTCCTATAGCCTGATCAAGAAGTATTTTCTTTTAGCACAATTCTTCTTTTAGGTTTTTATGTTTCCATACTCGGGCATGTAAAAAGGAGGGAGCTGAGCGTAGTGACCCAAGGAGAACAGGGCATCGGCCTCAGGTCCTGTCTCGGTACCCAAGAACCTACCAAGCCTTCGCAAGGTGACACTTAATCCTTTTCTGATGCTCACATTTATTTTCACTCCAACCTCTCTTACTTTGTTCTTTTCCAGCAAGATGCCACCCCTAGGAAGACAAGGCATCGGCCCCGGGTCTGACTCGTCCCCAGGAACCTACCAGGCCTTCGCAAGGCGATGATCAACTGCTTATAGATTTTCCTTTCTTTTCTTTTCTATTTTTATAGGGGGTTAGAACCCCTTTTTACACACCTTTGTATATATTTATTTCCTTTGAGATATTTAGGGTTTTTACTTCCTCTCTATCATCATCATTTTTCCTTCGGCAGGCTTCTTTAACTACCTCACAACTACAAGAACTCCTAGAACGGCTACCTAGCGGGCTGGCAGAACAAAATCACTAGAACTACCTTCTAAAATAGGTCTTTTGATGCCTAGCAATGTCTTTACAGGAGGCAATGACTACTCAGACCTCCCTCAGACATACCTATCCTAAACCTTGGGACTTCATGCCTTGGACACCGGTCCCCAACAAGAAAAGACAAATCCCCCACAACTACACAGATACATATAACAGAAAAACACGTTACTCATAAAGGAGAAATATCACCTGGATAGTGCCATAAGAAGCTCCCGTGCAACAAAAGCTCCTTCCAAGCTCTTCTTCGAACCTGTCTAGCACAAGATAAAATAAAAAACCACTAACCACACCTGTACTAAACAGACAATTGGCCCTCTTGGCCTAATGAAATAAATTACTTCACTACAAAAAACTGATCGGCCCTCTTGGCCTAATGAAATAAAATAGAATAGCACCTACACATCCCTCCCCGAAATAGTACAGATATACAATAATATGCTCCTTTCCAAGGAGAAAAAATAGGCTCGTAGCCCTAAACTAAATGTCTAAGGTTATGACCCATCCCTCCTACATAGATAGCAAGAGGTGTACGCATAACATGTTGTCTAATCAACCTATGGGTCTAGGATAACAATGGTAGATTGGTCTCGGCTATTCTTTGCATCACCCATATCAAACATCGTCTGCCATATAGTGCATGCTCTGATAACATTCCCCACAAGCGACCGGGTCCTATCTCATTATTGATAGCAATATCCAAACTAGGACCATAGTTGAAGAAAAGGTCTTCTTCATAAGCAAGATTTGCTAGTGAATCCACAAACTAATTCCAATATAACGCGGAATCAGCTGAAAAGACACTCTCTCAAACTCCTCAAGTAGGGTCATCGTAGTTCGATGATACATACAAAGGATTGGATTCCACACTGTGTATGTCCCATCTAGCTGATTCAGGATCAACTGGGAATCCCCTTTTACTAACAACCGCTGAATACCACCTTGTTTGGCAATATGCAGTCCCATAATCAAGGCTTTATACTCCGCCATATTGTTAGTGAATCCTACCCCGAGATAAGCAGCTAACTTCATCGTAACTCGACGTCGGGGATCTCGGATTACTACTCCAACACTCCCTTTTTTATTAGATCCCCTGGATGCTCCGTCAAAATATAATGTATACGTCCACAATGGGTTTACACAGCCTGCTATCATGAACCCCGCTATTCGTAATTATGATAGTCAAAATTTAACATGTTTAGAGGATGAACTAATGGCTCCATCCCACCTTCTTCATTGAACTCAACAGGGATACTTATCAACATTGGTAAGCAGTGATGACAGAAGACTTTGATCTCCCACACAAAAGTTCCATCTTCTTACTCAATCACTTTGTATCCTTTGCTCCACCAGATGAGTTTCCCCTGATGGTATCTCTGCTCTAGATATGGGTGCTCCAAATAAGGAATTAACTGCCCCATCAACCAGCTTTAAGCTCTTTTGCAGGTCTCAAATCAGCCCCAGTATGGACCTGCAATGCATTTCTCTGTATTAGCATACCCAGAAATAATAAGGTTTAATCTTATTAAGATTAACCTTATTTTTAAATTCTACTCCCTGTAGATAAGCTAGTAGAGCTGTAGACCTATTTTTTCCTATCCTGACAATCTTGTAGGGGCCATCCCATCTAGGTTCCAGCTTCCCTGGAAACAGCTCTCTACGTGCATCATAGTACAAAACTAATTGCCATTTTTTAAAGGTATATTTCTTTGTTTAAAGGTCGTGCAACTGCTTCATCCGATGTTTAGCTACCTCCTGGTGTAATAAGCTTTGCAATTTCAGCTCATCCAGGTGGGCTATGGTCGTGAAATGTTCAAAGAGTGAATCCTCATCTCCCAAAGAGTGGTTAATTCTAAATTGTATGGTTGGCAACTCGATTTCGAGGGGTAACACACATTCTTCCCCATAAACTAATTTAAATGGAGTATGGCCAGTAGCTCGCTTGAACGTTGTATTATACGCCCATACTGCCACATACAACTTCCTGTCCCAGTCTCGTTTCTTCTCGAGACTATTTTAGACAAGATACCCACAAGATGCTTATTAGTACTTTCAACTTGTCCGTTTGCTTGCGGATTATAGGGGGTCATTTTATTATGCTTGATTTGCCAAGCTTTAGTCAAGCTTTTGATCACCTTATTCAAAAAGTGGGTTCCACGGTCCGACACTAGTTCCTTCGGTGGACCAAAATGGCAAATAATCTACTCTAAAAGGAAACTTGCAGTCTTTTTTGCATTGTCCTTCCTCATCGCTCGCACTTCTGACCATTTTGTAAAATAATCAGTTGCTACTATGATGGACCTAAAAACGGGCCGGCACTGGCTCATGCACTAGCCGAACCTCGTCACTACGCAGAAGACAGCCCCTCGACCTCGCGGCTAGGAGCGTCTATCAAAATCTCTGCCTTCCTAAACATTGCGTTTGTAATACGTTGTAGTCCAACTGATCCTAACCCAATATTACTCCTCAGAGGGAGTCCCTTTCACATAGCCAAAAGGCTCGAATCACATACACATGGGGTTCCTCCTACGGCTGAATGCCATCAACCCTCTGCGACTCTCCTACACCTTGGGGATTGGCCCCTCGATGCGTCGCTCAACATTTAGACATTTCGCACAAAAGTCGCTCAAGGTACCAAATAACCGTGTCCAGGAATGTACCATTGTCCTTACTTCTCTTTCCCCTAGACCCCACGACTAGCCTACAGCATGGGTACCTCACTGCCTCTCAACGTAGGTCATGTTCTAATAAACCAATTGCAATGCATGTCCAGGAGCTGATCACTGATACTTTTAAATTCTTTTCATGCTCTATGCATTTGGTGGATGTCTAGTGCTCAATCATTTAGCAAAACAGTATTGTGCACAAGTGCAAAAACATTCTTTTAATGGTTTCCAACTACCGTTCTTATGTGGCGTTGCACAAACCTAGCACCAAGGAAACCCTCGTGCTACTAGGCTCTTATATCATAATTATTATCCGTCCTAAATGCTATGCATAGAAATCAGCAACTTTCCCATCATATCACACGGCATTTAGACATATTTCAACTCCTCTACCTTTCCCCGTTTAAATAGTGCATCGTTGGATAGGTTCATAGAGTATTTTGACATCATTTTATGTGCAGAAAGCGGAAAAACACACACTAGAACAAGAAAATGGGGTTGAACTGAGGCAAATCCTCATGCTTCAATCCCCACAAACATTCACAAACATTGCTCTTATTTATCCTTATTTTTCCGTACCCAAAATGTATTTTTCCCCTATTTTTCATGGTTTTTCCCTATTTTTCCTTATTTTTCTGCATTATTTAATTACTGAAAATTCAAAACAGATTATGGGATGTGGCCCTTAGTTCCTTCTTGCAGAAAAATGAAAGGTTAGTTGATGTTCCTATTCATTTTTCCATTTTTATGCCCAAAAACCTCATTTTCCTTTGTTTTTTCATATTTTACGTGTTTTAGCATATTATTTTGAGCCATAAAATGCATATTTTTCTGGTTTTCTGATTATGACCAGCGAGAACTCATGGAAAACAGTAGCATGCACGGTTTTTATCCCACATGAACAACTTTTCATCCATCAAAAGCCATAAAAACTCAAATTTCCTTTGAAAATTTTAAATTACCGCTTATTTGCGTGTTTCGGGTTTTGTGTCCATGGCTGCAAACTTGAAAATCAGCAGCACTTCATGTCCAGCAACATCACAAATCACCATTCTTAGCCCGTGGAGCAATCTGATCCATGCCGGACAAGCCTCCATCGTTCTTTCTTCTTCCTTCTTCTTCCCACATGAATTCCCCCTTAGAAGAGAGAGAGAGAAGAGAGAAAGACTGATTTTCTCTCTCCCTCTACAGGCCACCATTTCCTGCGCGGATTGAAGCGATGCGGAGCGTATGACGGAGGTAGAAGCCAGGCATGATGTAATCTATGGCTTGTGTATCAAGTCTGATCATGATTGAGGGGGGGGGGGGGCGTTTTTTTCGCGCTAATCTGCGTGAGTACATGCCGCCCTCCTTTTTTTTTACATGGGGTGGTGCCCCCTTTGAAGGGCACCCCTTCAATCCTCAAGTGGCCACCCTTTCATTTCTGGCCCTTTTTCGGGCACCCCGGTCGGTTTCCGTCCATCTTCCGCATACGGACTCCGATCGTCAGTCTGAAAATTTCTGTGAGCTCGTCTCGACATCCCGGACAGGCCTCCAGCTTTACTGACTGGCACAGGTGCACGAAAAAATTATGAAAATTCTCGGAGTATCGTACGGGCGCCCGTCAAGTACTTGACGCTTAAAATCGTCCTAGGTCGAGCTGGCGCCTTCGTGGTTGAGCATTTTCCCCCGCATTTCCATATTTTTCTCCTATTTTTAGGCACGTTTCGGGGCTTAAAATCCATCCTTCATTGGCGACCACGGGATAGGACGACTCAATCCGTCGAACCCACAAACATATCTGCACATAAACAACCAAAGAAGCATCAAACTGATACAAAACAAATATATATTAAAACTCAGCACAATGCTCCCCCTACCCCTGGACAGAACCAAGGCATGACATCCACAAGGAGTAGGCCTAGCATCATCTAATAGAAGATCCAAAGTGAGTCGCTAACCAACTACTCCAACACAGCCAAACTAAAAAGAAATGTCAAAGAGGTTGCCCTAAGTGGTAGTCTGAACTACTTACCAACTAAAGACAACACAACTAGGAGCTCCTGCAAGGCGAGGACTCCTATAGCCTGATCATGAAGTATTTTCTTTCAGTACATCTCTTCTTTTAGAGTTTGTACTGGATGAACAGACTTGGGTATGTAAAAAGGAGGGAGCTGAGCGTAGTGACCCAAGGAGAACAGGGCATCGGTCTCAGGACCTGTCTCGGCACCCAAGAACCTACCAAGCCCTCGCAAGGCGACACTTAATCCTTTTCTAACGCTCACTTTTATTTTCGCTCCAACCGTCCTTGTTTTGTCATTATTTTTCAGCAAGAAGCCATCCCTAGGAGGACAAGGTATCGGCCCCAGGTCTGATTCATCCCCAGGAGCCTACCAGGCCTTCGCAAGGCAATGATTAACTACTTATATATATTTTTTCATTTCTTTTCTTTGATAGGGGTTAGAACCCCTTTTTACACACCTTCGTATTTATATCCATCTTAACGGATGTACAGAGTTTGCATCAGCATTATGATCTTCTGGCAGGCTTCTCTAACTGCCTCACTACTAACAAGAACTCCTAGAACGGCTGCCTAGCAGGCTAGCAGAACAGGGCCACTAAGACTTCCTTCTAAAACAGGTCTTGCGATGCCTGACAATGTCTTTACAGGAGGCGATAACTACTCGGACCTCCCTCAGACATACTTAGCCTAAACCTGGGACTTCATGCCTTGGTTGCCGGTCCCCAACAAAAATAGATCCCCTCGACCAGTATAGATACACATATAACAGAAAAGAAAGTACTCGAAAAGGAAAAATACCACCTGGATTGGCCACAAGACGCTTCCATCGCAGCTGCGACAAAGGCTCCCACCAAGCTTCATCAAAGTCCACGAACCACGACATCTGTCCAGCACAACACTAAAACAAAAACCCAATTAAACGCACCCGCACTAGACAGGGAAATGGCCCTCTTGGCCTAATGAAATCATACATGTCTTTGCGACAAAACTAGATCGGCCCTCTTGGCCTAATGAAATCAAACAATACTATGTATAGCATCCTCCTGGAAACAATGATGATAGACGTCAAAGCATACCATTCCCAGGGGAACAGGGCTTGTAGCCCTAAACTAGGTGCATTAAATTATGACCTATCCCTCCTGCGTATATCGCAAGAGGTATTCACATCACATGTCGTCTAATCAGTCTATGCGTCCCTGATAATAGAGGCAGATGAGTCTCGCTTACCCTCTGCATCACCCAAATCAACCATCGTCTGCCAAAGAGGGCATGTTCAGAAAGCATACCCCACAAACGACCAGGTCCTGTCTCACCATCAATAGATATATCGGGACAAGGGCCATAATTAAAGAAGAGGTCCTCTTCATACGCAAAATTAGCCAATGAATCAACAAACTGATTCCAATTCCGTGGAATCAGCTGAAAAGACACTCTATCAAATTCGTCTAGCAGGGCTATGGCAGTATGATGATACATACAAAGGATGGGATTCCGTACCATGTATGTCCCATTGAGTTGATTTAAAACCAACTGAGAGTCCCCTTTCACCAACAACTGGCGGATACCACTCCTCTTTGCAATATTCAAACCCATAATCAGGGCTTTGTATTCGGCCATATTATTGGTAAAATTCGCCCCGAGATAAGCAACTAACTTCATGACAATGCGTCGTCGGGGGTCTCGGATGACAACTCCTACACTTCCTTTTTTGCATGCACCCCTGGACGCCCCATCAAAGTACAAGGTGTACGTCCATAAAGGGTTTACATATCCCGCCATCCTGAACTCTACTCGTAATTATGGTAATCGAAATTCAGCATATTCAACGGGTGGACTGTAGGCTCCATCCCTCCATCATTATTGAATTCAACACGGATGCTCGTCAAAATTTGTAGGCAATGATGGCGGAAGACCTTGATCTCCCAAATAAATGTCCCGCCTTCTTGCTCAATCACCTTGTATCCTTTGCTCCACCAAATGAGCTTTCCCTGATGATACCTTTGTTCTAAATATGGGTGTTCTAAATAAGGGATCAGATGACCCATCAACCTCTATCACGATTTCCTTGCAGATGTTTGATCGATCTCTCCTAGACCTGCAAGGCAGTCATAGCATTAGTGCAATCAGAAATAATAAGGTTTAATCTTATTAAGATTAACCTTATTTTTAAATTCTATCCCCTCAAGGTCAGCTAACAACACTGTGGATTTATTCTTTCCTATTCTAACGATCCTATAGGGCCCATCCCATTTAGGCTCTAGCTTGCCTGGGAATAATTCACGTCGTGCATCATAATACAGAACAAGCTGTCCTTTCTTGAAGGTGTATTTCTTGGCTTGGAGATCGTGTAGCTGCTTCACTCGGCGCTTCGCCACTTCTTGGTGCAATAAACTCTGCAACTTAAGCTCATCTAAATGTGCCAGTGTCGTCAAGCGTTCAAAAAGTGCGTCTTCATCGCTCAAAGAATGATTGATGGCAAACCGAATAGTCGGCAGCTCAATTTCCAAAGGCAAGACACACTCCTCCCCATATACTAACTTGAATGGGGTATGGCCAGTGGCTCGTTTGAAGGTCGTATTATAGGCCCACACTGCCACGTATAACTTTTTATCCCAATCCCGTTTCTTTTCCGACACAATTTTGGACAGGATGCCCACAAGCTGCTTGTTGGTGCTTTCAACTTGCCCATTGGCTTGCGGATTATATGGGGTTGTCTTGTTATGCTTGATTTGCCACAGCTCTGTCAAACCTTTAATCACCTTATTCAGGAAATGTGTTCCGTGGTCCGACACTAATTCTTTCGGCGGACCAAACCGGCATATTATCTGCTCTAAAAGAAAACTAGCAGTTTCTTTAGCATCATCTTTCCTTGTTGCACGTGCTTCTGACCACTTTGTGAAGTAGTCAGTTGCTACAATTATGTACCTCTTTTGTGTAGTCGATGACGGAGTAATAGGACCCACAAAGTCTATTCCCCACTTCTCAAATGGAAGTATCGCCATAATAGGGGTGAGTGGTCGTTTCCTATTCTCTCGACTATCATGTCGTTGGCAAATATCGCATCGCTTAACATACGCAAATGCATCCTGGAAGATGGCAGGCCACCAATAACCTGCTCTCAAAGCCTTCTGTGCTGTAAGCCGTCCAACAAAATGGCCACCACAAGCAGAATCATGACACTCCTCCAAAATGAATGGCACTTTGTCAGGCATCACACACCGGCGATAAATATCATCAACCCCTTGCCGATATAATGTACCTGCGATCAAGGCAAACTTTAACGCTTGCTACTTAATTTTCCTTCTCTCAGCTTTAGATAATTCAGATCCCGCCTCTCCTGTTGATAAATAATGCGTTATTGCAGCATACCAGGAGGGAATAGATGCCGTATCTATTTTAAATAACCACTCCACATCACTACCTTCAGCCACAGATTCTTTCGGCTCCCCAAAGTCCACAAGACATTCCACGATGCCTTGCAACCTTGGTGGCTTACTCTTGATTTCATAATCAAATTCCTGCAAAGTGATTAACTACTTTGCTAGACGATCAGGCGGCTGTAACTTATTCATCAATAATCGAAGTCCCTCCGCCTTCGTATAAAGCACGACTTTCTCATAGAGAACATAATGCCTGAATTTCTTGGTCCCAAAGACCATCGCTAGACATAATTTCTCCATGTAAGTATAATTGATTTCGGATACCCCCAGCTTCCGGCTGGCAAAAGCAATCGGGTGGTACCACTTCTCTTCCCAAATTTGGGCTAAACAGCAGCTGATACTATACATGGTGGCTGCCGAAAATATATAAAACACCTCACCTCTTTTAGGGGCTTTTAAAACGGGCGCTCTTGCTAGCTCTTGTTTCACATCCTCGAATGCTACCTTACAAGGGTCACTCCATACAAACGAACAGCTAAAGGACAATAAATTTGTAAGCGGCAACGTTCTTTCTACTAAGGCGTTGATGAATCTACGGTAGTAACCAACCGAAGACAAAAAGCTATGAACTTCTTTCGGAGTGCATGGTGGACCCATGGCAACTATAACTTTGACCTTCTCGGGGTCTGTCGCAATTCCTACCGAACTGACCACATGACCCAGCAATAGCCCATAAGGTACTCCAAAAACACACTTCCGTGGGTTTAGGGCGATGCAAAATTGTCTACAGCGCTCAAAGCATCTTCTTAAAATGATCAACTGCCTTTCTCTCATGGTGGCAGCCCCTAAGTCATCAATAAACACCTTCAACTCTTCAGGAGATATGTCACCGAATGTCTTATCTGCTGTTCGTTGCCACGAACCAGGCGCATTGCATAAACCAAAGGCCATCACATGGTACGCAAAAGTACCAAATACAGTGATGAAAGTTGTTTTCAACTTATCCTCTTCTGCAATTGCCATTTGGTTGTATCCTGGAAAGCAATTCATAAACGAATATATCTCCCTACCCACTAATTGATCCAAAATCTGGTCAATAAATGGCAACGGGTAGTAGTCCTTAATTGTCTGCTTATTCAGCTCCCTAAAGTCCACACATAATCGGATTTGATTATTATTCTTCTTTCTTATTACAACCGGCGAACACCATTTCGTGTGTTGCACAGGAAAAATCAAACCCTCTTTTCGAAGCTTCTGTAACTCTTCAAACAGCCCGTCCCTCTGTTCGAAAGGCATACGCCTTACTTTCTGCTGTACAGGACGACTGCCCTCTTTCAACGGAGTTGTATGCACAGCAAGACTAGGAGGGATGCCTCTCAACTCATCATAACTCCAGGCAAAGATATCACGGAATTCCTGAATCAGGGCCACATAGTCCTCCCTTTCTGCTGAGCTGAGCATAGAACCTAATTTGATTGGCCACGAATCATTAGGCGTACCAAGGTCTAGCTCGATAACATCTGCATCTCTTATACAATCTTGACCCTCTATCGGCTCATTCAAAGTGATCTGATAGATGTCCTCTGTGGTGGATCCCTCTTTGGACTCATCACTCGATGATGTCTCGCTGCCAGATAAATCTTCTAATGTCTCCAATTCTGTAGAAGATAGAGGAGCTCTCTCACTCTGCGGGGACTCAGGATAAGCATCAACCACCACACGCTGGGCACCTCTGCCGAATATCAGTCGACCGGCGGGTATATCCACTTGGCAGTCCACTTGCAAGATCCAAGGTCATCCAAGTAATACTTGGTAACTTGGCCGGCCTGCAAATCGAATCACCCTAAAGTCCAACAGGCATTCTACATTTGCAACAGTGACATGGACCTTAGTAATGCAGCCTTCCAGCTGTCTCAAACTATCATCTGCCATTCTAAAAATTGTGGAGGTATCTTTCTGGATCGCAAGACCCAACCTTTCCATCAGTTCAGAACTCATAATGTTAATAGATGATCCCGTGTCGACAATGGCATAATCTACTAATATCCCATCGACATAGGCTGCAACCCTTGGGCAATGCTTCTCAGCATGCTCGAACCAGTCATCACCAACTCGCGCAATACCCAAAGGTTCTACGATATACCCGGTACGTAGGATCTTTCTAAATTCCTTGCGTACTCCTGGGGAAAGCTTAATAAGCTGTAAAAGATTCACATCCGGCTTGACTTCGTAAAGAGAGCTCGCTAAATCGAATTCATGATAGCTTGATAGAGCTCGCTTTTCACGCCAAACCATCCGCTCTTTAGGTCGCTGAACCGGCTTTATTGCCTCTTTCTTAACTTTCACCTTCTTCTTTGGTGGTTCCTTATCGGCTCTACTTTCTACGGGCTTCAAAGGTCCCCCTTCCATGGAAGGATCCAAAACTTGCGTTCCTTTGTCGCCTTGTTTAGGGTTCTCGTCGACAGGCTTATCCTTGTCGACTTCTCTACCCTTTTGACCTCTTGTAATAACAGCTCGTAAATTAGAGGTTTCAGCATCATTAACGCGTACAGCCTCAATCAAACTAACCCCACTACCACTTGGTAGCTCCTCTATTGTAGTCTTTGGTCGTTGAAGTATTTGTTTAGGCCCATTTTCTGGCTGGGAATCATTTCCTTGGCCACGATGATTAACAGGCCCTGGTTGCCGACTTCCTCGCTGGAGGGAACTGATCTTACTCCAGCAAGTAGCTGCTAAATGGATAGATTTTCCACAAATGTCGCACTTAACATTTGGGCAATTCCTTGGATAGTGCTGCCCACCACACCATTTGCAACTAAACCTCGAAGGTGCACCCTCCTCTGGGTATCTACTTTCTATTAAATTTTGTTGTTTTTTAAGGAAGTTGATATCAACGGCTATTTGTCGATACTGTTCTGTAATCATGTCGGTATAATGCTTCATTATGTCCTTAACCTCGCCAAGAACATTGGAAGAACTCGACTCATAGCCTTGGTCATTACCATGTCGTTCAATCGGCCTAACAATTCGATTAGGCACAGGTTGTTGAGCCACAGGCATGGTATTAGAATTGACCGCCTGGCCTCCACCACTTGAAGCCATTTGACTGCCCGTAGGCATCGACATGCCGGGGGGAGCTGGTAATAAAGGCACATTTTGCATCATGTTCCCTCTCCCATTAGGGTTAGCCATCGCTATCCCTTGACCACTACTGCCATTGGCTATTGCCATATTGTTTCCCAGCACTAAACCCATATTCGAATTGCCTCGAGAAGCATAGGCTGCTTGTAGTCGGGATTCCACCTCTTGTGCTCGTGTAATGGCAGTATTTATATCCCCCAAGGGAACACTACTCAACTGCAATTGGATATTAAAGTCCAAACCATGTAGGAAATATTGCAATTGGGCAGCTGCGGGGATAGGGATAGAGGTGTCCAACTTACGAAAAACCTCTTTTATCTTCTTCGCATAAGCACGAATATCCTCGTGTGGTTCTTGACGGGTCACGTTGAGTACACGCAACCAATATTGCCCGCCCCTTTCAGGGGCGAACTCCCTTCGAAAAGCTCCATAAAATGCATCAATGTTCAATATGGTTCCGACTTCTAAACCATGATACCATATAGCGGCTCTTCCTTTGAGAGTCATATTGAAGAACATCATTAAATGTCCTTCTTCTTGGATGCGACAGTTAAACATCAGCTTTTGAAACTCCCTAATGTGGAGTTCCGCATCTTCCTCAACTAACCCATTAAAAATGGGTAGCGGGTAACCTAGAGCCGGCAAATCCGTCGTTCCTGCTGGAATTGCAATAGGCTGCGCCATGACTCGGATTGGATTTGTACTAGGAATAGGGGACAGTGGGGTTACACCTCCCACAATTAATATGGACTGGCTTATGGCAGGAAGGGGAGCACTAGAGCTTCCACCTTCTCCTAACTTGCTGCTTATGGTCCTAAGACCACTAGATCCACTCCCTCGTAAGGGTTCAACACCGCTACGCTTAGGAGAATATCTCCTAAAAATTTCAGCACGTCGCCTAGCTCTCTCGTCTCTTTCTTGCTTTTGGATCTCTGCTAGACGATGCTTATCAATAAATAACGGATCAATCTCAGTATCCTTTGGCATAAACTGCTAGTTGGTCCCTAGAAAACCAGGATTCGAGGACCGCCACTTTTAAGCGGCTCCCGGCAGACGCACCACTGATGGACCTAAAAACGGGCCGGCACTGGCTCATGCACTAGCCGAACCTCGTCACTACGCACAAGACAGCCCCTCGGCCTCGCGGCCAGGAGCGTCTATCAAAATCTCTGCCTTCCTAAACATTGCGTTTGTAATACGTTGTAGTCCAACCGATCCTAACCCAATATTACTCCTCAGAGGGAGTCCCTTTCACATAGCCAAAAGGCTCGAATCACATACACATGGGGTTCCTCCTACGGCTGAATGCCGTCAACCCTCTGCGACTCTCCTACACCTTGGGGATTGGCCCCTCGATGCGTCACTCAACATTTAGACATTTCGCACAAAAGTCGCTCAAGGTACCAAATAACCGTGTCCAGGAATGTACCATTGTCCTTACTTCTCTTTCCCCTAGACCCCACGACTAGCCTACAGCATGGGTACCTCACTGCCTCTCAACGTAGGTCATGTTCTAATAAACCAATTGCAATGCATGTCCAGGAGCTGATCACTGATACTTTTAAATTCTTTTCATGCTCTATGCATTTGGTGGATGTCTAGTGCTCAATCATTTAGCAAAACAGTATCATGCACAAGTGCAAAAACATTCTTTTAATGGTTTCCAACTACCGTTCTTATGTGGCGTTGCACAAACCTAGCACCAAGGAAACCCTCGTGCTACTAGGCTCTTATATCATAATTATTATCCGTCCTAAATGCTATGCATAGAAATCAGCAACTTTTCCATCATATCACACGGCATTTAGACATATTTCAACTCCTCTACCTTTCCCCGTTTAAATAGTGCATCGTTGGATAGGTTCATAGGGTATTTTGACATCATTTTATGTGCAGAAAGCAGAAAAACACACACTAGAACAAGAAAGTGGGGTTGAACTGAGGCAAATCCTCATGCTTCAATCCCCACAAACATTCACAAACATTGCTCTTATTTATCCTTATTTTTCCGTACCCAAAATGTAATTTTCCCCTATTTTTCATGGTTTTTCCCTATTTTCCCTTATTTTTCTGCATTATTTAATTACTGAAAATTCAAAACAGATTATGGGATGTGGCCCTTAGTTCCTTCTTGCAGAAAAATGAAAGGTTAGTTGATGTTCCTATTCATTTTTCCATTTTTATGCCCAAAAACCTCATTTTCCTTTGTTTTTTCATATTTTACGTGTTTTAGCATATTATTTTGAGCCATAAAATGCATATTTTTCTGCTTTTCTGATTATGACCAGTGAGAACTCATGGAAAACAGTAGCATGCACGGTTTTTATCCCACATGAACAACTTTTCATCCATCAAAAGCCATAAAAACTCAAATTTCCTTTGAAAATTTTAAATTACCGCTTATTTGCGTGTTTCGGGTTTTGTGTCCATGGCTGCAAACTTGAAAATCAGCAGCACTTCATATCCAGCAACATCACAAATCACCATTCTCAGCCCGTGGAGCAATCCGATCCATGTCGGACAAGCCTCCATCGTTCTTTTTTCTTCCTTCTTCTTCCCACATGAATTCCCCCTTAGAAGAGAGAGAGGGAGGAGAGAGAAAGACTGATTTTCTCTCTCCCTCTACAGGCCACCATTTCCTGCGTGGATTGAAGCGATGCGGAGCGTATGACAGAGGTAGAAGCCAGGCATGATGTAATCTATGGCTTGTGTATCAAGTCTGATCATGATTGGGGGGGGGGGGGAGGGGGGGCGCCGTTTTTTTCGCGCTGATCTGCGTGAGTACATACCGCCCTCCTTTTTTTTTACATGGGGGGGGGGGGTGCCCCCTTTGAAGGGCACCCCTTCAATCCTCAAGTGGCCACCCTTTCATTTCTGGCCCTTTTTCGGGCACCCCGGCCGGTTTCCGTCCATCTTCCGCATACGGACTCCGATCGTCAGTCTGAAAATTTCTATGAGCTTGTCTCGACATCCCAGACAGGCCTCCAGCTTTACTGACTGGCACAGGCACACGGAAAAATTATGAAAATTCTCGGAGTGTCGTACGAGCGCCCGTCAAGTACTTGACGCTTAAAATCGTCCTAGGTCGAGCTGCCGCCTTCGTGGTTGAGCATTTTCCCCCGCATTTCCATATTTTTCTCCTATTTTTAGGCACGTTCCGGGGCTTAAAATCCATCCTTCATAATATAATGTACCTCTTTTGGGTAGTAGACGACGGGGTGATAGGACCCACAAAATCAATGCCCCACTTGTCAAATGGAAGGATAGCCATGATAGGCGTAAGTGGGCGTTTCCTATTCTTTCTGCTGTCATGTCTTTGACATGTATCACATCTCTTAACATACTGAAAGGAATCTTGGAAGATGGACGGCCACCAATATCCAGCTCTTAAAGCTTTTTGTGCTGTCAACCGTCCAGTGAAGTGCCCTCCACATGCAGAGTCATGGCACTCTTCCAAGATGAAAGGAACCTCGTCAGGCATCACACATCGGCGATAGATATCATCAACACCCTGCTGATATAGTGTTCTTGCGATCAAGGAAAACTTCAAAGCCTCTTGTCTGATTTTTCTCTTTTCAGATTTTAATAAACCAGCTCCAGTCTCTCTTGTTGATAGATAATGCGTAATAGCAGCATACCAAGATGGGATAGAAGTTGTATCAATTTTAAACATTTCTTCAATATCACTTCCTTCAGCCAAAATCTCTTTCGGCTCCTTGAAATCCACAAGGCATTCCACAATACCTTGCAACCTTGGTGGCTTACTCTTAATCTCATAATCAAACTCTTGCAAAGTGATTAACCACTTTGCCAGACGATCAGGCGGCTATAGCTTGTTCATAAGCAATCTAAGCCCTTTTGCCTTCGTATAGAAAACTACATTCTCATAGAGGATGTAGTGCCTGAATTTTTTAGTCGCAAAGACCATCGCAAGGCACAACTTCTCCATGTAGGTATAGTTAATTTCTGAAATGCCCAATTTTTGACTAGTAAAAGCTATCGGATAATACCACTTTTCCTCCCAGATTTGGGCTAAACAGCACCAGCTGATACTATGCATGGTGGCTGCTGGAAATATGTAAAATACCTCGCCTCTTTTGGGTGCTTTTAAAACTGGTGCTTTTACTAGCTCCTATTTCACATCCTCGAAAGCTACCTTACAAGGGTCGCTCCATACAAATAGACAGCTAAAGGATAATAAGTTTGTTAGTGGTAACGTCCTTTCTGCCAAGGCATTTATAAACCTCCGATAGTACCCTATCGATGATAGAAAGCTATGAACCTCTTTCGGAGTGTGTGGTGGACTCATAGTGGCTATAACCTTAATCTTTTCAGGGTCAGTTGCTATTCCTACTGAACTGACCACATGGCCTAGTAATAGCCCATAAGGCACTCCAAAGACACACTTCCATGGGTTAAGAGCGATACAAAATTGTCTGCAGCGCTCAAAGCACTTTCTTAGAATAATAAACATCATTTCCCTTACAGTGGCTACCCCCAAGTCATCGATAAATACTTTCAACTCATCTGGGGAGTTGTCACCAAAGGTTTTGTCTGCTGTTCATTGCCATGATCCAGGTGCATTGCACAAACCAAAGGCCATCACATGGTACACAAAAGTACCAAAGACAGTAATGAAAGTTGTTTTCAACTTGTCCTCTTCTGCAATTGCGGTGATATGATTGGCATTCAGGAGGGAAGCAAGGGCAATGATCAGTGATGTGGGTTGTTTGCAGGCTGGAGGTTGCCTCCTCCCATCCATGGCGTGAATTTTGGCGCCCTCTGTTGGCGCCTTCTTCTCCTCTCTCTCCACTATTTTTTGCATGCCCCCTCTCCCAAACTTTCATGTGACATTAAATTTTGGGCTCCCAAAGGTCACTTGCCCATTTTGGCCAAATTTTGTCCACCCCTTCGCATCTTGACCGGTTCCTTGGCCATTTCCTCGGACTCCGAATTGAGCTCTGAAAAATCCTGGGCGTCCGGATTGGCATCCCGCATTGGCCGGTAACTCTTGTCAACCCGCACAACAGTCTGAAAAATTATGAAAAATCAACAAGTGTTGCTCGGGCGCCTTTAAAGCACTTTGACGCTTAAAATCGTCCTAGATCGAGCCGCCGCCTTCGACATTGAATATTTTTCCCTTGACATTCGTAATTTTTAGCTATTTTTAAGCACTTCTCGGCACCAAAATTCCGCTCTCAAGTCAAGACCATACTGCTGTGGGTACCCTTTTGTGACTAGCCTGGCCTTATAGTGTTCCAATGACCCATCTGACTTACATTTAACCTTGTACACCCATTTGCAGCCAATGGGGACTTTGCCTTCAGGCAATTGAACCAAATCCCATGTTCCATTTTCAGCTAAAGTTGAATACTCTTTATCCATGGAGCATACCAATTCTCATCTGCAATTGCCTCATCAAATTTAGTGGGTTCTTTGAAACCTATCACCTTAGTCATATAAGCATAATGACGGGCTGAATATCTAGTGTACGTAAGTTTGTCAAATGGTCTTCTAACTCTCTCAGATCTCTTTAACTGTGGCTCACTTCGAGCTTGCCTCTCATGAGGTGGTACATACTGATTTTTCATTGCACCAGGATGCATAACAGAATGAATCCCCAACTCAATATCCAAGCTATCACTGTTGGATGACTCATAGCTTGCAGTAAGTGGACACGTTACATCCTCAAACATCTTTTCTTTTCCCTTATCCAATCTCCCCCTCACTGACATGTCTGTGTCAGTGGATGTATGAGTGCAATTCTGCAACTGTCCTGACCAAGGACTCATTGTAGATGACACATCACATGTTGGCAGACCACTCATAGATGCACTAACTACAGGGGTATTTTTAGCATTACTTGTGCTGATTGAGATCCATCGGTATCCATTGCAACTAGATTCCCATACCAAGAATCTAGCTCCTTAAAGACAACATATTTGCTTATCAACATCTCATGAGTAGATGGCACATAGCATTTATAGGCCTTCCTATCCTGTGCATAACCCAAAAAAACACTCTTGACAGCCTTAGGATCCGATTTATTCTCTTTTCATCTGGAATATGCACATATGCAATGCAACCAAATACCTTTAAGTGCCTAATGTCAGGCTTATGACCATACAACCTCTCATAAGGTGTTACATCATGAATCCCTACTGTAGGGGTTCTATTCAGCACATATACAACAGTCACCACTGCTTTAGCCCAGTAAGAATTAGGCAAACACTTTTCATTTAGTTTGGCTCTAGCTGACTCCATCAATACCCTATTTTTCCTCTTTGCTACACCATTTTGCTATGGTGTATAGCCGCAAGTAAGCAATCTTCTAATCTTGTACTTTGCAAGATATCTATCAAACTCTTTGAGACATATTCTCCACGTCTATTTGACCTAAGACAAGAAATATAGCAGCCCAACTCATTGTCAGCATGCTTCTTGAAATCTCTGAATGCATCAAATACTTCATCTTTATGTTTCAATATGTATAGCCAAGTGTATGTACTGAAATCATCAATGAAGATACATAGTAACGAGCACCTCCAAACAAAGCATTATGAGATGGACCCCAAGCATCAGAGTGTATCAACTGCAAGGGTCTCGAGCTATTCTTTACATGTCTCATAAAGGGAAATCATGCCTACTTTCCAAACTGACATGCAAGACATACATGGCCAAAGTCATTATACTTGAATTTGGGCAATCCAAGTACCACCTCTTTCTGCTGCATAGACTTCAGCTTTTGAACATTAACATGTCCAATCCTCTTATGCCAAATCTCAACATCTCGAATAGCACCCTCATCATGTGCAAACATGGCTGCCTTAAGTTTTGGAATGGATGTGTCCAAGGTAAACGTCCTATCATCCCGTTTGCCTCTAGCAATTAATTTGTAGCGATTACCATATTCTTCAATAAAGCATCCATCTTTATTGAATCTAACCTGCAGATTTTTTTCTGCCATCTGTCCCACTGACAAGAGATTCTTAGTTATTGACGCTACATGCAATACATCATGCATGCTCTTTTTCTTGCCATCAAGCATCATCAATGGAACAAATCCTTCGTGATGAATGTCATGTTGGGTGTCATCCCCAGTACAAACATAACTATGTGAACCTGCAACCAACTCATCAAACCATTGTCCATGTAGTGTGATATGGTTAGAAGCCCTAGAGTCAATGTACCATCTCTTAGCTTTGTTTTGCCTAGGTGTATTCTTAGACACATGCTGCATGGCAAACAATCTATCACCCTGCTCATCATGAACACCGCTAGAAGACACATAGTTCCCATGTTGTCTTCCCTTAGCCTTCATATCTGCCTACTTCTTACGACAACCCTTTGCAATGTGCCCATATATGCAACAATAATGATAGTCATTGTCCCTCTTGGACTGATTTGCCAAGATCCACCACCTCTGCCTCGAGGTGATCTCTCCCCGCCTCTAAAGTCACCACACTGGCCCTGTGTATTTGTGCCATGCCAATTACTCTATTGTTGCTATCCATAGGTGTTTCAAGTGTCTCCATGACCTCGAAAAGAGCCACGGCCTCTGCCGACTCAACCACGCTAGCTAGAATAAATGACAATGTCTCTGCTTTGAGATGTACTAGAATGTGTGTTCAATCCAAGCTTTACTTCCTCATGCAACATCAAAGAAAGAAACTCATCCTAGTCAAGGGGTTCAGGTCTAATAGAAATAGATGTATCAAATGCTTTATATTCCTTGCCAAGTCCATTCAGAGTGACTGCAATCATATCATCCTCAGATACCTGTGATCCAATAGTGGCAAGCTAGTCCACTATGGTCTTTATCTCTATCGTGTAATCTTGGATGCTTCTGCCATTCGTAAACATGTTGTTAAATTGATCTTTTAGCTGAATATTTTGTGCATGTCTTACATTTCCATAGTTCTTGATGAGTATGTCCCAAGCATCCTTTGGGGAATCACATCCATTGATCTGTATTGCCATAGCATTAGATATACATTATGAAAACCAATGTAGCACTTTGCATGCTCTCTTTGTCCACTATTTATGAGCTCTTCTCTAATCATGTGTCGGCCATTTAGGCAATTCAGGTTCAGTTTCATCACCAGTGCATGGATCCCAATATCCTCTGCCAACCAAAAAGTTCTTCATTTTGAATTTCCACAAGGAAAAAATCTTGTTATCCAATAATCTGTGTAATGTTGTCAGTGCCTTGTGCATTTTTCATGTTGCAATAGACAATGTATGACCAATGCCTATTGACTCCCTGCAAGAGCCAACAAGTCTCACTGCAAGCCAATGTTGTAATAAACAATGTCTAGACTCCTTGCAAGCCAACAAGTCTCATTGATCAACTGCAGTCTTTGATTGTTTATGACAATTTTTTTTTGCAATAAATTCACTGTTAAAACTAGGGTATTTTAGCCCATCAACATCTCAAAACCATCCACAAACATGTGGCATAACTCGTAGGTACATCAATCAATGCATAGACCACGTAGTTGCTTTAACTCTATCTCATGAAAGCTCACTGCAGTCAAGCAAACATGTAGTCTAAATTTGCAAGCTATAAATGACCAAAAGCTAATTTACAACCAAAACTGAAATGTATATATGTCATACATGTCCCAAGAGCTCATAGACATTTGCTAGTACATGTAGGGTTCCATACATGATCATTTGGGCACATATTAGTGCATATACATCAAGCACAAGTGTCAAATATCTTGCATCTAGGTTGCAGTCATCAAATACTATGCAAAACAAAGTTTATCCTGCTCCAAAGTGTCTTCAAATCACATCGTACATTTGCTTCAGTGTATCAGGGTCAATACATGATCATACATACAACCATAGACATTGTGTCTTCAAGGAGCAAAGTCATGGACTGCATTCCTTACTTGTAACCAACCAAGACACTTTAAATGCATTTGTTTTCAGCTCCAAACTTTAGTTTTTAGTAGCATTCAATGCTTGTCTTAGTCCTCTAGACATTCAATAGACATATCCCAAGTCATATAGTTCATAGGAACCAACCAATGTCATGTAATGCTTCAAGTGCAGACAATGCTTGTTATTCATAGATTCATGACAATTTTCAGCCTGAGAAAGGCTCCCAGATTTGAATGTTTTTGTGGGAGCTTTCATTCAACCGCCAAGACCCACAGACCGCTTATTGTTTCAAGCGTTCCAAGCCGAGCACTAATGGCTACCTTTCACATAGCCGACGCGCCGTCCATATGTGCGGGTGTAGTGAGCTTACCTCCATGCCGATAGAGTTACCTCCTCTCTTGCTCACTTTGGTAGCTCCACGATCCAAGTGCAAGCGTCAAGCAAGCTCCATCCTCAAGCTCCACACTCCAAGCTCCATTGTCGCGAGCAAAACAAGAGAAGAGAAGAGAAGAGAAGAAGAGAGGAGAAGATGGAGAGCTTGTCCTCCCTGGTCCCTCACCCTCACACACACTCACTCCCTCATGCTCTCACACTCCCTCTCTCAAGCACAAGCTCAAGCAAGCAAGCAAGAAGAAGAAGAAGAAGAAGAAGAAGAAGAAGAAGAAGAAGAAGAAGAGGAGAGCCAATTTTGGCCACACACAAGAATGAGCTTCTCATTCACTTTTCAACTTTATATACAAAACCCTAAATCCCTTTTGGGCGGTCATCCCCTTATCCCCTATTTTACATGGCAAGCCATGGCCTAGGCCCTTTTTCCCATTGTCCTTCTATCTTCCTAGCTTCCTTTCCACCGGCCGTCTACATTTACAAATTGCACGGGTGAGAACCCGGCGCTCCTTGAATTAAACCATGATGCTCTTGCGCTCTTTTACAAAAGTATTGACTTGCGCTTTTCCTTGTGTGCCTTTCTCCCTTATTTAGGACTTTTCTCCTTGTGTGTCTTTGTCTTCCGTTTTACTTTGCCTTGGCCTTTGTCTTCTCCTTTAGCTTTTCCGGATTTTCCACCTTCGTTTGTTTGAGAGTTAACAGTTTTGACCTCCAAATTTCATCTCCAAGGCACAAGAACAAGTGCATATGTCCTTGCATATACCTATGCTTCAATGATGCTTTCTGAGCAGGTCAGAGAGTTCCTATGTGTCAATCATGACAAAGTACATGCTATCCATTCAAGTATACAACAACTCAGACTTAATTTCAAATTTGCAAATGCACTCCAAAACTGAGTTTTTAATCCCTTTTAATCATGCCCAAGTGTACATGGGTATTGCCCAGACATTCACCCAACATTCTAGATAGTCATATCCATCATTCCAAGGCATTTATGGATCAAATGGTGTCCTGTATTGGTGCTAGAAATTACAGGATAGATTTCAATCAAAGATTTTCAAAGCTAGGCATTTAACATTCCAAACCAATGCATAATGCATGAGAGATAGCCCATATACTTTGCCAAGCATCCCTGAATTGCTGAGTTTCAAATATGGACTGTCATTATTTCCAAGACAGCATGACTGATATAAACTCATCCAGATATGCACTCCATTGCATCATTTTCATGCCTAGATGTATGATTTAGAAGCTCAAGTCCATCAATAAGCATCCATGGCATTGAGCATGACCTTTGTAAAGCATTGTATGCTGAAAGAACATGTGCAGAATTGCAAGAAAAACATGCGCAAAATTTTTGCCATCACGTTATCCACTAATTTTACTTTTTAATTGGCACTTGATATGCCACACATAAACAATTCACATTGAACTCTAGGCTTCATGCTGTCTTCTTTTTGTCAATGCTCATCCAAATTGGGCTCTTCCATGTAGCATTTCACCCAAGCCAAGCTCACAGGAACTCCATGGTTCGTGGCTCTTATACCATATTGGAAGAGAGAAAGAGAGATAGAGAGTGGAGCAGGACCATGAGCTTCAGCTCATGTTCTTCTTCTTCACTATTCCATTATCTGACTACTAACTAAAAGCAAGTCTTACACTAGGTTTTTTTACAAACCACCATCTAACTATGGCTAGATCAAGTCTACACCAACTTATTCAATGTCACACACATGTACAACTGTATCCAACTGGTGTCGATCAGTCACACACATAAAGAGATATAGGTGGAGCTTGATTTCTAACAAGTTGGGCATGGCCTAGCTCAGCTCAAATCATCTTCACTTCTGGTCAACTCATGAATTCACTTCCAACTCCATTCTCACTCTACCTTCAATGAAGCTTCAATGGCTACCATAGCCAGACAGGACCCTGCTCACTGGGAGTGCTTGGATCTCTCTCAAGAAGCCATATCTTAACTTGCTCTTCTTCTAGGGATTTGTTCCCCTACTCATTCAGGGTGCTTCCCTATACCACATTATAGTACAATATTACTAATCTATATGTCTAGCATTTCAAAAATTTGACATCGTTGTACTTGCACCCTATCGTGGTCGGTAAGGCCAGCACATGCCGAGATCTACCCTGTAGTCTTAGGGCAATTGAAGCCTACCTTATAAGCTTACTCCCTACCAAACCATTTGTTCTATAGCTGTGTATACAAGCTACACTAAATCAAAAACTAGTTGGGTCAGAATCCTAATTGTTGCAAAGAATCCATAGCCTATTGAGCTAAAGCTCAAGTATTTCTTCATTTTCTCTCTTGTGCCACTTAAACCAGGCCAAGGAAACTCTGATCTAAAGTCCTAGCATCAAATCAAGGAGGGGAAGATTTGGATAGTGTCCATCGACACTCATCTAGTGCTCTTAGCACTTGTGTCTTGTGACACAACCAATTCTTTTGCTGCTCAAAATCTGAGATTTTTGGAGATGATTTGCTACTGCTCTAGCCATCCAACATGGTAAAAGACTCTCCAATAGCTTCCTTCAAAGGAGTTGGGTTTCACACTTGAAAAACCTACATCAAGCTCATTCTGATGAAGAAGGGCCTTTGGGCCATCACAAATGGATAAGAGAAGAAGCCTTGGGATGCTGCCCTAGCAACTACCTGGCATAAAGCTAATGACAAAGCACAAGCCATCATCAAATTGGAGTTGGATGAAAATTACACCCATCATGTGGATGCTTATGACATGTCCCATGACACTTGGGGCAGATTAGATAGTTTGTTTGGTGTGTAGTCAAAGTGGTCTAAGTAAGGTTTACTAATTGAATTTTTTCGACTTGATATGAAGTCTCATACATCCCTGGCATCCCATCTAAATTACATGGAAAGTCTCCTAGCCTAGCTTGCAAGAATAAATCTGAAAATGGATGAAGATATCTGTATTGGTGTCTTGCTAAAAAGTTTGCATCTTGATTATGACAATGTTTCAACCACTTTAATCAACATGCCAAACCTAAATTGGTTGACATTAAATCTTCTTTGCTAGAGGAAGAAAAGAAGATAAAGTCAAAGGAAGAACTAAGCACCTCTAAAGATGAATAAATGTTGTATGTTGGCAATAGGTATAAGGGCAAGAAAGCGTAGTTGGTATGTGACTTCTACAAAAGGATCGAGCACACATAGAAATTCTATCATGCCAGGAAGAGGTCTCAAAAGGCCTATCTTGCTGCTATTAAAGAAGAATAAGACCATGGAACAAAGGAAGAAGAAGAAGATCGCCAGGAGAAGGACAAGCCTCATTAGTCCTTCTACTCCTATTCTGAGACTTTTTTAGCCTTGTATTGCCTAGACCTAAATGCTTTTGACATAAGCTTGTAAACTCCTCATATAGCATTGTACTACAACCTTTGTACACTTTGTGAGGCCCTTGTTACAGCATGTGGATGTCCACCATGTTTGTGGTACCCACACTTAGCCTTTCCTGCAACAGCCTTTGGTGTTTACCATGTCCGTGGTATGCCCACACTTTGTAGCTCACTAAAGCCTCTACACACTTTGTACTTTTGGTTGTGATTGAGGAGGGATATTGAGATGTTTGCAATCACACCTCCTTCAGTCTCTTTGGATGGAGGAGTGAGGGCTCAGGACAAGAATCCCATAAGCATAGTAAACACAATTTTAGTGAGTTTGGGAATCTCCCAATTCCCATTTTTTGAATACTAAAAAGGTGGCATCCGGATAACATGCCCATAAAGTTTTTCAAAACCATATGATGTGACCTATCATTGGAAAGTGCTTGAAAAATGGAATCTATTGAGCTATAGAGCACTCGATTTGGAGTTATAGTGTTAAAGTCATGACAAATCCAAAGATTTGACCACATGTCTCAAGCTTATGGAAAATTCCCATATTCTCCAATATGATGTTAGTAGGAGGATGTGCTGCCTAGACTTTCCTATAAAGCATTGTACTTGCTTCCCTTTTTTTAAGTAGTGAGAGTTTTCTTTTCTTTCCAATAAAGTGTCTATGTCATTGTCCACACACAAGATTTGTGCTTATGAGTCCAAGTCTCAATCTTGGAATCTAATTCACTTGTGTGACAATTGGTCTTGTCTTTGTCTATGTCTTTGTGAGTTTTGTCTTCATCTTTCAACCTCCATAGATTCTTCATTGCCATGTTCTAGATCCATGTTTCAACATTTGCATCATGATTCCATGATTTAGAATCTCACTTAATCTAACTATGTGTGTACTAGTATGCTTTCTAGATGAAATTGTCAATTTGTGTAAGTGTAAAATATAGATCTAATATTTTATGTAATTAATTCTTATATGGATGCTATCCATGCAATCTAGCAAGTAGCTCTTATATTGTTTGATGCAAAGACTAACATTTATTTTTTGTAGAAATTTGGCATAAACCTTATTATTTTATGTGGTGAAATAATAGTCTAGTAGTGAATAACCTAGTTTGGCATGACGACATTGGGAATTTTGTCTTTGCTCATGCTTGCGTTCACCACACTCGATGTTCCATTGGTAGTGGCAACTCCAGCAACCTCGGGCACTCCCATATCTCTAGCAATACCCATTCCTTGATCGATTCCACCTTGTCGCTTTGGAGCCATCCTTCACAAGTGGATTTGAGAGATAAAGAAGGAGGAATGAATTCGAGATAAGAGAGCGTAAGAGAAGATGGCTTAGTCAAGACCGAGATAGGGAAAATTTAGCTAACTCTGTCCCTTGCAACCTCTTGGGGTAACTCCTCTCTCTCTCTCTCTTTCTTAAGCTCCTTCTCGCAGCCTCTTGGAGGGGTATCCTTCTACCTCCCTTCCTCTACCTCTCTCTCGTAGCCTCTTGGGGTCTCCTTGTGCTTCCCTAAACTACTCCCCATGCCTCATATTTATAGCTTAACAAGAGAAGAAGGGTTGTGGTTGAGAAGAAGAGTTCTTTGTGGAGGGGATCTTGGAAAAATCAACAATATGATGCTCAAATCACAAATTTGATAGCTCCGTTGGCTCTGAAAGGGGGCTAAACCTCCAAGACACTTGGGTAGAAATCTTCCAGATCACTCCTTCTCCCTGTTCAAAGTGTTGTTTGTTGCTTGTAAATTGCGATCGTGATGCACACGATTTTGCCAATCCTTGTTTTTTAAATTAAATCTCCAAAACTGGTTGAAAAACAAACCACTTACTTTTTTCACATGACATCCTGTTCTAGAAATTTTTATAGCTTTTTAGAATATTTATAATAAATAATATCTAAAATATAAAAAATATACTTTTGTCCAAAAATCTAATATTTTTGCACCATCCATACTATACACATTAACATTTGTGACTAATATGGCTCATAACTCTCGTTCACATTGTAACTTTCATGACGGGTGGCTACAATCCTTGTCAATACAAAAAAATGTCGGTTTAGGATCCTCAAATTTTTAATTAAATAAAAATGGTTAGTTAT
The DNA here is from genome assembly GCF_053477565.2 of Lygodium microphyllum. Classification (NCBI taxonomy): domain Eukaryota; kingdom Viridiplantae; phylum Streptophyta; class Polypodiopsida; order Schizaeales; family Lygodiaceae; genus Lygodium; species Lygodium microphyllum. Next base: position 7,510,846 of record NC_141149.1, on the reverse strand, counting down.
TAACGTTAGTTAGTTTTTAGTTTGGTTACTCTTTAGTTAGTAACCTTACTAACTTTTTAATTGACTAACTAACTTTTGAACTAACCAAATTACTTTTAATTGCATGGAAGTATTACATCCTCCTACCCTTAGAGAAATCGAGATGTCCTCATCTCGAGAAAAGCTGTGGGTATTATTGATGAAGAGCATTCTCATATATTCATGTAGCATCTTCTTCAGGATAATCCTTCCACTAGACAAGGTATTCTTTGAGGGTTCTACTCCTCAATTTTCTCTCCCTTGCATCAATTACTCTATGTCGTCAGGTTGTAGCTCAAGGACTCCTTGGTTAGGTATTACAACTTGTTGATCATCAAGGATATGGTTTGGATTAGCTATGTATGATTTCAATAAGCTAACATGAAATACATCACCAACAACATCAAGCTTAACATAAAGATATTCAAATCTTAAAGTATAGTATTTATTGATACTCAACTAGTGTTATTTGGCACTAATCTACTTGTGTTCTTGGGCAACTCACTTTCTAGTTTTATCTCAGCTATTTGAAGCTGATCATGGCAGAACTTGAGCAAATAGCCAAGTTCAATGGAGAAGGCTTTCATGCCTGGAAGGAGAAGACCATATACCACCTTATGTGGAAGGACTTGTGGGACCTGTTTGAGGATGATGCAGGAGATGCAGATAGTAAGAAGGAAGATGATGAATACTGGTTTATTGATGAAGAAGAACATCTCAAGACAAAGGAGTGGAAAAAGAAGCTTCTTTCAAAGCCGACCTATCATGTTTCTTCAACCACTTCTTGGCGATATTCTCTCCCACTTTGATAAACTTTTACATGGTATTGAGTAGTAAGGGTATCAAAAATCCATTGCTTCCCCTCACCTTCTTGGGATCTTCCCAATTTGCGAGGTGGAAGAGTAAAGACTTTCTTGTAGAGACAAAGAGCCAAAGGGGGCTTGAGAGAGGGAGAGAGAGAGAGAGAGAGAGAGAGAGAGAGAGAGAGAGAGAGAGAGAGAGAGAGAGAGAGAGAGAGAGAGAGAGAGAAGAGGTGAACTTGCATCGGCTAATGGGAGGAAAAAGTGACGGAGACATGTAAATGGTGGGACCTAGTATCTTTATACATAGCCAAGTTAGTTTATTTTAGCTAGCCATAGCGTGGTACCCACCAAAGGGAGGCCCCATTTGTGCTTATCAACAATAAATATACCACTAAATAATCAAGGTGTGCAAAAGCTCATACCATGGTTACATTTTGAAGCTCATTTTAAAACTATTGGGGTAAGCCTTCCTAGATCTTGTGTATTGAGCTTATGCAAGATATAAGCCTACATGCCTAGGCTATGCTTCACCATGCTAAAACAAAGTGCAGTTCTTGCTCTCAAAATGCTTTTCCAAGGGTGGATGGTATACTTCATGTGATGTGTCTAGAATATGCTTTATGGCCAAAATTGCACTTTGATACAATAAAAGACTCTCTTCGAATGCTCTCTCTCTCCTAGGCATGTGTTCTAGGTCACCTCTCTCTCTTTGTTCTTTTTCCATGTATAAAGGTGTGCTTAGTGAATACAAAGCCGAATCGGCCCAAGTACATCTACACGGGACCAAAGTATATCGAATATACATCATCCAAGTGAAGAAGATCTTAGTCTTAGAAGACTCAAAGCTCAATAGCATAAACCACCTGCTCAATGTCTGTCAAGCATCCAAAGATGCTCCCACTAGCACAAAAGTCGTATGGATCAAGCCAAGAAGCTCAAGAAAGGCATATGATAGCACCAGTGATGAAAGATCAAAGACCAAGCATCAATAAGGCATCATGAGCATATAGGCTTTGTAGCCTCCAATCATAGCATCCATAGACATCAAATGTATCCCAAATACAACTCTTGCAAGCCAAGAAATATCCCAAGTAAGTTTTGGGAATCCAAACGCAAGCCAAGACAAGGCTCTAGTAGTGATCGGCTCCAAACAATGTAACTAGCATGTAGTAGTGGCATAGGCCAAGCATGTCAAGACCGGTTAGACATAGGTAAAATACATGCCATATGTACATCCAAGATGGTGCATCAAATGCATTCCAAAGCCAAGCTCAAGCTCAAATGAAGATCTGGAACCAAAGACAAGCTCGATGTCGTACCCCGAAGGTCAATACTTCATTGCATATCCGAAAGACATAGCCCGAAACCAATAGGCATAACCAAAGGCATGTAAGATAGCTTCAGCCCACTCTAGTACAACAAAGATTTACTATTAAAAATGATTATTTTCAGCAAGAAAATCAATCCAAAATGATGGCATGACATGTGCCTTGCATCCTCCAAACAATCGGGCATCAATAGATACCAAACCGGTTAAGTAAAAGTGCCCAACCAAGCATAACATTAGATGCCAATGTTACTTCTACATAACATGACTATGGGACTGCTATAAAATTTTTTGGGAATGTAGAGATTAGACTCCAATCTGATGTCAATGATCAAGGAAGCTTCAACACATGTTAGAGACCTAGACTTTTGCCACGCGACTTAGACTTAGACTTTTGCGAGTCTCTGCCACATCCATACCCATGGTCATTCTTACCATCTCTGCCTCTAACAGTCAAAGCATGCGACACACGAGAGACATCCAAGTTCTTTCGGTTGATCTCTTCTTACAGAAGAGCACTCTCTACATCATACAAGTTCAAAATAGTAGTAGGAGCACATAAGGCAGTGCGGAAGACATCCCATGACTCACTCAGAGTCCCAAGCAAAAACAATGGAGTAACCACATCATTGAAGGTAAGGCCCTACGAAGTCAAGTTCTTGAGAATAGCATGGAACTGGCTCAAATAAGAAGACATAATCATATTCTCCTTCATGCGCAGGTCCATACGTTGCTTCAGCCAATACAACTGACTTGCTGGACTTTTCTTCTCATCAAGATCCTTGATTTTATGAGTGCTATTTAGCTAGCCAAGAATTCGGTCTTCCATGCAAAGATGAAACACATTGAGGTGAGGTATCACTTCATACGAGGGGTTGTGGAGGACAAGTCTATTGATCTTGTCAAGATCTCCACTGACAAAAATCCTGCAGATCTGCTCACAAAAAGCCTCACTACTGAGCACTTTGCCTTCCTCAGGAGATTGATGGGCATTGGATGAGATGATGTTTTTCCTCATCCTGTTGTACACGTGTTTGAATAAAGGAAGGCCCGATCACACATTGAGGGTGATCGAATCCCCAATGCCAACAATAGCAAGTGACTTGTCATCACCCAAGCGAACAGAGCTAGAGACAGTACGGTAGGAGTGGAACCACTCACAGCTAGGTGTAACATGAAATGAAGCACCAGAATCCAAAAGCCAGCACTGCGCATACGTAGAGTGAACCTCGGTCAATGGTATAGCATCACAAGAACTAGCTACAAGTATGTACTTCCCATCAGAGTCATTAGTCTGCATGACATTTATCTCCTCTATTTTTACACTGGATTTTGCAAGTACTATGCTGCGATCAAAGGACTTTTCTTGTACTTTGTCTTTCCCCTTATCTTTTCGCTTCTCATTGTGCAACTAATGACACTATGGGCGTATATGACCCTTCTTGCTATAATGATGATATGTCACATTAGCATTTCTCCCATGAGACTTGCTGCACAACTTACGATGCGACTTAGACCTAGGCTTTTGCAAGTCTCTACTACGTCCATATCCACGGTCATTCTTACCATCTCTGCCTCTAACAGTCAAAGCATGTGAAACACAAGAGGCATCCAATTTCTTACAATTGATCTCTTCTTGCAGAAGAGCACTCTCTACATCAAGCAAGTTCAAAATAGTAGTAGGAGCACATAAGGCAATGCGGAATACATCCCATGACTCACTCAGAGTCCCAAGAAAAAACAATGGAGTAACCCCATCATTGAAGGTAATGCCCTACAAAGTCAAGTTCTTGAGAATAGCATGGAACTGGCTCAAATGAGTAGACATCATCATATTCTCCTTCATGCACAAGTCCATAAGTTGCTTCAACCAATACATTTGACTTGTTGGACTTTTTTTGTCATAGAGATTCTTGATTTTATCCCAAAGTGGCCAAGCACTATGTGCTTCCTCAACCACATTGTAATGCTCCTATTCAGTGAGAGACAAGGTGAGGGTGGACTTACATAACTCATCAAGCTCATTCCATTTGCCATCAGTCATAGTTTCAAGCTGCTCGCCATGCATCCTTAGTGGCTTTATCTGCGATTTCTGCACCAATGCCTGCCAAAATTGGCTCTTTCAATAGGCATAATTTGTACCATCAAGCTTAGTGATGTTGAAGATAGCGCTGTTAGTGGAAGAAGATGCCATAATGTAGTCCAAAATGGTGCAGACTATTCAAAACTGCTTGATGTTTTCTATTGTAAATAGCCAAAATACCACCAAAACCAAGGCAAAATGACCATGAACTAATAGCTAATGATGTTGCCCGCCAACTACCATCAAAAGTACATAAAATTAGGATGATTCAACATGAAAAATACAGCACAGTCTGGAGATATATGCTTTCTGTAATTTATGATAGCAGTGTACAATGAGAGCTAACAATAGGCAAAACCCAACATTCAAAGTCAATCACTAATTGTCAATGCAAAACCACCATCAAGTGGGTATCAACAAGCATGTAAGGGTCAAACTGACATGAGCCACCCAAGAATGTTAGACAAAATCCATTAGTAAAGTCAGTACACCCCCCAATCAACAAGGAAAAATGTACATACCACTGCCAAGACCTAGGTGTGTCTGCTCAGTGAATACAAAGCCGAATCAACCCAAGTACATCTACACGGGACCAAAGTATATCAAATATACATTATCCAAGTGAAGAAGATCTTAGTCTTAGAAGACTCAAAGCTCAATAGCATAAACCACCTGCTCAATGTCTGTCATGCATCCAAAGATGCTCCAAATGGCACAAAAGTCATATGGATCAAGCCAAGAAGCTCAAGAAAGGCATATGATAGTACCAGTGATGAAAGATCCAAGACTAAGCATCAATAAGACATCATGAGCATATAGGATTTGTAGCCTCCAATCATAGCATCCATAGACATCAAATGTTGTCAAGAATCACATGGTGGGGGGACTTGCTCAAGATGCTGCGCCGAACACACACAGAATGCACAAGGAGAAGCTCACTCAAGAGATAAGAAGAGAGATGGAGGCCAAAAAGTTTTCTTGCTGGTTTCTTCTTCTTCTTCCACACCCTTTACAATGTACACAAAATATAGATAAGATACAACATAAAGGGAAGTGGCCTACTAAGTCAAACAATGCATTACCGACTACACTAGTTGACTGGCACTATAACTATGCCAACTATAAATAGGTGTAACAACCTGAATATAATAAGTAATGAGTCAGTGGCCATGTGAGAGTCATAATGACCACCAATGTGCTAAGTGTAGACATGTGGACCCATTTAACCAGGCGGTCCATCATCAATGTCCGCATGTGTTGAGCTTGTCATCTCAACACTCCCCCTCAAGCTCAACTGCATCTCTGCAACTCCAAGTAAGCTTCGAAACTTTTGAAGCTTCTCTATACCCAATGCCTTCGTGAAGATGTCAGCTATCTGATCTTGTGTGCTGACATACACCAAGTCAATCTCACCTGCTAGTACCTTCTCTCTCACAAAGTGGTAGTGTACCTCAATATGTTTTGTCCTGGCATGGAACACAGGGTTCCTAGCCAACTGTATACTACTCATTTTGTCACAATAAATGACAACTGGGCCTTCCTACACATCTAAATTAGCCAATAACGTTTGTAGCCATACTACCTCACATGCTGCTACAGCAGCACCTCTATACTCAGCCTCTGTACTCGACAAAGCAACTGTAGGTTGCTTTTTGCTACTCCAAGTAACTACCGCACTACCAATAGAGAACATGTATCCGCTGGCAGATCTTCTATCAGACATACTACCAACCCAATCTGCATCTGTGTATCACATCTGATCACCTCAATGCCAAGGTAGTACCTTAGCTCACCTAAATCCTTCATCTCAAACTTCTTCTTCAAAAAGTCCTTGATTTCAACAATCCCACTATCACTATCACCTATAATAATCAAGTCATCCACATAGATGACTATGATGACCAAACCTGCATCTCCCTTTCTCACATAAAGTGAGTGATCAGCATCAGAAACATAAAAGCCAATATTGACAAGATACTCTCTGATCTTGTCAGACCATGCTCTAGGTGCTTGTTTGAGCCCATAGAACACCTTCTTCAACTTGCACACATACATGGGATACTCTAAATCTTCATAACATGCTGGTTGATCCATATACACTTCTTCCTACAAATCACCATGCAAGAAGGCATTCTTCACATCCATTTGTTGCAACCTCCAACCTTTGGTTGCTGCCAAAGAAATCACACATCTGATAGTTGCTATCCTAGCAACTGGACTGAAGGTTTCTTCATAATCTATGCCATATGTCTGGGCATAGCCTTTTGCAACCAGCCTAGCTTTGTACCTACTAATAGAACCATCTGCATTATGCTTAATCTTATAAACCCACTTACATCCAATAGCTTTCTTGCCCTTCGGCAATGATACTAGATCCTAAGTCTTATTACTCTCTAATGCAGCTATCTCCTCATCCATTGCTGCATCCCAATGAGTATGACCAACAGCATCCTCAAAACAAGTGGGCTCAATATCCTCAACTAGTTTCACCATATAAGCATCATGGTGAGCTGCATAACCTTCAAAACCAAATCTTTTAATCGGGTACCTGACCCTGCTAGATCTGCGTACCACTAGATCACTCAATGGAGCCTTTACATTATTATGAGCTCTCTGTATACCTGGTGTCCTGACAGAAGGAATACCAAGCTCATCATATAAGCTCTCTGAGCCGTTGGACTCTCCATCAAGAACTACATCAATGCCATCTGCCACTTTATTCTTTCCTTTTTCTTTACCTGTATAGTGCTACTAGATGCATTTGAAGATGTAGAGCTACTCCTTAGTCTCCCAGACCATGGACTACCAGATGATGTCTCTGGTCCACTAAGAGTCCATGATTCTTGCTTTTCAGCCTGCACATGAGTGTCATGATCATCATCATCATCAAATGCATCACCACTAGATGCATACCAACTGCTCATTTCATCCAAGATGACATCCTTGCTCACTCTGACCTTACATGTGACAGGGTTATAATAGTGATACCCTTTTTGCTCTAAAGAGTAGCCAATAAAGACATATTTTTCTGCCTTTGGATCAAGCTTCTTCCGTAGCTCATCTGGCACATGAACATATGCAACACAGCCAAATACCTTCAAGTGCGATACATCAGGCTTCTTGCCAGTAAAGCATTCTTCAGGAGTCATCCCATGAACTGCAGCTGTGGGAGTTATGTTCATATTATAAACAGCAGTATAAACAGCCTCAGACCAAAAAAGCTTAGGCATATTCTTTTCAGCCATCAAGGTGTGTGCAACTTTTGCAATATGCCTGTTTTTCCTTTATGCAATACCATTTTGCTATGGGATATACCTGCATGTGAACTGTCTCTTTATCCCATGAGACCTTAGAAAATCACTGAACTCATTCGAGAGGTACTCTCCCCCTCCACTGACGTCAAGCACTTTACTTTTAAGCATGTTTCTCTTTCAACTACAGCCTTGAAAGTTCTAAAGTGCTCAAACGCTTCACTCTTTTCCTTCATAAAATATACCCACAGCTTTCTAGAACAATCATCAATGAATGTGACAAAGTATGAACTGCCTCCAAGAGATACATTTTGTGTAGGCCCCCAAATATCTGTATGCACAACATCAAGGATATTTTTGCTTACATCTCTGTCATGTGAAAAGGATTGTCTTGCCTGCTTACCAAACTGACATGCTTCGCATACCTTATGAAATTCTGCAACTCTAAATGTAGGCAAACCTGTAACCAACCCTTTGGACTGCATTAATTTCAGCCTTTGTACATTTGCATGTCCAATGCATTTGTGCCAAATTTCAATATCTGCAACAACACCTTTTCCTTTAGCATACATAGCAGCATTCATAGTAGGAATTTCAGCATCCAGAGTAAACATACGTCCAACTCTACTTCCCTTTGCTACCAACCTGCACTTGTCATTGAAGTCTTCTACAAAGCAGCCCTTTGCATTAAATCTGACTTGCAACCCTTGCTCTACCATTTGACCGACTGACACCAAGTTCTTTGTAATAGATGGCACATGCAATACATCTAAAAAACTCTTTGTCTTACCATCATGCAATGACAAGGAAACTTTTCCAATGTGTGAAATTGGGTGGCATGAATCATCACTTGTCTGCACATAACGTGCATTTTGCAAATCCTGCATCTCTCCAAACCATTCTGCATGGCTGGTCATATGATTGGATGCACCTGAATCAACATACCAAACATCATCATGTGTTCTCTTTCCTGTAACAACATTCAACATATGTTGCATAACAAACAGATGTTCATTTTTGTCCTCATTTTGTCGTGAAGACAATGCATAGTTTCCTTGCTGCAACTTCCCACTGCGAATATCATCTTTCTTAGCATAACATTGGGCTGCAATATGACCTGTTTTGCCACAGTAGTGACACACAATACCAGAGTTGTTAGAACCTCTATTCTGCCATCCACCTCTTCCTCTAAAGCTCCCCTACCTCTAAAGTTACCACGACCTCCTGAAACCTGCATATTGCCAAATTGTTGATTCAATCTGTTTTGCTGGTTGTCACTACCATGTCCTGTACCATGGCCTCTTGAAGAGAACCTGCCACGTCCCCTTCTTGAAATGGAGTAGAAAGCTTGGACCTGTTCACCACTTCTTTTAGATATCTCACTCTGCATGTTGATCTCTTCAGTGATCATAAGAGAGACCAACTCATCGAAATCTGAAAATGGCTTTCTGACATATACGAAAGTTACAAAAGACTTCCAAACCTTTTCATTGTTAAGTCCACCCAATGTAGACGACACCAAATCATCATCGTCGGGCATTGCATCAATCACTGCCAAGGCATCTGCAATGCTCCTTACCTTCAGTGCATACTCGTTGATAGACATCTTTCCTTTCTTCAATGTATTCAACTTTTGCTTGAGTTGAATCTTTCGTGCCTTTGTATTTACGGAAAACATACTTTCAAGTATGGTCCAAGCTGCATATGAATTCTTTGCATTTCTAAAATGTCCAAGCATATTATTGTCAATTACTGCAGACAGCCAATACATGACCTTTTTGTCTTTTGCATTCCATTCCTTTCGTACCTTTGTCTCTTCTGTAGTTGGAGGATCACTCACCTCCGACTCCTTTTCTTCATCTGAAACAAACTCGTAGAGGCCTTTTCCAATAAGGAAGTTCGTGACACGGAACTTCCATGAAGGGTAGTTGTTCTTGTCGAGCTTCTCAATGATGGGGTTTTCACTATTCTCTGCCATTATCACAAAACTAATACCAAACAGCAAGCAAATCTTCTGCAACCCTCGACCTGTAGTGCACAACAATACACCAGACACCCTTTTTCATTGTCTGCTCAACAATACATGCAATCTGCAACCAGTTTGCAAATAACCCTTGTATTTATTCACTGGTAAACACCTTTGAACTTACAGATCTGAAATCTGTAACCTGTGCACCTGTATACGGCAGACACAACAGAAATTGTAGGGTATCTTGAATTACTGTCTGCAACCTTGCGGCTCTAAGACGAGGCCTGAAACAGCCTCAGATGCCCAAAATAACTATGGGAAAGGCTAAAGGGCTTATTTGAAGAATACATAGTGCTCTTTGCACACATCAAATCGCACTGCAATTTGAGATTTTTGCTCTGCCCTGCTTTTGGTGCCTCCACATGTACTATCCAAGAGAGAGAGTGGAAGGATGGGAGAGCTTCTTACCCGTGGCTTGCTTTCTCGAACCTTGCTTCTTTTCCTTCACTTCAGTCTTTGAAATCAGCCTCTCTCAGTGGCGTGGCTCTGATGCCATGTCAAGAATCGCGTGGTGGGGGGACTTGCTCAAGATGCTGCGCCGAAACACACACAGAATGCACAAGGAGAAGCTCACTCAAGAGATAAGAAGAGAGATGGAGGCCAAAACGTTTTCTTGCTAGTTTCTTCTTCTTCTTCCACACCCTTTACAATGTATACAAAGTATAGATAAGATACAACATAAAGGAAAGTGGCCTACTAAGCCATACAATGCATTACGACTACACTAGTCGACTGGCGCTATAACTATGCCAGCTGTAAATAGGTGTAACAACCTAAATATAATAAGTAATGAGTCAGTGGCCATGTGAGAGTCATAATGACCACTGACGTGCTAAGTGTAGACGTGTGGACCCATTTAACCAAGCGGTCCATCATCAATGTTCGCATGTGTTGAGCTTGTCATCTCAACAAATGTATCCCAAATACAACTCTCGCAAGCCAAGAAATATCCCAAGTAAGTTTTGGGAATCCAAACACAAGCCAAGATAAGGCTCTAGTAGCAATCGGCTCCAAACAATGTAACTAGCATGTAGTAATGGCATAAGCAAGCATGTCAAGACTAGTTAGATATAGGTAACATACATGCCATATGTACATACAAGATGGTGCATCAAATGCATTTCAAAGCCAAGCTCAAGCTCAAATGAAGATCTGGAACCAAAGACAAGCTCGATGTTGTACCCCGAAGGTCAATACTTCATTGCATATCCCAAAGACATAGCCCGAAACCAATAGGCATAACCAAAGGCATGTAAGATAGCTTCAACGCACTCTAGTACAACAAAGATTTACTATTAAAAATGATTATTTTCAGTAAGAAAATCAGTCCAAAATGATGGCATGACATGTGCCTTGCATCCTCCAAACAATTGGGCATCAATAGATACCAAACCGGTTAAGTAAAAGTGCCCGAACAAGCATAGCATTAGATGCCAATGTTACTTCTGCATAATATGACTATGGGACTGCTGTAAACAGTCTTGGGAATGTAGAGATTAGACTCCAATCTAATCCCAATGATCAAGGAGGCTTCAACACATGTTAGAGACCATAGCCAAGTATAAGGTGCCTATAGTATAATCAGATGGGAAGAATCATTCCTTATCTTGACCATCTGTATTTAGAGTAGCATCACTACCAAAGTCGAGTGATCTAGTGGAATAAAGATTATTAGGTTATTGAGTAGCAAGATGGATCTTTCACATGGGATATTAAGATCCACTACCACCATTGTCAAAGGATTCTTATGAGTATTCCTATTGAGTTCAACAAGGAAGGAGGGGTTGTATATGTTATACATCCTCTCTCTCGGCTTGACCTTGATTATCATAAGTATGAGTGAGCTGGTCAGATGGCATGGTCTATCAATGAATACTAAGTCTATACTTTGTATTTTGACAAAGCTTCTAGAGGGCCCACTAAGCATGCGGGTGTTGGTGTGTTCATTAAAGATCCTTGCCGTAGAGTTGTTCTAAAAATGGGAGCATATATTGGCATTTCTTTTACGAATAACATGGCGGAATACAAGGTCTTTTGAGGACGAGAGGATGTGTTTGATCAAGGCGACTACTTTGGAGGACATGCCGCTCTGAGTGATTTGGAAAAAAATTGCCATTTCTTGTCGCCTACAAAAAACATTTTTTTTCTTCTTTATTAGGCTAATAGCCTTATCACTAAGGCTTAAACCTCCCTTACTAAGCTGTGTTCATATTGGACATTGAGAAACTAGTTTTCTTGAGGATCCACCTTCACAACGAAGAGTCCATGAACTGGTTATTCTCTAAATTGGTTCATAGTTAGAGATTTCACACTACTGCAAAGTTGAACTAGTTGTTTTGGAGGCCTAGAAGGCCGATTTTATGCCATTTTCGAGTGCCATTTTGGAGGCAAAAATTTTACCAAAAAAAAAAGACTAGGACTTTTTTCCTAGCCAAAAAATTGCAGAAAAAACAAGAAAATTGGTCGATTTTAAGCTCGTATTTTGATTTTTTTGTGTCATGTGAGCACTGTTTGAGCTCCCTTTTGGATGTTTCTTGCTAGACAGCCAATGTATGATGTATAGGCATCATGTATGAATGTATATGACATCATTTGAGCCTATGTATAGTATCCATTCTCTTGGAAAGGAATTTACATGAATTTTTGGGCTATTTATGGTGCATTTTTTGTCTTGGATTGACCATTTGAGGCAGTGGATTGGTTCATGTTGCTGAATGCTTGATTGGGACATCACATATTACTAGTTTTTCTAAAATTGTAGCCATCAAAATATCAAACATAGCTCAAATTACCCAGATTTTTGGAGATAAATTGACCAAGGTGACTAAGGAACTATAGTGTCTCGTCATACAGGATGTATAACTTTTTGATGGTGGGGAGAGGTCTTTGGGACCTCATTACAAGTGATGATGCATGTCCAAAGCTTCTTGAGGAGCCCATAGAAGAGGAAAAGAAGGCATACAAGGATTGGACTGGAAAGAACAGGAGGGTTTCACGTTGGATCTCTATATGTATATCAGAGACTTTGATTCCTTGAATAGCACCTTGCCACGGCACAAAAAGAAACTCGAACCGGCCAAGGAGAGGCTACAAGTAAGCTTGCTGGCCACAACAACCTACAAGAAAACTTTCTTCTTCACCAAGAACCATGCCTCAAAACACACAAGAAAGAGGCACACGAGATTGATAGATTCAAACCATCCTCACCCTCTTCCTCTTCCTTACTCTCCATTAGATTTTGCAATGAAGCACAAGAGAAAGGAGCAAGAACAAGAAAGATGAGAGTTGTGCCAAATGAGGGAGAGAGAGAAATGAAGCGTGAGAGGAAAAAATAAAGGAAGAGAGAGGGTGTAACCACCTCAACCTCCCACCTCCTCAAATCACCCAACAAACCTCCTCCTTTTCTTTTCTTGATATATAAAATTGAATTTGTATACATCTTGGCTAAGGTCTAAAGACCCTTCAATTTTTGAAATGGGACAAAGGTATTTGACCTTTTCTTTCCTTTCAACATTTTTTTAATGTGAGCCTTTTGGACTACACATTTACATTGCTTCATATTTGATTTTTTTTTTTACAAGAGGTACATTTTCAATGAGACATTTTACAAAAAATTGTTTCCATGTGAGCACATTTTGGTGCCTTTATTTGCACTAATTTCCTGGTCATCATTCCTCATATCAAGAAGGCAAATACTTGTAAAGAGGCATCAGAGATCATTGAGAAAATGTATGGGACATGTATGGAGGCAAGTAAGATACAACTTAAGCAAAGATTGCATTGACCATGGATAGGAAACTGCACTATCAGTGACTATGTTGCAGAAATCAAACATGTTGCAAAATATATTGTATCTATAAATGCACCCGTGGATGATGATGACTTGGTTTTAGTCACACTTAATGGACTTGGCCTAGCATATAAATATTTGGATACCTCTATTCCAGTTAGAGGAGGCTCTATGCCAGACTTTGATGTAACGTGCCCGTCGGCTATCTAGGCATGTTTTTAGCGGACCATTGAGAGACGAATCTAAGCAATGCCACCAGGCACTCCCATGGAATGTTATGGGGTTTATTGCATAGGGTTTCTCGAGTCCGCCTTACAACAGAATGTTTGCGGGCTGAACCCACTAGGATCGACCTGAAACTTGGCTCCCTAGTGGTCAAGGTCTCTTGACAACACTCTAGCGTTGGGTCCTAGACATCCTACTTTACACAGAGATAACCAAGCCAAACCAGATCCATGCCACACTTGGTTCAAGGATAATGGAAAATGAGAGGGATGCACTGCTCGACCTCTCTACCCGTAGGGCATAGTCCCATTCCGGTCCCCTAAAATGACATGAATTGGGGTTCTAACCTAACAATTCCTAAGGGTTGATCATTGATAAAACCTTGTGAGAAGACTCCCAGTTCTTTGGGACCACCTTGCCATAGGATGGACCCGTCGAGGGTTCCGCCCATCCACTTTCCTTAGTAGGTGTTCTTTAGTTATCTAATTAGGTCCTATCACATTTATGTGTGACATTTAAAACCAGCTTCCTTAATTAAGCCTTTTAAGGAATAGGGTTTGTTCGCGTAATTTACGACACAAACACGAATACAGAGCAAGCAATCCTTTTGACAAACAAGTTCAAACAAATTTCTTAACTTATCTTCTCATTAATCTTTGTCTCCTACCCATACAGGAGAAATTATATTTCCCTTCTGCCTTGCAAAAGTAACCGGTCCAAATCACATGGCACCATAATTTCCATCCTTTATCTAGAATAGAATATTCCAATGCCATAGACGTTTGGTTCAGGCAGTCTTCAACTCCATTCTGGACTAGGCAAGGGGTGTCTAAAGCTCCACCTGACCCACAACTGGCCTACGAGTGAGATACCATTTCTGTGGTTGGCCCTTTCACCACTCGAACTTCAGTCCATGAATCAAGTAGTGCGCTATTGGGTTGAAGCATTGTGCGACCCTAAAGATGATCCACTCATGCAAAATATCGTTTCCTTAATTAATCCAGTTAAGAATCAAGCAGAATCAAGGCAATCAACCCTAATGTTATTTTCCAAGGAAACATTCCTTTATCCTCATGGCAATTTGTCATCACAGCCCCTACCATGAATTTACCATCAATCACAAGCACTTGGAATAATCATCAAAACCATAATCCAACAATCAGTTGATTGTAAAAGCATTTAGCGTGTTGTTCGATTAACCAACAAAACAATGGTATTATTTTTCAAACATCGCAAGAATAGTCGCGATAACCTTTCCATCGCATATTGGCTCTTCCCCTTGGGATCAAAGAGTGATACTATGCAGAATTTTAACTTGACTTTATCTTTCTTTATCCTAAGGCAAAGAATGCAAGATAAATTTGTAACGATGCGAGACTATCTTCCAATGCAAAATAATTCTCGAGTTATTGTATGAGTTGTAATCAACTCATGGTTTGGTAGCATAAGGTAAACTCTTTAACCATTATTCAATTTGAAACCTTCATGTATGCAAGACTTTTAATGCAAGATCCTTTCATGTACCATTGATGTATATTTTGTTTAATATTTTCAGTGCATGTACTATCTATGTGCATAACCCTCAAGGTAACCTTGAGAACCTTGAACAATATTGTCCTAAGTAAAGACTAATCGAACTCTTATCGATGCTTAATAATTTAGAATATTATATGCTGCTTATCTTGTGCATGGATTTGTCACATAGCAATTAGGTGCAATTAACTTTTCTTGATACATGCATTTGGGAACTCAATCCTTCAAATAATTGAGACAAAGTTTATCTTTTCGAACAAACTATTCTCATGTGGTATAGCTGGGGTCTAATGCATCCCATGTGGGAATCAAAGCAAGCATCTATCAATTGGAAAATGCATTACTTATGACCGGTACTACAGTTAGATTGGCAGTGATTCCCTCGCTTGAGGCTTCGTTTTGCAGATTGCGGAATTATCTCCCACACTCGAAATTCTTCACTTTAGGGGCATTCCCGATCTTCCTCATTTCTAGGTGCAGCCTTCATAGGGTTTTCAGTAGCCTCTTGCGTGGAGAAGAGGGGGTTAAGCTCGCAGATAAGGGATTAAGTTCACGGGGAAGGGAAGCATCGTGTGGTCACCCTCTAATGAGGGGAAAAGAAGAAGAACCTAGGAATATTCCTTCTCTCTCTCTCACTCACTCTCTCTCACTCACTCTCTCCATCTCTCTCCCCCTCACCCTCTCTCTCTCTCTCTCTCTCTCTCTCTCTCTCTCTCTCTCAATCAGTAGGGGGAAAAATAAGGTGGTCCTTTTTTGCTTAAGGAGGGGGGGTTTATAGGGGGAGGAGGGTTTTTTTTTTTGGGGGGGGGGGGGGGGGTTTAGACGCTGCGGGTGGGGGATATTACATTTGAAGAATTAATTGCCTTGCTACTCACATGAGAAAAAAAGTTGGGTTTTGAATGCATCTAGCAGTAATAAGAATGCAAGTGGAGATAGTGTCTTTTATCATTAGAGGGGGCATGGTAGCCCATCTAGAGCTAGAGGCTCATCTTATGGCCGTGGTGGTAATGGCTTTGCACATGGTCGAGGTATCTTTGGTCCTGGTGATTTCATGCCTAGAGGCAGGGTGAGAGCTTACTCTAGAGGTAGAGGATGGTCTACTCCTCACATAGAGATGGTGCATGCAATTATTGTGGGCAATATGGAAATTTTGAAAGAGAATGTTATCACAAGCAAAATGCTATGTCTAAGGGTCGAGGAAGGAGTCAATATAACCATTATGTAAGTGGTTATGGAGGTGCAGGTTATGGATCTAGAGGTGGCTCTGCTAGAGGCAATTTATTTGCCATGGAACATGTACTAGGGAGCATGACACACCCTCCTAGTGAAGATGATTGGTTTTTGGACTTACGGGCTACAAATTACATGAATCATCATGTTAAGTGGTTTGACACAAAGTAGCAAATGCAGAATGAAGAATATGTGGCTACTGGGGATGACACCATGCATTAAAATACTCATATTGGTAGTGTGCCACTTGTCACTGGAGATGGAGTTGAAAATAAGCTTGGGGATGTACTTTATGTACCTAAAATCACTAAGAACTTAGCATCAGTTGGCCAAATGGCAGACCAAGGAATGCAAGTGAGATTCAATAGATATGGATATTTCATTGAGGAATTTTGAAATGGAAGGCCTAACAG
Source organism: Lygodium microphyllum (assembly GCF_053477565.2). NCBI lineage: Eukaryota > Viridiplantae > Streptophyta > Polypodiopsida > Schizaeales > Lygodiaceae > Lygodium > Lygodium microphyllum. The sequence goes on along the minus strand of NC_141149.1, from coordinate 7,494,144 downwards.
ATTGATTGCAAAAGGGAAGAAGAAAGGCAGATTATTTGCCTTGGATGTAGATACTCCGTCATTTAGAATTCTATGTATGTTGAAAGTGGGCATGGTCAAGATAAGGATGCTGAATTATGGCATAGGAGAATTGGACATGTAAACATGCAAAGACTGAAACAAATGCAAACTAAACAGGTGGTTCGTGGTTTTCCCCATTTTGGTTATGTTAATTATGATCATGTATGTGAGGCTTGTCAATTTGGCAAGGAAGCTAGATTACCATTTCCAAACAGGGGAGAATCAACAGTTATCCTTTGGAAATGGTGCATTTTGATATTTAGGGTTCATGTCAGAATGTTTTATTGAGTGGGAGATGCAGGTTCTATATCACCTTTATTGATGAATTTAGCAGAATGACTTGGGTGTATTTCATGCAGCATAAAAATGAAGCCGTTGAAATATTTTTGGAGTTTAAAGCTATGGTTGAAAAATAGTTTGGTTGTTACATAAAATGCTTGAGGTCTAATAATGGAGGAGAGTACATGTCATATGAATTGTCATATTTTTTGAGAGATCATGGAATCAAAAGACAGGTGACATGCAAGTACACACCTCAATAGAATGGTGTGGAAGAAATGAAGAATCGTATCATTGTAGAGATTGCTAGGGCAATGATGAACCAAATGAATATGCCATTGACATATTGGGCACATGCAATGCATACTGTAGTGCATATCATGAATAGGACACCTACAACATTGACTCATCATGTATCACCATATGAAAATATGTATGGCAAGACACCTACTATTCCTTACTTCAAGGTTTTTGGAGGTGTTTGTTATGTTCATGTTCTTGATGATTTGAGGAAGAAGATGGAACCAAAGGATATAAAGTGCATCTTTCTTGGATACCTTGATGAGAAGAGGGGTTACAAATGCTATGATCTAGTGACTAAGGAAGTTTATATTAGCAAGGATTTCAGACTCAATGAATCTAAATCATGGTACAAGCCCAAGATTGCAGTGGACTTGGATTCCTATGAGAGTAGTGATGATGATGTTCATGGGAAGAAAATTTTAGCAAATGGTAAGCTTGGAAATCAACACTTAGAAGATATGTCTAGACCTCATGTCAATGCAGAAAGCAGTGACAGCTATAGTCCATGGAGTGGCAGGTTGAGGAGTTCACAAAAGAGTGCAAAAATTGCAAAAGGAAAGAGGCCTATGGCTGAAAGTTCAGAGGATGAATCTATTGATCATGAGCATGGAATTCCTAATGTAAAAACATCGGGTACTAGAAGTGTATGAAAATAGGTGCCACCACATGCAAGAGCAGTTGAAACACCAAGTAGTGTGCCTCAGCTGAGGAGATCAGAAAGGGTTAGATATCATGTTGATAGATTGACTATAATGGGTTCATGAAGATGCATTATATGGTTTCTTATGTATAGCATGTGGAACCTACTTGCTTTGAGGAAGCAATGGAAAGCAAAGAATGGAGACAAGCTATGGATGAGGAGATGGATGCATTGAAGAAAAACAAGACATGGGATTTAGTGTAGTTACCTCATGAAAATAAATCAATTGGTTGTTGCAAATGGGTGTACAAAGTCAAGTGTAAATCAGATGGTTCTCTAGAAAGGTATAAAGCAAGGTTGGTTGCAAAGGGTTATGCACAAACATATGGATTAGATTATGAGGAGACATTTAGTCTAGTGGCAAAGATGACTACAATGAGATCAGTGATTGCTTTGTCTTCTATTTATGGCTAGAAATTGTATCAAATGGATGTGAAAAATGCATTCTTGAATGGGAATTTAGAAGAGGAAGTGTACATGGATCATGCTGAAGGGTATGTGAATCCTAAATACATGCATTATGTATGCAAGTTGAACAAGAAGGCATTGTATGGGACTGAAGCAAGCACCAAGAGCTTGGTGTGAGAGGATTAGCAGATTCTTGTGCAACGTGGGATTTCAACAGAGTATGGGGCTGATTACTTACTCTATATGAGGCATACAGAGGATGGCATGGTTGTGGTTGTCATCTATGTTGATGGCATTATTATAGGTACACTTGAGAGGGAAATTTCTTAAGTTAAGCATGGTCTTCATAAATAATTTGACATAAAGGAACTTGGTTTGTTGAGATACTTTTTGGGCATTGAGTTCATTGATGCACCTCATGGTATTTGGTTGGTACAAAGACAGTATTCTTTGGAGATGTTGGAGAAGTATGGAATGACAGGATGTAAGCCAATGGATACTACCTTGGATCAAAACATCAAAATGATTGATGATTGGCAATATGTGGAAGATGTGACTATATTTAGAAAGATGGTTGGTAGTCCTATATCTACTTAACCATTACAAAGCCAAATTTGAGTTATGTGATTGGTTTATTAGCCAATTTATGCAAAGACCATGCAAATCACATTTGGATATAGTGAGGAGAGTTCTAAAGTATGTAAAGAAGATAGTTGGACTTTGCTTAATCAATGCAATGTGAACTTCGGGAAAAGTGATCCAAATCTACATAATTGGTTTAAGCAATCCACACATAGGGTTGTTATGAAAATGGAAGTATATTTAGGACACTCTTTTCCTAATAATATGGCATAATACAAGGCCTTGATTATGGGATTGAATGTAGCTCGATGTGGTGGTATTCGTTGATTATTGGTGAAAGGTGACTCGTAGTTAGTGATCAACCAGTTCAATGGGACCTATAGTGTGCAAGATCCCATCCTACGGATGTATCATCATGCAACCTTGGATATGCTGTATATTTTTGAGACGGTGTTGTGTCAACTAGTTTCTTGATATAGTGGAATCACTTTGCAGATTCCCTAGCTAATTATCCTTTTGTTGAAGATGTCTTTTTCAATTGTGGTCAGGGGAGCTCTTACAATTACCTTCTAGCATTAGCTTAGGACTACTTTAGGGTCTTCTTATTGACATTTCCTATTTTGGCAACCAATGGCTAATTTGGGTTATGAGTTAGGTAGCGATTGAGCACCTTCCTATTCTGTCATGGATACATAGGATCGTTTATCGTCATATTCATCAGACACCCCTTGCTATTTATGCAAGGGGATTAGCCAATAATCTGATGCATTTATGTAGGGCCTGAGAAGCCCTTATCCTTGGTCGGTTTTATGCTTTAGTAAGTAGAGTTATATAAGGACCAAGGGTCTGTTTCAGCAGTACTTTGCCGAATGGTTGTTTCAGGGATTATTTCATTAGGCTAAGAGGGCTAGGCATTGCGTAGTGAAATATGACATTTCGTTAGGCCAAGAGGGCCATGTGTTTGTTTAGTGCAAGTGTGGTTAATGGGTATTGTTTTAGTGTTGTGCTATACAGATTCAACGGAGCCGGGAGGAAGCCACTTGTTGTGGTCAAGTCCAAGTGATATTCTTCCTTTATGTGCACTTTCTTTTTATGCTATATGTGTTTATGTACTTAGTAGAATAGATATTGTTAGGCATTCTAAGACCTGTTTTTAGAAGGAAATCCTAGTGACCTTGTTTTGCTAGCTTGATAGGCAACTGTTCTAGGAGTCCATACTAGTGTGAGGCAGTTAGAGAAGCTAGTCAAAATTAAAAAAAGAGAAAATTTTGAATATACTTGAAATATAAAAATACATAGGTATGTAAAAAGGGGTTCTAACCCCTAAAATAGAAAAGAACAATACAAAAAAATCTCAAGAGTAGTTGATCATCGCCTTGCAAAGGCTTGGTAGGTTTTTGGGGATGAGTTAGACCCAGGGCTAATGCCTTGTCTTCCTAGGGGTGGCATCTAGTTGGAAAAGAAATAGTAAGGAAGATTGGAGTGAAATAAAAGTGAGGGGAAGAGAAAAAATTTTGAAGTGTCACCTCGCGAGGGCTTGGTACGTTCTTAGGTACTTAGTCAAGACTTGAGGAGGCCGATGCCTTGTTCTCCTAGGGTCACTATACTTAGCTCCCTCCTTTTTACACACCCGAGTATGGAAACCTTGTAAGAAAAATGTGTTAAAAGAAAATATATGATAACTAAGCTATAGGAGTCTTCGCCTAGTAGGAGTTCTTTGGTCTAGTTGTCCTTAGTTGGGTAGGTAGATCAGGCCACCACATAGGATGACTTCTTTGATGGTTCTTTTTAGCCAACTTATGTTGGAGTAGTTGGTTAGCCACTCACTCTGGCTTTCTGTCAGATTATGCTGGGCATATCCCTTGAGGATTTTCATGCCTTGATTTTGTGAGGGGGTAGGGTGAGAGCTGTGGTTGTGCTTTATTGAGTACTCTGTTTTGTGGTAGCTTGATGCTTTTTATGGTTGTTGTTTGTGCAGATCAATTCGTGGGATTCGACGAGAGCGAAGTCACCCTATCCCATGGTCCCCAATGAGAGCTGGATTTTGGGACCATTTTTGAAGTGGAAAAGTACCCAAGAGGCATAAAAGACCAAATTTTCATGGAAAATGAAATGGTTGCGAATCGATGAGCTAGAGTTTTCCTAGATAGAGTTCAATGCCAAGAACCCAATGTAAGTCTCGGTTTATCGATTAGAGTTTGTTTGACCCTCCATTAATCCCTGCAAGGTTTCACATTATAAAGCAGCTATGTGATCCGGGAGTTGGAAAGTGTGCAATAGAGGCCAAGTTGATAGATTTTGACATCACAGAGCCGCCTGGCTAATTGGATCTCTTGAATCCAAGTTCGTTTGCCTTGCCAAAATGCAAAAATCCACTTCATTTGCAATGTGAAAACTTGAAGATAATCTATTTTTTTTTACTGTTTAAAGACTTAAGTCTTAGTTAAAAGGCTAAAAAACTATCAAATTTGAATCATGGGGGGGGGGGGGGGTGGTGGTGGCTTTTTTTTTAGTACCCCCTTTTTTATTTAAAAATCCATTTTTGGTGGCTATTGGCATCAGGGGAAGATAAGAGGGTAGCAAGATGAAGAATTTTAACGTCATCCAACGCAAGAATCAAATAAGAAAATGATAGATTAAATGAAGAGACTAGGTTTTAGTCTTTCTCTGTCCTATGTCCTCTGTCCTCTTGTTGTGTGTTTCCATAGTTGATTCTATGACAGAAGAGGGTGGATTGAGATGCAAGATTTTGATCATGGGATGATGCTGGAGCGTGAACTAGCATAGATCAAGGTCAGAAGGATCGTGAAAGGCTGTTGGGAAGCATTAGGGGCCTCCAATCACGAGATATGTACAATATAAGGTGTGATTTTATGAGTAGATGGTAGATTTTATTGTTTTATGATAAATTTTGATTGAAAATAGTTGCATTTGGTTGTCAATGTTGTGATTGATAAGAAATGTTAAAGAAATTCAGAAAAATCAATCATTTAATAATTTCTTTATAAATATGCAAAACTTGCAACATTGCGATTTCAAGGAAAATCATGCGATTTTGGAATTTTCTTGTGCGTATGGTGTTCGTATGGGATGGAATGTGATAGAAAAATAACTCTCAATAATATTAATCAGTATAAATTAGTAAATAAAATAATATTTATATTTATCAATAAATAAATAGCAAAAAATAAGGAAAAATTGAGAAAAATAGATTTTTTGCATTCGAAAAATAAGAAAAAATAACATTTGTGTTTGTGAATGCATGATAATACTGAGGCATGAGGTTTAGCCCTATCTTTATGTTAAAGTGGGTAATTATTACTTTTATGATGAAGAAAAAATACATTAAAAATACTCTCTAAACCTACCACTGAATGCACAATCTTAAGTGGCGGTAGGGGGAAGGGGGATGTTAAGTGCTTATAATATGTTAAATTCTAATTTTTTAAATGCATGACATATAGGACACATTGTTTTTAAATTTAAGAGGGTCTATTAGCATGAGCATACTCAATGCTAGCCCTATGCAATGCAACAATCTCATTTAGAGTAAAGGTATGCAAAGACATGTTTTGCACATTCACAATGGTGGTTGTTAATGAAATTAATATTTGAGCACTATAAATCATACAAAATTGCATTGCACACAACATATGGTATCATGTTGGATGCATAGAAATTATTTTTATGAACGATGACCTACGTTGAGGAGGTAAGGTACCCTAAGTTGTAAGATTAGTGGTTTGTTTCATTTGGGGGATACTCAGTGAAAAATATATTACGTCTCTTGGATTGATCAATTAAAAGAGTGGAGTATGTATCGAATGTGTTCTATGTATGAACGGTGCACATTGGGGCCAATCCTCGAGGTGTACAAGAACTGTAGTGGGGCGGTGGCAATCAACTAAGAGGTGCTCCCTTTGTTTGTGCTTACATGGTGTATTACACCAATATGTGTAGGGAATCCCTTTGAGGAGTGTGGGAAGGGTTATCCATTGAATTACTATCCATACAAATGTGAAATTCTACATTAGAGGTTAGGGTAGTATACCCCTTAGATGCTTTTGGGGCCGCAAGGCCGTGAGGGGTGGTTTGGATGTGTAGTAGAGGCTCGACTAGTACCATTGAGCGAGTGTTAGGCCCGTTTTAGGTCTCGATAGACTTATCTCTGCCAGCACTTTGGATGATGCAAGATATGCCATTTCTTTTGGTGATTCCTCATGGAACATTACCCATCAGAATCTTGTCATTACATGTGGTGCTAAGTCTTATACTCTCTACCCCCTTGCTTGTATTTGGATTAGTTGGCCATGTTTTGATAGTGGATGTAGTTCCACATGTATCTTTGTGGCATCGTCAACCTAGGTATATGTCCTTGAAAGGAATGAAAATGATTACCTGTTTGTAGTATCTTTCCTCCCTTGACTATAAGTGCTTTGAGTCTTGTGATCATTATTTATATGGTAGGCAGACATGTAATACACATAAAAATTCTATTATGACATGCATGGGTGAGCCATTGACTCTTGTTCATTTGGATGTACATGTCTCATGCCCTGCTAATTGTTAGGAACACAATATTAGTGAGTTTGGGAATCTCCCAATTCCCATTTTTTGAATACTAAAAAGATAGCACCCGGATAACATGCCCATAAGTTTCTCAAAAACATATCATGTAACCTATGATTGGAAAGCACTTGAAAAATGGAATCTATTGAGCTATAGAGCACTCAATTTGGAGTTATAGTGTTCAACTTATGACAAATCCAAAGATTTGACCATGTGTCCCAAACTTATGGAAAATTTCCATATTCCCCAATATGATGTTTAGGTGGCATGAAATATTTCGTTTCCTTCATTGATGACTAAATGCATAAGGTTTGGGCATATCCTATTAAGCATAATTAGAAGTCTTAGGTATATTTCAGGATTAGCTTACTTTGATTCAAAATTAGTTTGGAGATATATGTTGAAATGCCAAAGGTTAGATTATAATAAGGGTGAGTATGTCTCTAAAACCTTTTTTTGTGACAAGAGGGGTATTAAGCATTAGTTGATCACCCCATACACCCCACCCTAGAATGGTATGACTGAGTGCATGAATAGGAAAATTCATGAGCAAGTTCACGGTATGCTTAGCTAGGTAGGCTCACCATAGCATTTTTGGATTGAGGCAGTTACTATTACTGTACACTTGATAAATTGGTCCCCATATGCTATTCTTGACTATCAAGTTGCAAAGGAGATATGGTTTGGAAGACCTCCCTCATATGCTTGTTTTCTTGTCTTTGGTTGTGAGGATTTCTACCATGTATCCAAGAACAAGAGTAATAAGCTCGATCATTCTAAGTCTAGGAGATGCATCTTTCTTGGTTATGGAGATGTAGGTGAGATGGGCTATCACCTACGGGATTCGTAGGCTTGAAAGGTAGTCATGATGTTATTTTCCATGAGGAGAAAATGCATAGGCAGCCTGAGTATGTCATTGAGGTATGCAATGTGATATTTCAAGAGGATCCTCCTACTACTATATAGCTAGTTAGACAGCCTACAATAGTTTCTTGATGCTTTAGTGGCCTAGGTCCCTGATGCTCCATAGGAGGTATAGGCCCCACATCCTATTTTGAGGTGGTCTAATAGAGATAGATGATAGCATGCACATTTTGAGCCCTTTATAAATTATGTTATGGTGAGAGACACTAGTGAGCCTCTTACTTATGATGAGGCTATGTAGAGGTGATAGTCACTCTTACGAGAGGGCCATGCAGTCAAAGTATGCCTCACAGCAGAGTTCCTTTGCCTAGTGGCAAGCATGTTTTGCCATGAAAGTGGGTGCACAAGCTGAAAGATATTTCTGGTGGATGGCCCAAGCCGAAGGGATACAAGTCCAAATTGGCCAACTTGTTTGCTAAGGGTTTTAAGCAAGAACATGGTGTGGACTTTGATGAAGTCTTTTCTCCTATTGTGAAGATGGCTACCCTAGGTACTGGCTTTGGTTGCTCACCATGAATTGGATCTTTATTAGATGGATGTTAAGAGAGATTTTCTTCATGAGGGCTTGCATGATGATATTTACATGGAGCAACCTAAGGGATTTGTAGGCCCTGGTAGGGAACACCTACTATGTAGATTTGAGGAAGAGCATTTATAGCCTTAAGCAGGTACCTAGGAAATGGTATCACAAATTTGATGCCTTTATGCATTCAGAGGGATTTTTGTATACCTAGTAGATGACATTGGAATGCCATCAAGGGTATCATGAGGTACCTGAAGGGCACATAAGCTATGTACGTATGTTATGGTGGCCAAGGTATAGGAGTCATGGGGTATATTGACTCTATTATACAAGACATGTAGATAGTAGGAAGTCCACCTCTAGATATGTTTTCACTTTTATTGGAGGTGTTGTTTCTTAGATGTCCAAGGTACAGAGATGCATAGTCTTATCTACCACAAAGGTAGAGTATGTTGTAGCCATTGAGGCTTGCAAGGAGGCTCTTTAGTTAGACCATTTGGTGGCAGACCTTGGCATTACTGATGTGGTCTCTATAGTGTATTTAGATTCTATGAGTGCTTTTTAGTTGGCCAAGAATCTAGTATTTCATGTGAAGATGAAACACATTGAGATGCATTACCACTTTATTTGAGAGGTCATTGAGGAAAAGTTCATTGAGCTTGTCAAGATCTCACCTGACCAAAATCTTGTAGATGTGCTTACTAAAAGTCTCTCAGTGGAGCATTTTTCCTTTCTTAGGAAGTTGATAGGCGTCCGCCTTTCCTCATCATGTTGTAATTATGTACATTTGTACTTTGTCACTTTTTTTTTCTTATTCTCCCCTCACTAGGGGTACATTTACCTTTAAGTGGGAGGTTGTTGGGGGTAAAGGCACTTGTGCCTACCCGCCCATGTATTAATTACATTGACAGTACCCACAAACCCGCACACTTGTACAGTGCAGTTGGCGGATGCCCATCACTATCACTTCATTCTTTATTCTTTCAGTGACATTTGAATAAAGGAAAGGCCGATAACACAATGTGACTATTGGAGTTTCCACATCTTGTGTGTGTATCTCTCTATCTCTCTCTCTCTTACTCTTGCTCCTTCCACCATAGCTCTTACTTCTACTCCGTGCTTCCAGCTCAAGGCTCACATCCCTTCACTCACTATATGTAGTCTAGATATCCATTGAGAGCTCTTGAGCTTTGACAACTCTGTCGATACACGCTACCACAAGCTTTGCACTTCTTGCTCTATTGTCCTTCACATGCAAAGAGTCAGTCTTCGTCGCTTATTTCTCCAAGCCAATGCAACTCCTCCTCTCTCTCTCTCTCTCTCCCCCCTCCCCAAGCCCTCTTTGGCCTTCTATCTCTGCAACAAAGTCTCTACTCTTCCACCTCTTAAACTTGGAAGATCCCAAGAAGGTGAGGTGAAGCAATTGAGTTTTCCTATAGTAACCAAGAGCAAGCTCACAAGTTCTCACAAGACTCTCCCTGTCTCTCTAAGATCTTGCATGTAAGAGATGGCCACAAAGAGAAGAAAATGAGATTGTGAAGAAGAAAAGAGATAAGCTTTATTTGCATTAGTTGATAGAATACTTACAATAAGGTTTTTCTCACTATATATATGTGACCTTTGATTTAAGATTTGGGTGGGCCTATGTTTCAAGGGTATCCACCACCCATGGTCTCTTCATGCCTACTTGTAGAGTTTCCTAAGAATTTTTTAGACATCCTAACTTACTCCACCTGTGTGCCCTTAAATGCACATTACTCTAGATTTTGCACAAGAGTGAACCTGGTGCTTGAGAATGATTTTACAAAAAATTAATTGTGTTGTATGCATGGATCAATGGAGTGAAGCTGTTGATGTAGGTTGTGAGAGATGAGAGACAGAGACACGATCTTTTGGTGGTACTAAAGAGTACCTCAATAATGTTTTAGATAGGTATATAAGTCATATACAGGTCCCTTAAGGGCAAGCAAGAGCATTGCATTGGGCACTATCCTTTATCCCAACAACCTCCCGTCTAAAGACAATGTGCCCAAAGGTAGAGGAAAAGAATCAGCTAAGTCTAAGTATGTACAAAGTTGAAAGAGGATATACCTATCCAATACCCATCATCTACCTGCAATGGGCAAACCACTCTATTGGAGGACCCTTCATGAGAAGGTTTGCAAGGTTAGCATTAGTGCGTACCTTAAATAGCTCAATGCTCTTACTATCAAGTACCTCCATGATGAAATGATACTTCACCTGTATGTGTTTTGTCTTTGCATGAAAGATAGGGTTTCGTGCTAACATGATAGGACTATGACTATCACAATGGAGGATATGAACCTTAGTGATACCAAGCTCAGCAACCAAATGTGACAACCATAAGGCCTCTTTGCATGCCTTAGTGGCAGCCACATACTTTTCCTCTGTAGTAGATAGTGCAACATACTTCTGCAGCCTATATATCTAGGAAATAGATCCCCATCTAAAGGTACACACATACCCTGAAGTGGACTTCTTGCAATCTGTATATCCAACATAGTCTGCATCCATAAAGCCAATGACATATGTCTTTTGCTTACCAAAGCAGATGCACAAATCCCTTGTGCCCTTGAGGTATCTCATAATACCTTTCACTACTACCCAATACTTCTTGCCAAGGTTTGCCATATATATGCTAACCACTCCCATTGCAAAGGCAAAGTCAGGACGTGTAGAAACCATGGCATATATCAAACTACCATTAGCTGAAGCATATGGAATCTTGGCCATTTCAAAGGGCTGTCCTCTGCAGCACTGAGTTTCACATATGGAGGCAATGGAACTTCGATTGCTTTTCCCCCTCCATATTGAAACACTGCAAAATCTTGGAGACATACTCCTATTGAGACAGATAGAGTAACCCCTTCGACCTGTCTGTAAGTATCCACATTCCAAGAATATGATTTGCATCACCAAGATTCTTCATGTCAAAGATGCCATGTAGATTTTTCTTCAATGAATCCAAAGCATGAGTATCCCTACTAGCAATTAGCATGTCATCAACATACAAAACCAATATAATCAAGCTGCCATCTGCTACCTTCTTGGTGTACAAGCTATGATCAACTTGACTCCTCTATTAGCTCTACAACTGCATGAAAGTATCAAAATTATGAAACCATTCCCACGGTGCTTGTTTCAGCCCATACAAACTCCGTTTGAGTTTACAAACAATCTTTTCTTTGCCTTTAGTAACAAAACCCTCAGACTGCTGCATATATATGTCCTCATGCAAATCACCATGTAAGAATGCAGTCTTTATATCCATTTTTATGAGCTCCATATATTCACCTACAACCAAGCCCAAAATGGTTCTTAGAGTAGTCATCTTGACTACGGGAGAGGAGATCTCATCAAAGTCAATTCCATGTTCTTGCTTATACCCCTTTGCAACTAATTGTGCTTTGTACTTTGGCGAAGAACTAAAAGTGACCTTGATCTTGTAAACCCACTTGCATGGAAGAGGTTTCTGCCCTTTAGGTAGCTGCACCAAGTCCCAAGTACCATTCTTATTATGTGATTCCATTTCCGATAACATGGCCTTAGACCACTTCTTGATGTCCGATCTAGTCATCATTGCTTCCTTGAAGCATGACAGCTCACCACAATCAGTAACCATGACATAATCTGCAGTATACTACACACTAGGAACAAACCTGTTAGGTGGCCTTGATGGTCAGGTTGACCTACGAAGTGAAGTCTCAGCATTCGCAGACTGTGGAACTTGCAATCCTGCATTTTTAGTTTGCTGTCCTAAAATTTCAGCATGCTGTCTAGCCCCTGTTGGCTGTCCTAACTGCATATTTTCTTGCTACAACTGTGGATAATCATGAGCAATAGCTTGCTGGTCATTTCCAACACCATTCTCTACATTTTTAGAGTCATTTATAGCAAGTATATGTTGTTGTCCCACTGGGCACAAACGACTGTCTAAAAGGTACATCCTCCTCCTTAAGAATAACCCTCCTGACTTCCTCAGTCTTCTCGGGTTGCTTATGCATGCAATCTTCACAGAAGATGACATCATTGCTACACACTATCTTTCTTTTCTTGGGATCCCAAAGTCTATACCCCATCTCACCCTCGTCATTGTATCCTAGGAATATGCATTTACATGACTTTGGTTCCAGTTTGCTGTGTTCTTCTTTCCGTATGTGCACAAAAGCCTCACAAGCCAAACATTTACAAATGAGCATAAGAAGGTGACTTTCTTGACCACTCTTCCTAAGTGACTCTCCCCCCCCAAATACATGTTTGGTGACCTATTGATTAGATGAGAGACTATCATTCCTTTGCCCAAAAGCCATGGGGTAATGTAGCATGAGACAACATCGTACGGACCTTATCTTAGATGGTCCTATTCATGGGCTCTGCAACTCCATTTTGCGGTGGATTATGAGGGGCAGTGAGCTCCCTCTTTATCCCCTTACTATCACAAAATGCTTGAAAGGCTTTGGACATATACTCCTTACTATTGTTAGAGTGAAGACACTTAAGTGTCTTATCAAACTGTCAACCAATGCCAGGAATTTCTGAAACTTGTCAAGCACTTCGTCCTTGCTACGAATAGGGTAAACCCATACCTTCCAAGTAGCATCATCGACAAATGTGACAAAGTATTTCTTTCCCCCTAGAAATAACCTTGGTATTTGACAGTCATTAAAATGCACTAACTCTAGAGGCAAAGATTTCAATGAAAGAGACTTTTTATGAGACATCTGTGCATGCACCATAAACACACTGATCATAGTGCTCAAAATCAACATAATGAAGACAAGGCAAGTAACCCAAATGAGAAAGTACTTTCATTCTTGTGTGAGTCATGTGTCCCAACTAGCCATGCCACAAGGAAACACTTGGCTATTTAGTCATGGCAACAACATGGTCAAGCATACTAGACACATGAAGTGGATACAAAGTATCACTCTTGCAACCTCTGGTAATAACCTTAGATACCTTATAGATCTTCCATTTCCCATTACCAAAGGTGGTATGAAAACCATCATCATCTAGTTGACCAGTGCTAATCAAGCTCTTCTTGAGCTGAGGTACATGCCTTGACATGCTGAGGAGTGAAGACTGATCTATGCTGAAACTGTAGCTGCACACTACTAATACCTGCAATATCACATGCATAGTTGTCCCCCAAGATGGAAAACTCCATGTCTATTCCCAATGTAGTTGGAAAACCACTTGCAATGAGGGGTGACATGAAAGGAGGCACTTGAATCTAAAATCCAAGTGTGCATGCCATCATTCATATTTGCAATCAAGGCATTTGCAGTGAAAGAAGAAGAGACAAAGAGGACATCATTCCCACTATCTCTCTCATGGATGACTACATTCACCTCTTCAATCTTTACACTGCTCTTCTTAGCAGGCTGACTCTCTTTCTTCTCTTCTTTGTTGTCATCTATCTTCTTGCCTTTCCTTCTTTCATGCGCAAATCCATGAGCTTCTTCAACCAGTAGACTTTTCTTGCAGCACTTTTTTGGGCATACAATTCCTCCAATCGCATCCAAATGGCATAGCCAGTATCAAGCCCTTCTATGTTGAACAACAAAGCATCGGAAACTGAAAGCTCAATGGTCGAGCGAACAAGCTCATCCTAGTTATCTTGATCTACATTAGCTGGTTTTATCCCCTTCTCTTTGATTGGCTTTGCCTGCTTCTTTTGCAACAAGATGTTATAGCACTGCTTTTGCTAAACTGCAAAGTTGTGTGTTCCTTTGGGCTTCTTGTTGTGCAATAGATTGCTACTATCACTATTGCCAGCCATAGTTGCAGTTCAAAAGTACATAGATGCAAGCCAAAAATGTCAAGACAAGTGACCAAGAAGGACTATAAATTTCAACCAGCAAGAGATTCCAAAATCTTTGAATTAGATCAGTTTACTGATCATAACCCAACATATAAATGGAATATAGACTTGATTACATACATTAGTGTATGTCCAACAAGAATTTGATAGTTGCATGTATGACCTATCTACATACAATCTACAGACAAGACTGTCTATAGACAAGACTTGCTATCCACTATTTACAGCTTCAGCATGTTTGCAAAAATTGATGCATTCAGCCCAAGTATGACATATAAAACATGTCCAATCACTACCCAAAGTGTATGCGGGTAATCCAGTACCAAAATAGTGTCAATCAACTCAATCAGAAAGCATAGAGTTCAAGAAAAACCCTCTCAAATTTGTCCATGTGACCTACAGTTTTATGACAATCAAGAGTAAGATTTCAATCCTCCAAAACAAGTGTAAGATCTTCCCAAAGCCGTTTCCATATACATGACATTAAAGTCAAGCATCAATACATCATTCTGGATGCTTGCTTGAAGCATGATATAATGCATAAATTCTTAAAGTGGCATTCAACCCTGTTCATTACAGCCAACAAATCCTTGTTAAAACTAAGTAAAATCTCAGTCAAAATCAGCCCAAGTGCACTTGAAGTCATAGGCATATCATTCCTCAGTGTCTTGACATCATATGAGCATGTATATGCATCAATAGACATGTCCAAGGACCAATGTCATCTTAGGACAGAGTGTTGCTTGTAAATTTCAGGTTGTGGACTATGTATTCCAACCACAAGTAAGTCTGCAAACTAATTCAAATCAGTGCCAAGATCAGCCCAAAAAAGACTTCAAGCTAATGGCACATGCCCTCCAAGACATCCAACATCCACTGGCATCCAATTGCTATTATATGAGCATGACATGTGAGCATCAAACCCATAAAAATGTGTGTTGCCTTGTGTATACAACTCGTAAAACTGTATATTCCCTACTCTAGACTGAATGTATCAGCCCAATGTCAATAAAAATGGCCAATGTCAATGCTCACGGTCTATGTCAAGCATCCAAATATGTTACAACTGCCCAAAATATGTCCACTGGAGTTCAAAGCGGGCATGAGCATTGCATTAGGCAGTGCCCTTTATCCCAACAACTTGAACCTTCTCAGTATTGATTTTAATTCCTAAATGTTTTGGAGTGCATGATGCCTTTATGTTATTTTTGTCTATTTTCTCTCTTAACGAGCATTTTTTACTCCAAACTTTGAATTCTGCCATTTAGACGGAATTGGTGTATCTTCAAGAGGGAGAGAGGAGAGGTTGTAGCATCTCTTAAGAATGTATTAAGTGGAATTTCCATGTTTAATTTACAATTTTTTTTAATATAATGCATTGGATAATATATTAAGAAGTAAAAGGAAATATCTACAAGGGGGGGCCCTAAGGCCAACGACCCATGAAAAGGTCTGCACTACTCCAACCGATACAAAACATAAGGGCCACATTGGCTTACATAACGAGGCGTTTACATGCCACTTTATACACTTAGGACTAGTTTCTAACTATTCTAAATGCATCACTTCTCATTTGTTTGAAGACATTGGCAACTAGGTCCTTATTCTCATGCCTCATTAACACCTTGTTTCTATTGCTCCATAGATGCTTAATTGTAAGGGCTCTAACCACATCCCACATCTTGAGGGATTCCTCATCCAATCTCCTTTATCTCCAAAGGAGGTTGTCCTCATGTTGATTAGCTCATTAAGGCCAAATATCTTCAACCATTCTTTTAGCCTCCACCAAACGTTTGAGCCCTTCTTTGTAAGTCCAAAACATATGTTTTACACTCTTTTTTAGTTAAATGGAAAAAACACACACTTGGCCTCTACTTTGGCCCATTTAGCCAGTTGATCCTTAGTAGGAAATTTTGTTGCAACTACATTGCACAAGAGTAGGTTCAATTGTTTGCTTGAGATTGCTCTCCATACCTACAACATTCTACGCTTAGATGTTCTGCCACTTGCTTAATGTTTAACATGGATCTTTGCATTGTTTGCCTGAAAGTCTCTCCATCTTTTCATTTTAATCATGTTTGCCCTTGTGGTTTACCAATGTTCTCCATAGAACTCTGGACCATCTAGTCTTTATCAAGAATATTGATTGGCCTTTATGATTAAGTACTTCTAGTTTGTTTCAAGTTACATAACAATTAGAGTTGCTTGGAAGCATATTGGGATCTCCTTCACCATTATAATGCATGCACTTCACACACAAAATATGGCCACAAATACCATCACCCACTTATCATTGCGATGCATTGCTAAGATTTGAGGTGTCAAAACAACATTCTTAATGAATTACCATTGTTCTCACTAACATATAATATGTACTTATCAAGTTTATAGCATGGTTTAGTCCTTGACCTATGCCAAATAGCGATGATGGGTGGCGAATGGTGATAGAAATTAATGGGCAAGGGTCGGCGAAACATCCCAAATCCAAGGAACAATGATAGAAACTAATGGGCACCGCTTGGTGACAAACCCCCATTTCCCTGCCACCTTGCATGACTCGATATGATGGTTACATCAGTTAAAAACTCACACAATCTTCCGATGCATAACATATTTTCTGCGTTATAAAACCACCTCCCTACAGTTCCAAAATGCACAGAAACAACCCCTCTTTCCACATATGATTGCATGACAATAACACTTAGCTCCAGACAGAGGCTGTTAACACGTCTAGTAATTTTAAGCATCTGATGAAACCATTCATAAAACAAGTAGTAAAGTACTAAGTCCAGAAATACTCCAACACGTCTAGCAATACTTTGCTTTCTTCTGCTTTATATAACCAAATATACAGACAGTGGGAGATGTGCCCTTCCACAGGGAGCTCTACTCTACACAGTACAAGAATGCTTATTTAGAGCGCGCAGCAGGCCGGGCGTCGCCGGTGGGCTTGGTGGACCCGTCTGCGGTGTCAGACCCAGGAGGCGGAGGGGGAGCAGCTGGTGTGGGGATGGCGGCGGCCTTGCGGCCGCCGACAGGCTTCGAAAGCAGAAACACAATCCCACCCGCTACTACCAGCAGGCAGAAGGTGGCAGCGACCCATGGCTGCCTCACCGACGGTGGCCTGTACTGCCATCTCTTGTCTTTCGTGGAATCGTCCGCCATGGATCTTTCCTCGAAGCTCGGTCGCTCTGTGTATCTCTCCCTCTCCCTCTTTACGTTGCGGATCTCTCTCTCTCTCTCTCTCTCTGTCTCTCTCGCTTCCTTTGATAGAATGGAAGAAAATGGTTGTAGGTCTCCCTAGAAACCACGAGCACAAGTCAGCAGCGACATGCATATTCTCACCACTCGACACGTTCAACCCAGCAATAACGCACATGCAATGTTTCGAGAGCACATTTAACTCACGGAAGGGAACTTCGACGTAGCACCTCTCTTTCATAGCTCTCTCTCTCTCTCTCTCTCTCTCTCTCCTAGATTTTTCTAGTCTCCCTCTCCCTCTCTCTCCATTTTTTCTAACTCAATATTTGTGTATATAGACATGTGTATATATGTGCATACATGAGTGTATGTCTTTACATATATGTATGTGTATGTGTATGTGTATGTGTGTATATATGTTGTATATGTGTTTTTTATCATGTATATATATTTATGGGTATTTTTAGAATATGCACACATTACATGCATGTGCTCAATCATTAAAATATCATATCATTATGAAAATTCATCTCTCTTTTTATAATATACATGCATTTCTGGAGTATACACACATTGCATGCACATATTCAATCATTAAAATATAATTTCATCTCATATATTCAATTAGAAAAGAAATTCATGAGAGAGAGAGAGAGAGAGAGAGAGAGAGAGAGAGAGAGAGAGAGAGAGGCATGAATAACTTTTCAAAGGCTCATATTTGAGTCTTTTCATGATTGTATCACCTTTCAAAAAAATGTCAAGAATTGAGTGGTGGGGGGATTTATTTCAGTTGTTGCGCTAAACGCACTTTGTATACATAAGAGAAAGCACACTCAAGAACATAAGAAGAGAGATGGAGGCCAATTTTTTTTTTTTGCTAGTTTTTTATTCTTCCATATATAATACAATGTACACAAAGTATAGATAAGATACAACATAAAGGAAAGTGGCATGCTAAGTCATACAGTGCATAATTGACTATCCTAATAGACTAGCGCTATAACTATGCTAGCTGTAGGTAGGTGCAACAAACTAAATATAATAAGTGATAAGTTAGTGGCCATGTGAGGATCATAATGATCACCGATGTGCTGAGTGTAGATGTGAGGACCCATCTAATCAGGTGGTCCATCTCATCAATGTCTACATATGCTGAGCTTGCTATCTTAACACTCCTCCTCAAGCTCAATTGTATCTCTGCAACGCCAAGTAAGCTTCAAAACTTTTGAAGCTTCTTTGCACCCAATGTCTTTGTGAAAATATTAGCTATCTAATCATGTGTGTTGACATACACCAAGTCAATCTCTTCTACAAGTACCTTCTCTCTCACAAAGTGGTAGTGCACCTCAATGTGTTTTGTCCTAGCATGGAATACTAGATTTCTAGCTAACTGTATGTTGCTCATGTTGTCATAGTGAATGACAACTAGACCATCTCCCTGCACATCCAGATCACCCAATAACTCTTGTAGCCATATCACATCACATGCTACCATAGCAACACCTCTATACTCAGCCTCTGTACTTGATAAAGCAATTGTAGATTGTTTTTTGTTGCTCCATGTAACTATTACATTACCAAGGGAAAACATGAATCTACCAGTAGATCTTCTGTGCTACCAGCCCAATTTGCATCTGTGTATCCAAACACCTATGCATCCTTACCTAGCTCATAAAAAAATTCATAATGTAAAGTTGACTTCGCATATCTCAATATGCATCTAACTTCATCCAAATGAGGCTTTTTGGGCATTTTCATAAACTGACTAATAAGGCCAATAGAATAGCTCAAGTCTAACCATGTGATAGTCATGTAAATCAGACTCCCTACTATCCTCTTAAACATAATAGGGTCTTCTATCTCATTCCCAATGTCAGTAGTCAACTTGACATTTTTCTCCAATGGTATTGAAAGAGGCTTATATGCTGTCATACCATACTTGGATAACATATCTAATCCATACTGCATTGGAAATAGCCATATACCATCATTGCATCTAATCATCTCAACACCAAGAAAGTAGCTCAGCTCACCCAATTTAATTCTTCATTAAAAAATCCTTAATTGCAGTAATCCCGTCACTTGTAATAATCAAGTCATCCACATAGATGACCATCTTGACTAAACCTATATCTCCCTTTCTCACATAAAGTGAGTGATCAGCATTAGAAATATAAAAGCCAATATTGACAAGATACTCTCCAATCTTGTGAGACCATGCTAAGTGCTTGTTTTAGCCCATATATTGCCTTCTTTAACCTGCACATATATGTGGGATGCTCTAAATCCTCATAACTTGCTGGTTGCTCCATATACAACTATTCTTGCAATTCACCATACAAGAAGGCATTCTTAACATCTATTTGCTACAAAATCTGACATTTGGTGGTTGCTAAAGTAATCACGTATCTAATAGTTACCATCTTAACAACTGGACTAAATGTCTCTTCATAATCTATGCCATATATTTGAGCATAGCCTTTTGCAACAACCAGCCTAGCCTTATACCTGCTAACCAAACCATCTACATTGTGCTTGGTTTCATAAACCCACTTACAGCTAATATCTTTCTTGCCCTTATGCAAGGGTACCAAATCCAAAGTCTTACTGGCTTCTAATGTAGCCATCTCCTCATCCATTGCTGCATCCCAATGAGCATGACCAATAGCATCTTCAAAACAAGTGGGCTCAACATCCTCAACTACCTTTACCATATAAGTATAATGGTGAGGTGCATAACCTTCAAAACTAAATCTTTTAATAGGGTATATGACCCTGGTAGACCTACGTACCACTGGATCACTCAGTGAATCCTTTACATTACTATGTGCTCTCCGTACACCTGGTATCCTAATTGAAAGAATACCAAGCTCATCATCCAAACTCTTTGAACCACTAGAATCTCCATCAAATCCCAAATGACTAGTAGATGTATCATTATCATTCAACACTTTCTTCTTTCGTTTGTCTTTACCTACAACATTTGTAGATCCACTTGAAGGTGTGGGGCTACTCCTTAGTCTCCCAGACCAAGGGTTGATTGTAGATATAGTACCAGATGATATTTCTGGTCCACTAAGGCTCCGTGATTCTTACTATTCTTTTTTCGCATAGCTATCATGACCATTATCATAATCTAATATATCACTAGTAGATGCATACCAACTACTCATATCATCAAACATAACATCCCTACTCACTCTGAACTCACCTGTGACAGGGTTATAACAATGATACCCATTCTGCTCTAAAGAGTATCCAATAAAAATACATTTTTAAACCTTTAGATCAAGCTTCTTTCATAGCTCATCTAGCACATGAACATATGTAATATAACCAAACACTTACAAATATGATACATCAGGCTTCTTGCCTGTAAAGCATTCTTTGGGGGTCATCCTATGAACTACAGCTGTGTGAGTTCTATTCATAATATAGATAGCCGTATGAAAAACTTCAAACAAAAAATGTTTTGATATATTCTTTTCAACCATCAATGCTTGTGCAATTTTTACAATATACATATTTTTTCTTTCTGCAATCCCATTTTGTTGTGGGATATACCTACAAGTAAACTGACTCTTTACCCCGTCAGACCTCAAGAAGCCACTAAACTCATTATACTCTACCCCTCCATATGATCTCAAGCACTTAACTTTCAAGTCTAATTCTGTTTCAACAGCTTTCTTGAAAATTTTGAAGTGCTCAAGTACATCACTCTTTTCCTTCATGAAATATACCCATAGCTTCTTTGAACAATCATTAATAAATGTGAAAATTTATTTGTTGCCACCAAGAGATATATTATGTGTAGGTCTCCAAACATCTGTATGCACAATGTCAAGTATATTTCTACTCACATCTTTATCATGTGAAAAGGATTGTCTTGCATGCTTACCAAACCGGTATGCTTCACACACTTTTTGAAGTTTTGCAACTCTAAAAGTGGGCAACCCTGTAACCAATCCTTTGGATAGTATTAATTTTAGCCTTTACACATTTGCATTTCCAATATGTTTATGCCATATTTCAACCACTCCTTTTCCTTTAGCATACATAGCAACATTCATTGCAGGAATTCCAATATCTAGAGTGAACATGTAACTAACTCTACTTCCTTTTACGACCAACCTGCACTTATCATTAAAGTCTTCTATAAAATAACATTTTGCATTAAATTGAAAATGAAATCTTGCTCTCCCATTTGACTAATAGACACTAAATTCTTTGTGATTGATGGCACAAGTAATACATCTGATAGACTCTTTGTTTGGCCATCACGCAAGGACAAGGGAACCTTTCCAATGTGTGAATTGGGGTGGCATAAAATCATCACCCATTTGTACATAACCTGGATTTTGTAAGTCTTATATCTCTCTAAACCATTCAACATGACTAGTTATATGATTAGATGCACCTAAATCAACATACCATATATCATCATGTGTTCCTTTTCCTATAACACCATTCATCATATGCTACATAACACACAAATTCTCATTTTTGTCTTCATTATGTTGTGAGACAACATATAATTTCCTTGCTACAATTTACCACTGCGGATATCATCCTTCTTAGCATAACAATGGGCTACAATATGACATGTTTTTCCATAATAATGGAAAATAATAGTAGAATTTTTAGAATCTATGTTTTGCCATCCACCTCTTCCTCTAGAGCTCCCCTTGTATCTAAAGTTTCCACGGTCTTCTAAAACCTACATTTCACCAAATTGTTGATTTAACTTGTTTTGTCGGTTATCACCAGCACATCCTATACCACGGCCACTCGAAGAGGATTTGCCACATCCCCTTCATGAACTTAGTAAAATGCTTGGACATGTTCACCATTTCTTTTAGATGAGTCACCCTGCATATTGATCTCTTCGATAATCATGAGAGAGACCAACTCATCAGAATTTGGAAATGGCTTCCGTACATAGAAGTGACAAATGATTTCCATGCCTTCTCATTATTAAGGCCACCCAAAGTAGATGAAACCAAATCATCATCTCAAGCATTGTATCAATCAAGCATCTGCAATGCTCCTCACATTCAAAACATACTCATTGATAGGCATTTTTCATTTCTTTAAGGTATTCAACTCTTGCTTGAGTTGAATCTTTCGTGTTTTTGTATTTAATTGAAAATATATTCTAAAAAATTGTCCAATCTGCATGTGAAGTTTCTACATTCTTGATATGTCCCAACATAGTATTATCAATTATTGCAAATAGCCAATACATTACCTTTTTGTCTTTTACATTCCATTCTTTTCATGCCTTTAATTCATCCAGAGTCATAGGGATACTCAGCTCTAGCTCCTTTTCTTCACCTAAAATGAACTCATAAAGGCCATTTCCATGAGAAAGTTTATCACATGGAACTTCAATAAAGGGTAGTTGTTCTTGTCCAGCTTTTCAATGATGGGATTTCCATTTTTCTCTGCCATTGTTAAAAAATGATTCAAAATAGTAAGTATGACTTCTGTAAGCTTTCACAACAAGTACACATCAATACACCAAGCAACCTTTTTTCGCTGATTGCTCAATAGTATATGTAAGTTGCAACTTGTTTGGTTGTTGCAGATAGAACTTATGTTTGCTTCCTACTAGTAGACACATAAAAATTTACAAATTCAAAATCTACAACCTATGCACCCACTTTTGATTGATACATCCAAAATCATAGTATACCCTAAAACTGTTGTCCGCAATATTGTGGCTCTAAAACGGAGCCTAGAACGGCATCAGATGCCCAAAAAAATAGTAAAAAATCCCTGTAGGACCAATCTTCAAAATATAGAGTGCTTTTCTCACACACGAAATATCACAGCAATGTGAGATTTTCACTCTTCCTACTTTCGATGACTCCACATGCACTATCCAAGAGAAAGAGTGGAAGCATGAGAGAGATTCTTACTGATTGCTTGCTTGCTCGAATCCTTTCTTCTTCTCCTTCACTTTAGTCTTCAAAACCAACCTCTCTCAGTGGCACCACTTTGATACCATGTCAAGAATCATGTGATGGGGGGATTTGATAGCTCAAGCACATGATTCTTGACATGGTATTATTAACAAATCAATATTAATATAAATAGTTAGTACTTATGTTTTAATACTCTTTGTAAAGCTGTTAATACATTTGCATTAGTTATGCATATTTAATCCTACATCATTACTTAAGATCAAGATATAAGAATATTGACATTGACATATTAAGTTTACTAAATGTGTTGATTTAATATTAATATATCTTGTTAATAAAAATGGGTATCTTAATAACCTATTAATTATATTATTGCATGTGTGTTGATCATATTGTATATTTATGATATCAATATATTATATTTGATCATATTATGATTCTAGTATATTAAATATCATATTAACAATCGTACATTTATCAATGTATATTACATTATATTATTATATTTTGTTCAACACATATTCAAGTGCATTATAAAAACATTCTCAAATTTCTTTATTTTTTATCTCCTTCTCTCTCTCTCTCTCTCTCTCTCTCTCTCTCTCTCTCTCTCTCTCTCTCTCTCTCTCTCTCTCTCTCTCTATGTGCATCCACTTGCCCATCCCACTAGCTCCTAGCTAGGCCACCAGCTTGCTCTTGCTCATCTTGCCAGCTCCCAACCACACTGCTTACTCGCTCCCACCTACCCTCAACTATCCCTAGCTACATGCCAAGCTAACCTTGGAGGCACCAAGCCCGCCTACCAAGTGTGATTGTTAACTTGGGCCACATGTCTATGAGAGAGAGAGAGAGAGAGAAAGAAAGTTATATTAACGTCTTATAAAGACCAAAACTGGCCTATGAGACAAACTGTGATACAACTGATGAGGTCCAGCTATCCAAAATAAAAGTGCTGAATGAAAAGCTAAAAACTGGAAACTGAAAATATGGTGCTGTGAGTGTGATAAGTGTCGTGTATGTGTATGTGCGTATGTAGCTCTGGTACTCCAGATAATGGCTACAAAAGGGGAACAAATGTCGGCTGTGATAGGGGAATAACTGTCGGCTGTGATAAAGTGGTGCGATGTGTATATGTAACAGATGTAGGGAGATATACTATCCTGGGATGTAGTAGCAGTCGTCGAAGTCGCTAATAGCAGGTGATCCCTCCTGGATGCAGGATGTGGTACATCGGCGGTGGAGAAAGAGCAAACTGGAGATCTGAGATCCAATGTGTCGAGTGTTGTCGGATCTCAGTCTACTGTCGATGTAGATCAAGAATCCTCCGGATCTCCTGTCGGTGTGGCTGTGGGGTCCGAAACCCACGGATCCTCGTGCGGCGTCGGGTACGCTGGTCCTCAGCCTGCTGTAGTGTGAGCCCGGAGGTCTGGCTGGAGGCTGGTACAGTAGCTCTCACTCTGTCTGTCTGAAAGAACTGTGTAATAGTCGTCTGGGTGGGCCCCTCTCTGTGACTGGGACCCGCTGTGTGCTCTGCTCTCTGATGTGCCATGCCTCTCCCAGAAAACGGCCAAATGATCTTTGATCCATATCAGTCATACATCCCTGAAGTGAGCTGCTCAATGTGTATCTAGATCTCAACTCTGAGTATGCCGGGCATCTGAGAACAAAATGCTCCTCACTCTCCACCTTTGATCTGCAAGGGGGGCATATCCTCTCCTCCCGTGGGATGCCACTGGCTTTGCCACTCTCAATCATAAGCTGATGTGATGATACCCTGAGCTGTCCAATAAGAACTCTCAATCGATGTGGCATATAGATCTGCATATATCTCGGAATCTCTATGAATCCCTGCTCTGATATGCTCAAGAACTGTGTATAATAATGTGCCATCTTCGATGGTAGTGTGTGTGTAGAGAGAGAGAGAGAGAGAGAGAGAGGAGAGAGAGAGAGAGAGAGAGAGGAGAGAGAGAGAGAGAGAGAGAGAGATTTTTGGGGTGTTGAATGCGCACTAGGTGGCACCTCCCAAAATCCTTTGTGTAAGATACACTAGGCATTGCACACTTAGATTCTTCCTACTGATGTCCTTTTAGTACTTTGCACCACGGTTTGAAGGACCTATGTCAATAATTGTTAGAGAATTTTGCATCTTGATGCATATTTCATGTGACAAGAAGGTTTGTATGTGGTTGAGTCACAAAGAAGCTAACCATGTATGCATGTATGTGGGTGATTTATATGCATGTGTCCATTTGTCTAGCCTCATAAGCTCATCATTTTTGTCTCCCCTCTCTTTTCTTCTATCTCTTGTGTCTCCTTTCTTTTTCTCTCCCCTATCCCTCTCTCTTTCGTCTTCTTTTTCTCTCCCCTATCCCTCCCTCTCCCCCTCCCTCCCTTCCTCTCTCTCCCTCCCTCACTCTCTCCTCCTTTCTCCTCTCTCTCTCTCTCTACACACACACAAACACACACACACACACACATTTCATTGTGGGTCAGTTTATATGTACAATTCATTCACATGGTGGCTCTACATATACCATAGCCTACATAAGTCTTTTGATGTTGTTTGTATGAAGATAATTTGGGAAAAAGAGGAGCTCACTCACACTCACACACACACACACACATGTATATACCTCTTAATATTTGACCTTATGATAGGTATGTAAGCACATGTGCATGCTCATGCACATGCATACACACACATGAAAAATACTTGGAATAGATTTTTATAGAAGCACACACAATTATAGGCATATCACATTGAAGATATTTCCTAACTATCTATTGCTCTCATTGATTTACCTTCCACACACAGACGTCGTAGTTCTTCTCAAGTATTTTCTCCTCTTTCTCATTTGCCTCACAATTCCACATACATCACATTGAATATATTTTGTAAATATCTATTGCTTTCATTGATTTACCTTCCACATACACATCTTAGTTTGTCTCCAATATTTCCTCCTCTCCCTCATTTGCCTTACATTTGAGTCTTAATCATGGATCTTTTACTTACATCTTTTCCCCTCCTCACTTGTACCTACATATATTACCTAAATATTTTTGTTGCCATAATACTACTGCCCCCCCCCCCCCCCCCCAACACACACACACACACATACACATGTGCACACATTCTTTGTTTCTCTCTTTCTCTCTCATATACACATGCATATAAGTACATACAAACATTCTTTCCTCCACTCTATTCACAAGGTAAGGTATATAGCTCATCTTCGTGTAGTGGAAGTTAATCTTATTAATTGTTTTTTTGAACTTGATCATGAAATATATTATAATTATAGATTTTCCCTCTTACTTACATGATTCTACTTCATGTTGTAGTTTCATCTATCTAGTATGTTCGGAATAAAGGCATCTGTACGTAGCTGCCTATGTATTGCTATGCTGATAGTATCTACACACCTGTATATTGCAGGTGGTGGTGTCCATCACTGTCACTTCATTCTTTATTCTTTAAGTGAGATTTGAATAGATGAAAGACCACCGATCACACATTGTGACTGTTGGAGTTCCCACATCTTGTGATTGTTGGAGTTCCCACATCTTGTGTGTCTCTCTCTGTTGCTCTTACTTCCACTTGTGTGCTTCCACTTTGAGCTCACTCCCTTCAACTAGTATCAGAGCCATTTTCCTTGAGAGCTCAAGACTGACCCGTCAACTTGTGAAGAATACCCATAGTTCATAGGTTTCATGGCAACAATATCCTCAACTTGAATTGGTATGTATTGTTGATCACTTGCTTCCTAGCTTATTTTGGCATGTTCTAGGGCTTCCTTGAGACCTATTAGAGCTCCCCTTGTACCTCATTCAACCCAGAAATAGTAGCAAACATGATCAACAAATCAATGTGAATTGCGCATGTCTACTCTTGGACTCTTGGGGCAACCTATGGCATACTCTTAGCATTGGAACTAAGCATTGGACATGAGATTTGAGCTTATACACTTCAATTCACTATTGTATATAGGAGTAGACTTACTAGTTACAGGTCTGTGAAGGATTTATTTCATTGTTTGAAGCGTGTACATTCTTCCAAAGATGCCTGTATGCACATGTATGGATGTTGAATACTTGGGGGATGATATGGCATTGTTATGAGATACTATTGAGTTGATTTGAGCACACATTTGGATTAGTTTTCTCAAATATTTCATTGCTATAATAATAGGGTTGAATGCCATTTATTTGGGAAAAGCATATGCCTCTCGGCATTTGATGCTTCTAGGGCTAGGTATTGATACTTGAATGTTAGCTTGACACTTGGGGATGCTTGTTGAGACATTTCTTAAGATGCTTTAAGTCTTCAATTGAGCTCTCGTTAGCTCATTTTTTACTATCATATCACTACTATTCATAGTGGACAACAAGCAATGGCCAACAAACATTATATTCATTATGCTTTGAAGCTACTTGGGTGCCACATATTGGATGTATTGGCACTTTGGTTGTCATACATGCCTATGGATATGTTTATGAAATGCTCTTAAGATGAGATTGGAGCTTGGATGCTCTCACATTGATTATCATTCCTATCTTTGGATACTGCTTGGTCCAGGATGCAGTAAGAATCTTGTAGACTACTTGGGTTCAATGCTTCTGGATATCTATCACTTGGATCTTGGATGTATGGATATTATTCACATGAAATTTTAAGCTTTATCTGCTCATTCGACATCTGACTTTTTCTTCATTGTGGAAGTTATTTGGCTTTATGTATTGAGCCACATTTGACACTTGTATGTACTATAGAGCATTCATTTAATGTAGTTGAGCTTGGGTGTCCTATCATCAAAATTTCTAGGATAGATTTGGCTTGGAAGAGGAACTTGGTTTGCCATTGGGACTTCTCTAAAGAGTGTTGCAAGGGCATTTATTACAGTGAGATAGTAGGACTCATTGTGACATGTATATGCTCTCTTGATATTTATTAGATGCAGTTACTTTATAGTGGGTTGATTTGATCTCTTGGCTTGGACATGGTACTTATGTCTCTCAATAGGGTGTTTTCAGTGGTATTTATATGCTTTTGGGTTATATATTGAGCTTTGCTCCAGTGGGTTATGCATTTGGCAGCTCTCCTCATTTACACTTAGACTTACCATATGCATGATGTTTATGCCCATAGTATGTATGGTTACTAACTATTAACCCCAACACGAAGAAAGCAAAAGGAAATAAAAAAGATGTAGGGCAAAGGCAAAAAAGAGGTAGCTCGACTGAAGAAAGAAGAGGAGAAAAGGCCAAAAGTGCAAGGGCAACCTTAAAAGTCCTAGGCAGCTGCAAAAAGGGAAAGGTGCATTTTAAAATACAAAGGCACACCCTGAAATCTTGTAAAAGAGTGCCAAGCAGTGGAAAAGCTGGAAAGCCAAAATAAAAGACAAAGACAAAGACAAAGGCCAAGGCGAGAGAAAGGGAAGGCAAAGACGCACAAGAAAAAGCGTGAATCAATACTTTTGTAAAAGAGCACAAGCGTATCATGGTTTAATTCAAGGAGCGCCGGGCTCTCACCCGTGCAATTTGTAAATGTGGACGGGCGGTAGAGAGGAAGCTAGGAATATAGAAGGACAATGGGAAAAAGGGCGTAGGCTATGGCCGGCCATGTAAAAAAGGGGAAAAGGGGATGACTGCCCAAAAGGGATTTAGGGTTTTGTATATAAAGTTGAAGAGTGAATGAGAAGCTCATTCTTGTGTGTGGCCAAAAGTAGCTCTTCTCTTCTTCTTCTTCTTCTTGTTCTTGCTTGCTTGAGCTTGTGCTTGAGAGAGGGAGTGTGAGAGTGTGAGGGAGTGAGTGTGTGAGGGTGAGGGACCGGGGAGGAGAAGCTCTCCATCTTCTCCTCTCTTCTTCTCTTCTCTTCTCTTGTCTTGCTCGTGGCAATGGAGCTTGGAGCGTGGAGCTTGGGGATGGAGCTTGCTTGAAGCTTGCACTTGGATCGTGGAGCTACCAGAGTGCGCAAGAGAGGAGGTAGCTCAATTGGCATAGAGGTAAGCTCACTACACCCGTAGATATGGATGGCGCGTCGGCTATGTGAGAGGTAGCCATTAGTGCTCGGCTTGGAACGCTTGAACAATAAGAGGTCCGTGGGTCTTGGTGGTTGAGCGAAAGCTCCCACATTTTGGTTCCATTGCTGGGACCAACGGATTCAAGCCTTGAGCGCTTGCGCGCTTCGAATCGAGCATCCAAGTAAGGGTTTCCCCGAACCGGTGCTTGAGATAGGTAGGTAGTGAGGGGGTTGAAGATGGTATTCGATCTCCTTGGGAAGTAGGTTTTTTGCTTTTTGAGAGTTATGTAATGAGATGGAGTAGAGTAGGTATTTACTTTGTGAGTGGTATGCATTAGAGTTTGAGAAAACAAAGGAAAACAAAGAAAATAGGCATTAGGGTTACTGTTGCAAAATAGGGTAGAAACAGGGTGAGAATCGTGCAAAAGTGGTAAAAAACTTACTTGTGATGCCTAAGGTCGGTAAGTGAGTTGTTGGGGGTACCAATACCATACTCGGAAGAGGGTATAAGGACCAAAAGTGGCAAGAAAGGCCACATTATGCATTGCAGGGTTTTAGGAGAGCAGGAGAGAAGAGGAAAGCTTGGCGAGGAAATCCGCTTCAATCTTGGCATTAGGGAGATCTTTGGCTAGTCCAAGTAATTCTACACCTCCCCCTACAGTAGTAGGACCAATCTAGAGTTGCTCGACAAGGGGGAAGGCCCCCAGCGCCCTGCACGATGAATTTTGGGAGCTTTGGTGAAAACACGCACGACGTTCGGCATGTCCGAGTCACGTCAACTCTGGTTAGAGGCCCAGACTCGGCCCTCGGACCAGCCAACCCTCGGACTCAGCCCTCGGATTGCCTGTCCGAGTCAAAACCATCCGAGTGAGCCCATTTGGCCCGTTCGAGTCAAAACTTTTTGCCATGTGGCACATTCGACCTCGACCCATCCAAACGACCCGTCCGAGCCTGGCCCTCGGCCACTCTCCACATTCGGCCCTCGGCCCATCCGAATCACCTTGTCCGAATTTTCTATTCGGCCATCTGAATCAAAACCGTCCGAGTCAAACCCTGAAATTCGGCTGTCGGCCCTGTGCCTCGGCCTGTTCGAGTGATCTACTTGGACCCTGCAATTTGGACCAATTGGTCTAAGTGTAATTTTTTATCAAATTTTCAGAAATCTGACCTGGCCCGGCTAAAACGCAATAGCATGAACTGTCGGAAGGCCGTAGGACACACAGAACGCTATTCTGGCTCATGGAATAGGCAAAATTGTAGGGCGCAACCGCTTAGGAGCCAGAGGCAGGCAATCATAAGACCAGGGACTTAGGCGCAATCCGCTGAGGGGGAAAGCCTGATTAGACCCAAAAACGAATGAGGCAACGAAGTGAAAAAGGAGCGTCGAGCCTCGAAATTGACCCCACAGGCTATATAGAACGAAAGGCGCACTACAGACCCACGACTGGGCCGAACCCTCGAGTAAGTGGTTCAAGATTTGGCGGAATGATCCTCCAAGCTGTGCATGGTGCCTACCGCAACGACCTTGCGTGTCGAGGAGGGGACCACCTCCAGGACCCCTGCAAAGGGGGCCCTACCCCCTCCTTTTCCACCCCAAGTAGGTTGGAGAGAGAATGCGCGCTGTGACATGCCCTCCAACTTAGACCCTCGGGCAGTAATGGCCCTACACGAGCATGGAATCTCCCTTGCAAAGGAGCAACCAGAAGGCCGCACTCGAATAGAAGCAAACAGAGACCCTAGAACCGTAACGGGCCAATCTAGCCATCAAGGGAAAAAAGGCAACACCCCGAGAATACAAAGACATTGTGTTCAAACCATGTCCAGTCAGAGTGAAATGCAACATCAGCAAGCTACAAATGCCAAGATGACTAGACATGACACTCTTGACAAGAGATGTACCTTGAGCAACACTGCACAGACAACCCAAGACCTTGGTGGAGAATCCACGTCTGGTCCTACAAGTGTGGACTCAAGGGCATTTGTCAGAAGGCTTAAATTTACAAGCCAAGACCCGGAAGATGAAGACATAGTACCACTTGCTTATCTTAGGGTCAAACTCACTGCAAAGAGAGAGCATACTATCGATGCTCTGATTGATGAAGGGGCAGATTTTAATGTCTTGACCTATGAGGCATGGACCCTACTAGGCCAACCAGAGTTGACACCGACTAATGCAACTCTTAGCCCTTATGGGGGACCTCCACAAGCACTCATAGGGAAGTGCAATATCCTTGCAACAATTGAAATTGAAAGCTTGCCTATCCTGTTTCATGTTCCTCCAAATGGTGCTGAATATGGTAAGGAAACCCTCCTGGGAAGACCCTTCAAAAGGGCGATCAAATGTGAGGCTGACTATGTAGAGCAAAGGATACACCTGACACTACCAGGTGTGAGGATGGTCACAACCTTTAGCAAGGGCGACCTTAGCAAACCTCGAGGGAATGGCAAGGAGCATTCTAACATGCCAAGCGAGCCTGGTAATGAGAGCAAGGAGTTGTTGAAAGAGTTAATACAAGCGCAGGTTGAACAGAAAGAACCAGTGAGTGAGGCCATGCTTGAAACAAAAGGGTTAGGAGACAAGGCCAAGGATATGATTACATACAAGTATCGTAGAAGACCAAGAAGGAAGCCCAAGCCTTATAGATGAAGGCGTCGATGGAGAGCTAGCAAACGCCACGATGGATATCCAAGGCGTTGCTTCGTGCTCAAGGGTATTATGCGAGCAATCAATGGATTTGGGTACCGAAACCCCCTGCTAAACCACCTCTGTCCAGAAGCCCCACTTATGTCAAAGGCAAAGAGGTGTAGGAGGAAATCTAAACGAAAATTCAAGTCTCGAACCAAAAATATTGGAGTGATTGAGCCCCACACGATTAAAATCAAAAAACCGAGCATGACTTATCAAAAAGTAGATCCTCAGCCTAGCCTGCTTAGCAAGCATATATCAAAGGTAACTGTCGAGCGCGCACAAGGTCCACTAGTGCCCAAGGAGCCTTTGACTTCCCAAGAGGATAATGAGCACCACATGCACAACATTGCTCATGATGAGGCTGATTGCTCAACAAAGCTAATGACAAAATCATCTAACAATCACGACCAAATTCTCCAGTCAGTGCCAAGCCCACGTAGGAGTTTCAAATCTCCTACATCATCTTCACCTAAATGGACACGGGAAGCACGGCAGCAGCATCCTCGGGACGCTACTCAACCTGCACGAGTGAATGTGCAAAGGGCAACAAAAGACACTACCACCTCTGATCTGCCTAAGGACTTGGCACCACAGTCTACCAATAATAGCCAGTCCACTATACTAGCCACCACTACTTCCAATCAGGGACCACGACAGTCATCACAGCCTTTGGCCGTGACCATGCCCCTTGCGGAACATGTCCCTAATAGTTTACCTGTGAAGGAGGTGTCACGACCTACCTCCTTAACGACTCCAGCACTTCCAAAGCACATAAAACCTGGGTTGGAGGGGCTAAGCATAAGGGAACGAGTGGAAGAGCTAGACTCTCCCAAAAGGGAGACAGTTGTACCCATGCAACCTGGCAAGGCTACTCCGTAGGCCACGACTAGGTCCCATGAGAACCCACTAGAGAAGCGAAATGCTAAGGCCCAACCAAGCACATCAACGGTCGACATAGCCCAGGGTCCTGAGCCATTAGATGCACCTGCACTGACCAAGAAAAAGAGGAGAAAACAACGAAGACAACAACAGTTGCAGGTGGTTGTGGACCCCAAGAAGAGTGCTGGAGAGCTGATGAATAAAGTATCAAGTCCATCCACCAATGAGTCCACTGATGCCTCTCCTAATAGTGGTGAAACCTCAGACACATCCGTATGCTCTGACAAATCAAAGCAGTCGTTACCATCAATGACTGCTTGCAACACTCTATCCACTGACAATAGAACTCGCATTGACAAATCAAGAGTGGATACAACACTGTCACGATGGGGTGACGAATTCACACCAGTCATATCCAAAAAGAACCATGACGCAATAACGTAGCCTCAAGAGAAACATGGAAACCCCAAGAGCATGAGCAATCCTAGCGTTGACCAATCTTGCTCATATGGGCCTGAACCCCCAGCCAGGCTAAAGCCTAGGCAAACTCCTAGAACCTTGCATGAGGTAGCAACCGAGCAAGCCCTCGTTGAACATAGAAGTGTCACAGAATGCTTAATTGAGTTGGATGCTAAGCTCAAGGTGTTCACACGAGTTTACGTCCTTGCGGACATGGGCACAATCCCCAAGGAGCAGCTTGGAGATTACTTGCCCTTCCCTTTATCTTGGGAAGAGCAGGAACATCTAGATGAGCACTATAGCAGGCTCCTACACGAATGCTTGTGACTCATCTCGGGCGAGGAAGTTGACGAACTGCGCTTAACCGTCACGTTCAATGAAGTGCTCTGCCAACCGAATCTCGTAGACATAGAGCAACTAAAGCGACTGTCAGCAGGCCAGAGTCGATTTGAGCAACGTTGGTGTGAAAACCGTGTTGCAATGGCTGAACTAGGGGCTCATATCATGACAGTCTCTGAGGAGCAATTGGCCAAATGGCGATCCCAAAGAGACCCAACCTATGTGGCACCAACTTCCCTTCGAGTGCTGACTGCCATTCGGGGCAAGGACTTGGCCAAACCAAGCCAAGAAAACTCTTTTTTTGATAAAGTTCTTGCTGAGGAGGAGTTACATGTTGCTAGTAGACTCGGACAAGGTTCCATGCTACTCGATGTGGCAAAATATTTATCAATATTGAGTAAGCTACCACGTGTGCTAGATGCGTGTGCCACACTTCAGTACAGTCTCGAGTTCTACCATTGGTTTCTATCCTAGTGAAGCGCCAAGGGTTCGGACAAATGTGTGTACACATATATATACAATGGTTTTCGTGTCACCTTGTATAGACACTATCAACACGCACAAGCCATAACAAGTCAAGCGTAGATAGATAAATTAGGGCTGCCAAGCTGTGCTAGGCCGGTTCCACGTTCACCAGATCATGTCCGCCTCCGGGCAAAGAGCATGTGCTCCGCATTACCACCACGGTAGCTCTGTCCAAAGGACATAAGCAGGGTGCAGTCTCTCTCTCTCTCTATCCACGATCCCCTCCCTGGCCTATCCTTCCGACGAGGAGCCTTCCAAACGCAGAGCCACCAGCCAATGTAACTCAGCGTGAGCCAAGACCTGCTAATGGCGGGAGGCTGAGTCAACATCATCACGAGGGCCACCTCGCTACAACGAGCACAGCGCGTCCCACTCCGCCTCTTCTAAGTCATATGCGTTAGATAACCCATGCTGTAATTCCGCCATGTGAACGCTCTTATCCCGTATCAAAGCCTAACTCTTATATTGCATTTTGTAGGTTTCCAAAAGAAAAACATGGAGAACCACGGTCAGCTGGCATGCAAGGACGCTCTTCGCACATGCCGGGAACATGCGGCACGTGCCCCTCCATTGGTGCGCTATGTGCCCACTCTCAAAAGGTACGCGAAGAAGCGAGGCCCTAAGCGACACCGTCCAGGACGAAGACCGAAGAATCCCCGGGCCAAGAAAATCGAGGCTCAAAGGAACGCGCAGCATGTGGCAACACCAGTTGCATAGACCCCCAACGCATGCCCGAGCACCAGGTGCTCAGGAAGTGACAAGGCGGCTCGGGATAGGGAAGAATTTAATGAATTGTTTAAAGACATTCTAGAAATGGTAGCGACCCGGGACTACACCATTCATGTCCCGGCCGACATGTTCCCTGCACAGCCTCACGGGAACCCCGCACTAGCACCGCCCTGATCGCCTAGCCAACCAGACTCACCCCGCCTCGTACCTATTGACTAAACCCCAATGATGTGCAAGTAGCTCGACAAGTCAGCATGCCATAACTTTTTGTTTTTGATGAGTAAAGGGGCAAGATCCCCACTTGTACACATTTCCGTTACCTCTCATTAATGTATGCGACCTTAACAAGCAATGAAATAGGCATCCCAATAGACATCATAGAATTCTGAAAAATTATGTCTTAGCATGATTGCATTTCTTCGATGTACTTAATGCAAGTGAGCATATACTCTCACGAAGTGACAAGTGGATGCAGGATGACACAGGTCGTTGCACAAACATGTCCAACGGCCAGGCCACCGCAAGACCACAAACCACACACAAACCGCAACACAGCCACAATGCGGAACGTGAAAAATCACCCTAGAAAGTACCCACATTGCTCGTACCAAAGCATAGTCGTGGGCTACACTCT